>NC_089689.1:8784303-9089076 GCF_031753505.1 Anomalospiza imberbis | reverse complement strand
CCTTTGAATCACAGCAGTATCACATTTTTTACTTCAGTGCTCTTATTTTTTTTTTTGAAAACTGAATAATTTGTTCTACCAAATATGATTTGAATAAATTTAAGGAGTGCTGCGTTTGCTGCACATTTAGATTGGTAGAATATTCAGATATTTGTGTAACAAAATCTGTCTCTTGTTTAAATGGTTCTCTGTATCAAAATAGATAAATGTTCTTGATCATTTGAAACCAAAATTTTTTTCAGATTCTCAGAACAGGAATTATTATTATTCCTTTTCAGTGGAGTAATATTCCATAAGCCTAGTAAAGAGTGTAATTTTTTTCAGATGTTATTAGGAATAGAGTTTCATATCAAGAACTGAAAAATAGAAAAGAACATTAGGTCTCATGAAACTTGCAAGGAAAAAAAAAAAGACATAAAATTTAGTATCTGAACAATGCAGGCACAGACTGCACGAATGTGTTATAAAGTGAGCAATGACTGAAGTAAATACCCATGTGATGTGGATGTGGGTCCACAGGGAAAACATCAGAAGGTGAGAATAGGGAAGACAATGCCATTGCAACAGACAGGATGGTGTACAGACAAAATGTGTTAGTCTGAATACTAAAGTGTTATGTGAACACCGTGCTGGAGCTGATTCCTGTACCGCAGAGTGTTATGCTGTCATATGTCATCTGGGCTCCCTTTTCTGCTTATATTTACCATGCACATTAAATATTCAACTGCTTCTCACTGATGCGTGCAGTAATCCTGGCCTTGTGAAGAGCTTTCTTGTCTTTCCCAGCTAGGACACATTAGATAACCTTATTGTCTTTGCATCCTAATGTTTTTGTACCTTATGTTGTGACACACATTAAATGTGTTTCATCCAATATCCTTTTAGAAGTTTTAGTCAAGTCCTGTGATCTAGGACTCTGAATGCAGACTAATAGAAAATAGCAAAGGGTATTAAGGCATTGTTCTGCTCTGAAAAACAACTGCAAAAATGGCATTGTGACATTTCCAAGGACTTCCAGAGCAGAACTGCTCATTTTGTAAATCTAAAGATGTTTCTTCTTACCCCACATTTGACCTGGCACTGGAATAAAGCCCTCTCTGGCTCCTACCATCAATGGTAACAATTCTGCCATGGTGGGTGATCTGCAGCCACACAAATGATGTGAAAACAAATAAACTCCAGCTTTTTCCCAGCTCAGTTATACTGATTCTGCCGGGCTAATAAAAGTAAAGATTTATTTCAGTCATTGAAATAATCTTATTTCAATAGACTACCATCAGACTGTAAAAGTTTATCTGTGCTGTACAAACAGTTGCCCTGATGAGGGTTTTCTCAAACCTAGTAAGGTACTACAGAGAGTAAGTCAGAAGTACCAGGAAATGCTCTTTATGCTTCCAGCAGCAGCCTTGCGGGATGTAAGTTACAAAGCCCAGAGTGTTGATTTCCCTCCCACAGGTCTTGGGAGCCTCAGGAAAGCTGAGAGGTGAGAGTTGGCTTCTGCTCATTGATAGCTCTGCTGACCCAGGGCTTGCTCCCTGCTTGGGCAGGAGTGCCAGCAGGAATGTCATGGCACTGTGGCTGCTGCAAGCAGAGGGCATCAGTTTTGAGCAGGGATTCAGTCCTCTCTCCACTGGTCCTCAAGCGCTGCTGGGTTCAGTATGACGTTAGAACATGCTGGTGAGTGGTTTTAAACCCCTCTGATTTCCCGAGGTTGTATCCTTGCAGGCACCTCACCTGCACTGGAAATAGGACAGGGCCCTTCAGAGAATGGTGTCATTTTGAACATGTTACACTGTCCATACCAGTCTTTTCCAGGAGGCTGCAGGAGCTCTGGAGAAGACAAGTCACAGCAGGTACAAACGTGCTCCTCATTAAGACAGCAGCCTGCAGCTCCCCAGGAGCTCAGCCTGACCGTGCTGCCCGGAGCCCTGGGCTGCTCTGTGAGCATCCGAGGAGAGCCGGGAGCTGACCCCACGTGGGGAGAGCCTCTGCTCCCTCCCTGCAGGCTACGACAGCTGCACTGAGCTTTTCAGTGACCTGGGCACCCACAGCTCCTCAGCTCCTGCTGTGGACGAGCAGCAGTGAGTGGCCTGTCTGAAACTCAGGCTGGAGACACTTTCCAGGTTCAGCTGACTTACCCAGATTTACTTGTTCATTTACCACACTCCTGAGGCTGGCAGCTGAAAATCACTGTCTTAGTGTTATCAACATTGGGCATCCAGTCTTATGGTAAGACTAAAAATTATCTTATTGCCTTAAAATATATTTTAATAAGAATTTAATTTAATTTTTAAAATTTTTTGTTCCTCTATTGCTCTCAAGGTCTTCTCTTGGGAGGTTTAGCAAAGTATCTACTTATATGGAGGCTGAAATATGTGTATAGGAGCAGAATACCAGATAGCTAGGGCAGAATGTTTCAGTTTGAAGGTTCTTCCAATACAGCCACCCTAATTTTCCAGTTTTCCTATTTTTTCTAGTATTTCTACCCAATCTCACAATTAAAAAATTCTAAAGTATGAAAGTGTCCTAACCACCTGCAGTAGGAAAGAGCATAAATTCAGGACAAGAATAAATCAGTACTGATGGCAAAGAGAACAAAGTACTTTCAGAGTTTTGCAATCTCACGACAGAAACTGATGGGAGTACTGGCTTAGAACTGGTGCAGAGTGGCAACTTAACCTGCATGGGCTGTAATTGTCATTAGATCACTCTGTAGGCCTTGAAACCAAAATACTGTTGATATTTCTGTGTACAAGAGCAAGGCATACTGGTAAAGCCACAGTGAGACTGGGGGAAAACAGTCTTGTTGTCACATTCCTGATGTCCATGTCTTTTAGTCAAATGATAATTATCCATTAATAGCCTCATAAGTATGAATATGTAAATAGCTAGGGAATGAATTATTCATGAACCACCAGGCATTAATTATTGTAATTAAGTATCATTTGCTACGTTCATATTACTAACCCTTCCAGTTAATGAATACATTAGCTAATCACTGTAGAGCAGATTCAATCAAAATTCCCTGTGTCTGTGCTATGGAAGCCTGAGAGAGTTTTATTGAATTTAGATTCAATATTGAACATATCCAACATGCTTATCAGTGTACTTTTAATGACATGAAGTGTGAATCATAACCTCCAGTGCATGATGCTCGTCCTTGTGCCCAGGAGGATGGAATGGTACCAGCTGGAAGAGAATGTGGAAGCAGCAGTGGTGCAGCGCACGGCAGCAGCTCTGTGAACCAAGGACAGCTTCAATTCTGGGACATGAAATCCACCTCCACTTTCAAGTCTCATGTATATTCACACATACAATGGCAGAGGGGGTGTGTTTTGTGGGGGAGTGCTGTCCCAAAGGTGCTGCTGGTGACAATGTTCAAAGAGCAAGTCCAAAGCTCAGCTGGAGCTGTTTGCCAGGCTGTGCCTTTTGCCAGCATCAGCAGGGCACAGCCCTGGCAGGATGTGCTCCCAGTCTAATGGGGCTCAGGGCACTCTTGAAACACAAAGTAAAATGAACAACCCAACCCTGGATTTTGTCTTTACTCCCTGGAGATCCATTTCAACTAATAGTAATCGCAGTACCAGAGAAAGAAGATTTGCTGCAGCTTGTATTCCATTGCCTTTTTAAGGTTATAGTTCTCAGAACCAGGCCTTGTGGGTATTGAAGTAGAATTTTTCAATAATTTATTGCAAACAAGAGTTTAATTATTTTTAGGGAGAATCACTAACTGAAGATATAAATATGTACATTCAAGTGCTGAAAGTTAATATAAACAAGTAAAATGCCCTCTTGGCTGAACTTTTGACTGTCAGGGCAGAAAAAATATTTGCAAAGAAAGAATGAAATCTTATTTTATCACTGTTAGTTTGAAGCAGATTTTTTTCCTATTTTTAGGTTCACCAATGTACTGTAGTCACGTGCAGTGAGTAAATGATTACTGGATCTAGTTTCCTCAGTAATCTGGGAGTAAGAAAATCTAAATAAGCACATATAAAGGATATTTTCAAATTCACAAACACATGGGCTCTTTGTAGTTAAAATTGTCATAATATATGGCTGCAGAGAGGGCTCAGTCAGAGCCTGGATTTTTAAGGGCCAGAAGTAAGAACAGTAAAGACAATCTGCCATTCCCTCAGTGAAATACCCCTCGTGTATTTTCCAAGCACATTGAAGAATATGCTTTCATTCATCCCACAGCTGATGCAAATCCCTTTGCTCTCCCTTCCAGTGTCTCCATCACTGCTGTCTTTCCCCTCTCTTCAGAAATCTTAATTCCTCCTCAAGCCCTAACACTGTCACTTCTCATTACCCAGCTTTATGAATGACAGTCACTGGCATCTGAAAACCAGTTTGAGTCTCAGTATCATAGAGGGATCCATTACAGATATTACCAACATGGAGCATCACAAGCCATACCTCCAAAAATCATGAGCTTGCCTTTTGGCTTTCTTTCATTTCCATGTCTTGTATCCCTCCTCTAATTCGGAGTATACTGAGATGATGTTTTCCCAACTTCTCAATGCCCAAATTAGTAGGAGTGTGTTTTGATATTTTTTTTTTTTTTATAAATGCTGATTTTCCATGAAAGCATGAACTCAGCAGGGAGTTTGTGTTCTTAATTAAAAAAAAAATCAACTATCAAAAGATTTGAAGTAAAATTGCAACACTGGAGATGTATGAAGATCTTGCTATTATATCTTAATATTAAATATCAATAATGGCCTTTTCAGCCCCTTGAATTCTAAAAAATCTTAGCAATTGGATGTTTTTACAAAAAGGTTAGTACCCAGTGTCATTATTCGATTTTTTTCATGTTTGCTTTTATACCGGTTTCCCTTTATTTGTCTGACACCTGCATCTCTTAAAAATACAGAAAATTATTTCATTAAATCTGGCACTTGTTTATTTATTTTTTGACTTTTAAAACTAGAAATACCAAGTCTGCAGGACTGCAGCTGGGGAAGTTGGGGCAGCTGAAGAGCTTCAGTGGGAAGCACCTGCCTGACCCTGCCCTTCCAGAACTCCTGGAAAACTCCGGGATGAAGCAGCTTTGTTTGGTGTGGGGTGTTCCTGTGAAGTGTTGAGAAAACATGGCACACTGAAAGCAAATGAACAGAGCCATCAGCAGGAAATGAGGAGCAGACATAAAGAGACAAAGGCAGAAGGTTTATTTGGTGCATAAAGGTAGGAAATTTATGTACACGTGCGCAATGCAGTTGAGGATACAGAAGTACAAAGAGGAAGAGAGCAGCATTTCTGAGGCCAGGGGATGTTTCATGATGACAAGGCATTAGAGGAAGGAAAGAATTCAATTACAGGTGAGTGTTTTCAGTAAAAGAAAGAGAGAACTGATGCCCTGCTAATTGAGTTTAGAATAATAACTTGCATATTGCTGTAAATTAATATAAAACCTGTGTTTAATATTGCATAAACACCCATCTCAAGCGTCTAGTATTGAATAGAAAAAGTATTGGAATCTCTGTACAAATGGATTCTTATTGTTTTCACATTTTGAATATAGGTCGAATGTCAGACATACTGTTATTATATTTATTGCTTTCTACCTTTCTTCACCATTAAGACCATGATGAAATTCTGCTTCATGTAGTGTGTCCTGTAGTGTATATTCTATAAAGTACATAATGGTTCAATTTAGTTATTTGGAAACTGAACTAAACCCAGTGAGAAAATAAAACCAAACCAAACTTCATTATTTTCTTAATTATGGTTATTTAAGAAAAAAGAAATTATTTGAACAGCTTTGATTAGTAGCAGCACTTTTTCCTTTGAATTTTTAGAATTTCTTTGTATTTAGTTAGCATTCTGAAATAGGACAGTTTTTATTTCAAGTTATTTCTGATTCATTTTTCATTTCAATAATACTGAACTGAGAAATGTTTTTAGCTATGATTAAATGAAAGCTACAGTTTGAAATGAAATTCCCAACATAAGATGCTATTATTTTAAATTTCCCCACATGAAAGCAATTTTCCAAGACTGTATTTTCATTGGAATAAAAAAATCCAAAATGCAGTCTGGTTTTGTTTTTTTCTCTTTGCCTGTGTTCTATAATTCCCAGTATTACATATGATTGCTAGTAAGATAACTAAACCTATATCTGATAGTACATATAGTTTTCTTTCTGACACTGCTACATTAATTTCATCTCCAGTGCATTCCCATCTAGTGTTTATTGATTGCTTACAAAGAGAAAAAGACTTTTTGATAAATTTATATATATATATTTATATATATATATATATAAAATACAAAATTATTTATAATTATTTTTAATAGGAGTTTAACAAAAGCCATTTCTCTAATCTTTTTCAGGTATGATAAAGCCAGCAAAGAAATTGTCCTTGTGTACAGTTCTCATAGGAAAATATACTGTACTTAATTTTCATACTAAAGCAGATGCTAGGAACAGGAATATGTGACAGGGATGAATCATAATTTTTTCTTCCACAAATGTGCAAAAGTTTATTTGGTTTTTTTCCTCCCCCCTAAAATAGGAGTAGGGCTTTTAACAGCACAAATGTTGCTGCATTTGTGCACTGAGTGGTACCCAGAAAAATAACAGACCTGGGGGCATTTATGAAAAGTGGAAAATAAAAAATAGTCTTGATCCACTGTCTGATCCATATCTTGCTGTGGCAAAACAGAAACCTTAAAATCTCACTTGGACACATTTCAGAGTGTCCTGATGTCACTGGAGATTTAAAGGGGGGATTTGCTTTTCCTGGATGCACCAGGTCCAACCTGCAGTGAGTTAGAGAGAACAAGGTCGGGTTTGAAGTGGAGAAAACTGATATCAATGATTTCAAGGACTTCTCCAAAAGATCAGTTGTCCCTCTGAAGTCAGAAAACCTCCCAGTATGGTGTTAGTCTTCAAAACTCTGCTACCTGCCATATAGCTGAGTAACAAAACACCACCCTATACATGCTTATTCTTTCAAATCCTCTGGCAAGGACACTAGTCAAATGACTAAAGGGGATAGAGAATCTATGCAAATATAATAATGAATGTCCAAATAAACTATTTCAGCATTCATAAATGGGGTTTCTGTCTTAAAGAATGGTTAAAAACAAAAAAAGTCCTCACTTTTTACAAATGTTTAGTATTTAACAATGTATTTCAGTTGTGTCTGCACTCTCAAAGGCAACTACAAAGATATTTTGCTATAATATTTTTGTTAAATCTCCTAGTGCTCATAATTTTCAGGTCCATTTATTTCATTCTTTTAAGAATCCATGGACAACCAACCCAATTACTTTGCTTGCTTCTTAAGAAGGAAAAATCCCACCTTTTTTTTGTCTAGTGACACTGATCTACTAATAAGTAAAACAGATTTACTTAAAGTTATAGAAATCTTTAAACAAACAACAAATCTGTGGTTTCAAGTCTGAGATACTTACTGGGCCTTTCTTGAAAGGGGAAATGTTGGTAAAGATTAAGATGGTTGTACTTTATCTCAGTATAGTACACTGGAGGTGTAGAGGCTACTGGAGCAGAGGATCAGGATTAGTGATATCAGTGCAGGATTGACACTAATTCAAATGGATGTGGGAGCCTCCTCAGAACATTGTCAATTGCTAATCCAAACCATTACCTAATTATCCAAAAATATCCCTCGTGATTTCACAGGTGTGAGGCCTAACTGCCAAAGGAACAGCAATAAACATGGTGTGTGATGTAAAGATAGTGACCACCTGGAAGATTTAATTTAAGATTAGAATTACTGCCACTCATTGCAGTAGGGTTTGAATGCCACCCTCAGTAAATGTGACAGTTGTGCTGCCTGTTAGCTGTCCCACTGTCACCCACTGGCAGTGTCCATGTGGTGAAATGCTCAGGTGAAGGTGGGGTGAACTCTTTAACAAATCTGCTAGCATTTGTTCTAAAACTAAATCAATTAACTAAACCAGATCTGAAGCAATTCACAGAAAACCATTGAAAGAAATATAAAACAAGTTTTAAAACTCTGATATTTGTATTGCTTTGCTAAGCTGGTTAGTCAAGGCATCTTCTGCTGCAGTAAAACACAAAAGTTTAAAGACTGCTCAATAGTCTTCCTGATCACCCCACTCGACTGCTGGCTCATCATCCATTCGCAGAATGAGATAGGAGAGAAGCTGAAAGAGATTCTGCCACAAGAGCAAAGAGACAAAAAAGGAGAGGTCGCTTACATCGATCTCACAGCGGTCGCCGGCAAAGTTCACGTCGCACAGGCAGTGGAACTTGTTGAGGAGGTTGTGGCAGAGGCCCCCGTTCAGACATGGGTCAGAGCTGCACTCATCAATGTCCTTCTCACACCTGCAGGAAAGACTGCAAACAGTCAGCCTCAGGAACCAGGCATCCACTGCATCCAACAGGCACGTTTCATTCAGCAGCTTGGGGGGGAAGAAGATGCTCTGGGGCATACTTCCACACGTGTTTATGGTTTTATTAACTAGCTGGTGAGCCCCACTCAAACCCTGAACTTCCTGCATGATTTCCAAAGGCAGACAGTTAAGCAGGTAATTTCATCCCTGTAAAGCACCTCATGGTTAATGGTGCTTAGCAAGGTGCAATGCAAGTTCTTGTGTGATCTCAGAGCCAGCTCTGGTGCAAGTCCTGCGGACAGCTTGCTTGTCCTTCTCATTGTTCCAGGAAGCTGAGGGCACAGTTCCCTTCTTAGTAATCTGGATATAACTCAAACAAATGTGTGTTTTTCCCAGCTGAGTGCTCCTGGAAATATGCACCTGCTTTTTGGGTTTTTTTTAACTTTTTCATTTGCTTCCTTCAATTTGGAATGCCAATAGATCCCAGCACAATTTCCTATCCAGTCTCTCTGAGATGGGCCCCATAAAAGGTAAGAATGGTGCAGGACAGGTTTCATAAGCCTTAATATGTATCTTTAAATGGCTTTGAGCTAATTCTGGTGATACAGGAAATTTGAGTTATAATTTCTCAAGGCAGCCAATGGAAGCATAATGAGGGATGTGTAAGACTGTTTGAAAACTACTAATTTGATGATTTTCTGCTCTGAAAATGTTCTCTTTTAATTCTCTGCTCCCTTTTATCAAATAATGCTAACAGTTAATCCTATTTTTTCCAGGTAAAAATGCAGGTTTATACTTGGAGAAGAATGTGAGAAATTCTCTCTGAATTATAAGGAATTGCTTTGTTCAATCATATTCATAACCAAGCAAAAAAATTTTAATCTTACATCAGAGAAAAGCATTTTTATATTAAACAATTTTACTCTATTAATCTAAATCTTTTAATAGCTTCCTTAAATGGTAAATTATATTCATATACTTCAAAGAGCTAAGTTTTTTTATCCAATGTATAAAATTGTACAGCTATGGAATTACCTATGCAAATTTTAAAAAAAGCCAACTTCTCAAATCTTCCAGGGAATCGGGTACCTGAATCCAACTGAGTTTCAGGATCTCTTAAAAACCTGACTCCCTTTACGTAATTTGGAAAGTTCCATCCGGAATTAAATGACAAATTTGTTTTTGAGAGAGAGCTCTATCTTCTTTTATAGAGATTAATCTTTACACATTTCCCTTTCCACCTGCTATTAAGTCCATTGGGATTTTTTTAATGTGATCCCAAGTTAATTGATTGGCATAGAATTTCTCTATACCGTGCACCAGTGGCTTTCTGAGGTCTGAAATATTGTCTTAAAGGAAAATGCCTGCTTTATCAGTCTAATACATAAATATACAAAGGGGTTTGGTTTTAATATTCTTATTAACAGATATATTTGAATTTGTTCTGAAAAAAAAGGAAAAAAAAGGGATTAAATGTTCTCATTTGATCTAGTGAGACGCCCAAGCACGGCAGCACTGCTGGTTTATGGTTTGGCAGCCTGGAGGAGCAGAGGCCAAGTGGTCCATTTGAGAGGCTGCAGAAGAGAGCCTGGCTGCCACAGGCAGTTCCCCGCAGCTCGCCGGGCACAGGCTCCATATGAGAACCTTGGGGACCGTAAAAGAGAGATTACTGCCAGCCTCTGGCATGGATGGAAGGAAGGCTCATTCCCAAAGCTGCAGTTAGCAGGTAGGCTGGCAGGGGAGAGAGAAGGAAAAAGTGCTTTCCTCCTGCCTCAAAGTCCCAAGAAATACACGCAGTGCAGAAGTGGCTATGAATATGCTTGTACTTCTTAAAATTTTATTGTATTGTATCCTTTCCCCCTTGTTGAATATTGTGAGGTGGTACACAGGCGACCTGGCTGTTAACAGTGCAATTCAAGCGTGTCTGCCAACTACACTGTGCGTTGAGTGGGTGGAAATCTTCATTTCATGTCTTTTATAGCCTACTGTACTCTTTCCACAAAATCAGTGGGCTCATAAGTTTTTGAGAGAATGAAAACCTTTTCTTGGAAACTTCTCTGTTTTACAGCTTGGTCCTGTTGAACTTTTGGATATTATACTCTGACATGAGGCTAGTTCCATCAGGAGTAAATACATTTTTTCCTGTCTCTCTATCCAAAATGCCCTTACCTGTTCAGGCTATGACTGTGACAATGCCTTCCTAGGTTTCTGCAGCACCTGATGCCTGCCCTGAGGCTCTCTGCCCTCCCTGCTCCAGAGCTCTTTGAAGGCCAGTATTAAGTGTGATTTGTGCTACAAGATACAAATATAGCTGTGAGGAAGGTCCTTCTGTTCCAGGCTAAACAATAACATGCACAAAGTATTCCTTAATCTCTTCTAAAAGTAATCATTCTGTTCTCACACTTCAGCATTCAATAAGAAAGCGTGGTATACCGTGCCACCAGGTATGCCACCTCCTACCATCCCTGTGATAGAACAGACTGTATATTCACAGCACAGACATGTGAAAATGAAACAGCTTTTTGCATATACTTGTGCCAGAGCATGTAGCTGGTTTATGTATATGAGCAGGATATATGTGCTTGTGTCCTCACCTATGGAAAGGCAACATTCTAACTTGTCATATGAAAATTTGGCACAGAAGCAAAAAATAGGCACAGAGAAGCAAGCCTGCAGCACTGTTTAAGAAATAATATCTTGGGCTGCATTGGACTAAACCTTGCTGCATTTCATTTGTGATTTTTGTCTAAAACCACAATACTCAGATCCTCAGAGTCACTCTAGCAAGGAACTGCTGCACTTAAACAGCTGCTTTGTCTGTATTTCTGCCAAAGGGCTGGCTGTTACCCTCTGTACTCTTTTGGAACAGCTTTTGGAAGAGGTGCTCCCCAAGGATGGCCAGGACAAAGTCTCTCACCGTTCTCCCACAAAGCCCGGCAGGCACATGCAGCTCAGTTCGCCGCCCAGGTCGGTGCAGTTGCCGTAGTTGAAACACGTGAGGTTCCTCTCTTCGTTCCCACACACTGTGTAAGGCAATCTTCGATACCTGGGTAAACAAGAAGGCAGCAGCAGTTATTTGCACTGTCCTTGTTTCTGGATGCCTCGTGCTCTCTCAGCTGAAGCAGGGGAGCAGGGTATTGCCCAAAGAAATGACAGCTGGAACTCAGATTTAAGACTCCCAGAACATGTTTTGCCTAACTTTTTTAATTTGATGAATTTAGTTTTTCTTTTCCAAATATTTACTGGCAATGATTCATTTATCATTAAAAAAAATGGAAATCACTCTACTTACATTACTAATGTAGTTTTGTGTGATACCTGGACAGCTTAGTATAAGAGTTCAAAAGATAAAAAATATTGGGCCACCATAAGGCATCTTCAAATCTGAGGATGTTCTCACTACTCATAAAAAGTCAACAACACCTGTAAAATTTAGTAATTATATCCTAAAAGACTGTAGTTGGGTAGCATGAAGATGGTTGTCTGTCTGCATCCTTTGGGATGCAGCAGATTGGATTTGTTGGAGTCCTCTGAAAGAAGGAGAAGGATTTTGCCTTCTTGGAGAGGAATTGGACATGCTTAGAGGGCAGAATTTTATGGGTGTGCAGAGAAGGGCAATTAAAGGGAAAAGCCTGCAGCCTTTCTAGAGGAGAGTCTGGGAGGAATAGGAAACAGCATATGAGCAGTGTCAGAAGCAATGGCAAAAGTGGGTTGTGTGGTATTTGCAGCCACCAGGACTGAGAGTAAGCTGGGAAGAAAAGACCAACCCAGAAAGGATGCTGTGGGTGGGGATAAAACCAACTTATTTTCTATTGTTATTTTCTCTTATCAACTCCAAATTCCTGTATTTATAGCTCTAGAGCCCTATTACTCTAATAAAATATTGTTTTAGAGATTTAAAAGCCTTAAGATTTTTTTTTCTGAAAAGAAGATGTATCACATATATTTTCAAGACCTAGAAGATTTGTAATCTTGTCATCAGAGAGCTCACATGACCAGTGTTGACAGCAGAACAGGGCAGCAGAGCTGTGCCTTGTTCCTTCAGTCCTTGTTTCATCAGTCTCTGCCTGAGCTGGCAGCTCTCCGCTGCCTCAGTCCACATCTAATTGATCTGTACAACTTTCTGTACTCTTCATACATCGACTCTGCAGCCATGATTAATATAGAGACAGATGCAAAACATCTGTGCTTAAAACAAAGACATCAGTGATATAAAAGCCCTTCAGAAGAGACTTGACAAAATCATACAGATCAGACTTGTTTACAGTACCTGCAAAACCTCCCTGTGAAGTTAGCAGCACACAGGCAGGAGTATCCATCAATCCCATCAACACAAGTGGCCCCATTCACGCACTGGTGGCCATGGCAGTCGTCTATGTCCTCCTCACAATTCTCACCGGTGTAACCAGGCTCACAGCTGCACTCATAGGAGGCAATCCCATCTGTGCAGTTCCCATGGATGCAGGGGTTTGAAGAGCACTCATCAATGTTGACTTCACAGTAGGTGCCAGTCCATCCATCAGGACATACACAGCGGTAGGAAGTGTAAAAGTCTTCACATATCCCCCCATGCATACAGGGGTCAGAGCTGCAGAAATCTACCTCCAAACAGCCAGTAAGAACAGGGTTTGCAGATATTTTGAGAAATTGCTCCTCTTGAGGTTTTTTAGTAGGGATGCCAGCATTTTCAAAGTACGAGAGATAAATGCCACTGATTTCTATCGTGCTCATGCACCCTCGCAGGCCATCCAGACTGTCAAAAGCCTTGTCAGCCACATAGATATCCGTCTCTTCTCTTAAAAAGTTGAGGCTTCCTGCAGCAGCTGTGCTGGTTGCCGTGTCTCTCTTGTTGTCTATATCCATGTGCCATCTGGAGGACTGGGACAGGGGCTCCACCATAGAGACCATCACTCGGTGCCATTTGCCATCGCTCACAGGCACTGAACTCGTGAGGGTCAGCCTGTAGAAGCTGTTGCCACTTTGTAATTGAAACAGGAGTTTGGAGTTGTGGATACTGATGATGACAAACTCAGGCTCCCTCTCTGCATACAACAGGATCACATCAGTGTCCCTGGTTCGAAAGCCAAAGATGATATTGGTGAGGTCTCTGCTGATTTTCCCGTTGCTTCTGTAAAATATCGCGCTGCTCCGGCCGCTGAACACTGCGTTAGCAAGACCTGTGCAAAGACACCAATTGAGAAACCAGGCCAGTTTTATACCAATACACGTGGAAAGATGTCTCTCCAGTGCACATGCCATATTACTGCTTTTGGGTTTGCTGGAAGACAGTCAAATTCCACCAGTGTTTCAGTTATTCTGGTCTGCCCCTCATGGCTGTGGAAATTACAGGGCAGTGCCAGCATCAGCTATAATCACATCCAAAGTGTACTGCTTTGCATCATCTCAGGTTATCACTAACATACAATTCTACATTACTGTTATCTCTCTGTTTCAAAAAAGGACATACACTTGTCACTTTATGATTGTTTCCTAATTACAGGCAGCCTAGTCATTCCCCATGGGTGGGGTGAACATTTCTTCCCAATTCCTTTTTTCTTGGGTGAATCTTAAGATTTTTAATGAAGTATTTGATTTGATCCCAGTTTCATCTCACCAGTGCAAAAGGATGAATTTACTGGAAGTCAGTTGATGGAAAACCCCTTCAAAATCCCTGTGAGCAGTTGCGCCCGTCACATTCAAAGCCAGCTTCTCCTGGTAGGCAGGCACTGCCACAGCCCTGTGCAGGTGGGACTGGGAGGCAGCAGAACTCAGCTCGCACTGCTGTGAGTGAAAATTGATGGGCAACCTTGTGGCAGCTTTATGGACATCTTCACAAAGGTATTTGACACCTTTCATTAGCATGGTTTCTACTAAAATGCACTTACTCACTGGGCTGTAAATGTAAATGTTCTGAGGTTCCTGAGGATTTTAGACAGGGAGGAGGGAAAGGAAGAAATGTCTTCTGTCTGTACTTCAGAAAAAAAATGGCTTTGGAAGATCTGAGATAAGATGGGTTTCTGAAATATCTCTGGGCTTAGTATATCTTGAGGAAAAGAACCCAGAGTCCCAGTATAAATTTACTGACTTCATATCCTGATGCCAAGGCAGCAGAGGTGTAACTGCATTTCCTGGTGCATCAAATGTGGTGCCTTTCTCATAGAAAAAGTTTCCTCAGAGGAAATCATGCTAAAAGGAAAGTCAGAGTATTTCAAGATTATTCCTATTTTTTCAAATATCTCACAAAAACACTGAAGTTTTTTTGGGTTTTTTTTTTTTTTTTTTTTAGCAGAAGACACAAGGCAGAGAACTCACTGTCCAGGAAAGCTTTTATTTTGTTATCCTGTGTTGAAAAAGAAGAAGTTTATCCTGTAGCTAAGAATACAACTAGTTAATACTTTGTTTTGAGGAAATGCTGCTGAAAATGTCTATTGCTGCCAATCTCCAAAGATGATTGGAACAACTGAAATGTACCTACATTCAAATCCTTGGTGCACCAGCTGGCATTGTGCTTCATGAGGACAGGGCCCAAGCTCACACCACTTAACTTCCTCACATGCCTTCCCCACTGTGTTAGGGGGGCATGTGCAAGTGAAGTCATCCCAGATTGAATAGCACACACCACCGTTGTGGCAAGGGTTGGACTATGGGGAAAGAGAAGAGAGAACCTCAGTATGAATCAAAGCTGTTGGACACCCAGCTCTAGGCATAGGGGACTGTGGGGCAAAAAGAAGTTTTCTTTCTATTTCAGATGGAAAATTATAAAGACCAGTATTGTGACAGTACAGCATGTTCAATAATTAGTGAAAAACAGTATTCCAATCTCAAAATAGTTTCATTCTCCCCTATGCAAATGCATTTTGCTTCTGATTCTCATAATATGTAGTGTAGCTTAACAAAACCTGCTCTTTCTAGCATTTTTGCATGTTTTCCTAATCTGTCACTATAATCAAATGTGTGGGAATGTACTAAAAACATTGAAAAAAAATCCCCATTATAAGCATGTGAAAATATTCTGAAAAATGTCATTCTTACCTTGCAGAGGTTGTCACCAGTGCAGCCTTGGGTGACATTGATCAGTGTTCGGTTGATAAGAGAATTTGGTGGATCAGTGATGGGGAAGAATTCCAGTTGCTGGTTATTCACTCTTACATCTTGGATACAGCCTTTGAAATACCTGCCATTTCTGTCAGTTTCTTTGTTATCTGGTAGGCCTCCAATGTAAAGAATATCCTTACTTTGGATGGTTAGTTCTGGAGTAGAAATAAAGCCTAGGTAGTGAGAGGACTGGAATAACTCCATCTTATTTGGTTCTATTTTTAAGGTTATTAAGTAAAAGTTTCCATCGTTCACTGAGTGTTTCCCTAATAACTTCATGGAATTTAGAGCTAGCATGGTGAGTTTCCCACCTTCCAAACAGACTCTTATGTAGAGGGAAGTGCTATTTCTCAGAGCCAGTAACAAGCCAGAAGGTTTGCGCGTTCGGACAAACATTGATATGATGAAGTTCTCATTCTGAGTGGAACCAACAGGAAAAGCAGCATAGCCTGAGGAGTCCTCGGATCCAAACCGACCTGGAATGTACTCTTGAGGTTAGAGATATGGGAAAAGGTAAAAAAACAAAAAAAAAAAAAAAAGAAGAGAAGGGAGAAAAATAAAATAGTTAGGGCTAAATGACAAAGGAGCCAATGCAATGATTAAATCACTAGTTCTAGTGATATTTATGTATGGTAGTAAGATATGCTTGTATTTATGGATGAACAAAGACTTGGTCCAGCTGTAAACAGCTTCTGTTTCAAAATTCCTGTTGGCTTCCATGGCTGTAGCATTAAGCCCCAGTGCAAGAACAGATGTTACATAATTGGGCACATTTTTCCTCTCTATTATGCTCTGTGTAATGCTGTGTTTTCAAGTAGTTAAACAAGGACAGATTTCTACAGTTTCCTGCACTGATCCTCAGAAAGATCATTTTAGAAAGAACCTACCTGCTTTGATCCTCTGATGACCATGGAAGTTAATGCAGTTCTGGGATTTTGTAATATTTTTTGCACAGATTCCAATCACAGAAAGCTGCTGGGCAAAGCCCTCTTGTGTGAATAGGTCACTTGTGTGGTGCTGCATGGGCTCCCCAGTTCCCTGACAGACTTTTTGTGGCCGGGGCTCAACATATGCTCACCTACATCGATTTGTATGCAGCCATGAATCCTGCTCAGTCCCTGAGTGCCCATAGAGCCATGGGAGAAACATGATCCAGGATCGAGTAAGTTTTCTTTTCTTTGTGCTTATCAATTAAAATTATTAAACCAAAACCATCTGGCTGTCGTTTACCCCTTATTTTCAGTAATGATTTTCAGTCTTTTAAGGATACAAAATATGTAGCCAAAACTGTCTTTTATTCTGATGAATCATCTCTTTAAAGAACAACTAAGTGTTTCTATTTTTACACTCTAAGTTTTGTGATCTTGTCCTCAATATTATAGACTTCCTGCCTGAAGAGTTTCAGGAGCTATTTTTCATATATCAAATTCCTAGAAAAAATAAACTGAGCTTTTTTTAAATGCTCACACATCTGAAGATTCAGTCGTCTGTTGTGCAGTAAAACTCCTGGAGCAGGATGTCATAGGCCAACTTCCTGCCTGCAAAACTACTTTTTTTTATGACTGCATTAAAAAAATGATGAAAATAAGGGACTGACCATGAAGCCCCAACAGACCCTTAATAACCACTGCACTGATATGGGGTATGGTCATATTATTTAGCAACAGGAATAAATCCCATACTTATTCCTAAACAGACAATTTCTTAATTTAATTTAAAATAGTTTATTTCTATGAATAAAAATGCCTATATATCTACATCTACTTGTTAAACAGACTTAATGCCTCAAAACACCAATTTCAACAAATAATTATTTCTACATACAAGAGTTATACCTACATACAAGTTTTATCTTCTCTTAAGGTGATACTGGAGACTGAGACACTTTTTTCATGAGGGTAAAAAGAAAAATTCTGCTGAACTGAGGGTTCCACAACTGCAGTATTAGAAAGATGCCTTGATCTCCAGACAGGTATTTCATGTTTAGAATTACCTTGTCACATTTCTCTCTATTTATAAATATACACATATATCATAAGCCTGATCTGTTTGATGAGATGACTAGCATCACCTTGGTCAATATTAACCTCTTGGGTCACAACATCTGGATGTTGATCAAAATGAGTCAACATCTGTTTGTTATTTTGTGTATGTAGAGAAAATATTGCGTCTTGTCAATTAAATACTTGGCAGCAACTTTTCTTCAGAAAGACATCAGCATTTCTTATGTCATCCTTTACCACAAGCCTCCCCCACTCTGCCTCTTTAGAAACCTGCCACAGTCTTTTACATGTGACATCTATCTAGAACCTCTGTACCAAATGGCACGGTGCCACGATTAGCAAGGAATATTGTGGTCAGCAGAATGAAAAAAAGCATGCTTTCTAATCATTCTCAACAGTTCTAATGCCAGTATAAGCTGCTCCTGGCCCTGAATGGTTTTAATTTTGCTTCATATAAGAAGGCAAACTTATTTCCCAGATGTTGTCCTATATTCAAAAGTTGCCTTCCAAATCTTTGGATAAATTACAGCTACACTTCAAAGAAGTCTGTAACAATTACCTCTCAGACTGTCATTTTGCAATAAAACCAAAAGGAAAAACTATTGAAAGGTATTGATAAGTATTAGGTAGAGCATGCAAAATGAAGTTGTATTCAAACATGTGAAGTGTACTTGAAGGCCCAGCTTTCTGTAGCAACACATTCAATAACCCCTGAGGCCAGTTGTTCAGCTGATGTGAATCAATGTAGCTTCACTGGCAGCACTGCAGCCATGCCAGTTTACACCAGTTTAGGATCTGTCCATTCCAATCTAACCATGGCTCTGCTTTTGTGTTTAATTTTTTCCAGTCCACATGGCAAATATATCTACATATACTTATGTTTGTGTACGTGTATGTATGTCTGTATTTCTTGCTCCCTAAACATTGCTCTGCTGACTGTGTGTGGATGAGGGAGGCAGAGGCAAGGGCACGGCGTGAAGACTTAGTCCTGTGCAATTTTCTTAAACAAAACTGCTTGTTTGAAATCCCTACAACTTTGCCTGGGGAAGGATTACACAGCTCACCCCAAAGCATTCCAGAGGGTTGCTGTATTTACAGCTCTAGGAGATCACCCAGCAGATGCAGCAGGGAGCTGGACAGGGACCTCCTGTTGTCCTTCCACTTTGCCCCATCCTGCACTGCAAAGATCATTCGTAGCAGGAAAAGTGCTACAGGCATCTGCAGCTTTTGTGTTCCTGCTCCCCACTGCCATGGGAGCTGCTTGCTGAGATGAGCTCTTCTGCTCACCCAGACAGGGCCATGTTTCCTTCTGGTCCCCATGCAGCTCTCTGGGAACAGCAGCCTGCAATGGGGATTGTCCAGCCCCACTTTGGGACCAGCTGAGGGGATGAATGGATCCTGTTTCCAGCTGCTGAAGCCCTGCCTGCTCCTTGGGCTAATCAGATTAAGCTAAGAGTATAATCTCATTCATTTCTTTTAAATTGGAATCTGTCTTTTTTTAACTTGCAGTACTTCTGCTTGCCTTTCATTGCCTTAAATGAATCTCTTTATAAAAGCCTAGAGAACTCGAGGATAAGGTTTTCAAAGAATGCTTTGAAAATAAGTCTTAAACTCCAGGTGACTTGCTTGCTTTCTAAATTTTACTCAGCATCCAGAGAACTACAGTTTTTCAGAGTTTATGGAGTGCCAAGAGCACTGAGAAGACTTTAAAACAAGAAAAGTGGAATCTACCAGTTTAGCCTGACTTTTTTTTTTTTTTTTTTGTCAGGCTGAAAAGCAGCCTTCTTTGGAAAGCAACTAGAAAATAACAAAGGTGTGCCACTACTAACTTCTTGTACTGGCTTACCACTTGACATTAAGCCCCAGAGATCCTAAGGGCCACGCTGTTCCACTGCCAGGTGAATGGACTGGCCTCTGGCCACGTTTTCAGCAGGCACATGAAACACAGACAGCAGTGCTCCCTTACCTGCTGCACAGTCTGGCCCTGCGTAGGGCCGGTAGCAGTCGCAATGGTAGCTCAGCCACAGGTTGATGCAGCGTCCCCTGTTCTGGCACGGGTGGGGGTCACACCAGTCCTTTTTAGCACATCCTGTCCTGACATTTAAAGATGACCCAGATGATACATTCTCTGGAGTAATAACATTCAAGTCTATCTCAATATCCTGAAGACAGCCTACAAATGAAGGTGCAGAATGTGTATTAAAGGTGTTCTGTAGAGAGTTGCTGTTCCCCACTGGTAAGCCGCCCAAAAATGTGCTCTGAAATGCAAACATCACCGGCTCATTATCTATTTTAGCAGACGTTTTATTGAGACAGGATTCTACACAAGAGCTGTCAAGCAAATTAAGAATAACAGCTCTTGCCAAGGTTACCTCCACTGAATGCCATTCTCCATCACTGACATTATGTGGGATATGCAAAAGAGCCTGTGGCTGATTATTGACTTGCACGGATAAGTGTAAGTAGCCATTCAGTAATTCCAACTTTGCAAAGGTGTTTTTCTCCCCTCGGTGAAACAGAAAAGTTGTGGGTTGTACAGTTTGAAACCTCAGGTTTATATTATAGAAAAAATCCTTTTTATGGGTCTGGGGATTCTTCAACAAAAGGAAACTGTTTCCTTGAAAAGAAAATGTGGTTATGGTTTCACAGTGTATTCCAGTATACCCAGGTGGACATATGCAGCTGAATCCATGTTGGCCATTCTTTAAATGTGGGATACATATTCCATTATTTTGGCATTGATGATCAGTACAGCCATGCAGAACTTCTGTACAGTTCCAGCCACCATAAAAAATCCCTTCTTTTTCCGCAGGTGGGCAATGGCAAGTGTAATTTCCAGGAAAATTCTCACAGATTCCACCATTTTGGCAAGGGTTTGTGTAACATTCGTTGACATCTTCATCACAGTGAGTACCTGAAGAATAAACAAAGAATTAGGCATTCTGGCTTGAATAACTGGAGCCCAAAATAACACTTTTAATAATGTGTTTTATTAAATTATCTTTTATTAGAGGGGAATGCCTTGATAAATAGATGATGGACAAGTAAAAAAAATATACTTTAAATATAAAAAGGCCATTCAATTATCATGGTTTTCTTGGGCAAAGTATTATGTAAACACCTAACTGATAACCACATTTTGGAGAAAAGAACCAAACAAATGCACAGTTTTGATATGGATAATGTGATGAAATTAAGATAAACGTCATCAGATGGGATCAAGAAATTGTTTCCCACATATCCTGTGGTAGAAATTTAGAATGCTTTGTAAGGAACTGAATTATCACATACAAAAACCCCAAGAGCTGTTGCTTAATTCCTATTTATTATACAGTATGGGGATCAGCTGGAGGATGATCTGCTGGTCTTTCCTCCTTTTACATATTCATTCAAACAGTGTCAGAACTATATACAATTATTCCTGGTCCCATTTGAAACATCTTGGAGCAACATTCTTGAAGTGACAGTCACAGGACTTACAAGTGATATTGACATGGTGGGTCAGGCTGACAAGTGGGTGAACATGCCTGCAAAATGTATGTACTGCAAAAAGTGTGTACTACAGGGGAACTTTTTTACCTCTCCTCTTACAAAACATAAAGCAAGATAAGATGAAAGGAATATTCTCTCAAACATATCAGAGGTTGATTGGTAATAAGAGTGCTTCTGCAGGAGATTGTCAACACAGTCTTGCGTTTCCTCTTCTTCCATATAATGCTTGGCTTCTGATATATCTGGTAAAAGGAGAACTCCTCATCTCAACTCCATTGTAATTGGATAGATGTGGCCTAAGTGGGTCTGCTGGATCACACTGCACAAACAAAATCAAATCTGTTCCTCTTGTAAAACTAATCTATTTACCCCTCTGCACTGTTGTTCATCTATAAAGCAGTAATTACAGTAACCTCTCCCTTGAGCAATCAAGTGACTGATAAGCATGCAGTGGATCAGGGAAAATCTGTTTCTCATCTCCCCTGGAAGCAGTCAAAATATCCAAATACTTCTTTTGATAACTCAAGCTAAGTGCAGCTCTTAAAATTTCCACTTCCCTTCATAGTTATCTAAGAAAAAAAATGAGAAACACTTTGCAGATAGTTTTCAAACTAGTATCACCAGCACAAATTCAATAGATAAGTTTTCATCCATCCCCACAGCAAAACTGCTGCCTGTAAATCAGGTAATGACCAGCACAAATTCAATAGATAAGTTTTCATCCATCCCCACAGCAAAACTGCTGCCTGTAAATCAGGTAATGAGATGTGCTGAGGCTCAGGGAGTGGCAGCTGGGTGTGCCAGGTACCACACCTAGCTTTATGTAAAAATTCACATCAGGCTATATTTCTATAACAAAACACAGCCATTCCTTATGGAAAATTGCAGAGCAGCATTCAGCCGATGAAATGCTTCAAATAGCAGTAGATAAGTGTAGTTGCTCAGGCTAATTCCTTGCCTGTCCACATTATTCAGTCACAGTTGTAACTGGACCCATCTGAGAGAGTGGTAAGTACAGGAGAGCCAGAAGGGAACTGAGAACTGAGAGAGATTTGTTTAAAAGATTAGCCAGAGTGAAGTGGTCATAGCAGGTACACAAAAGGCTCTCTCTGCAGCAGTCCAAGTCACTCATCAGTCCTCAATTAAAGAATACACTGACTTTCCCCTTGAAGCTTCAGGTTGGAGCACAGCTAGTGCCATCTCCCTGGCCTGGCAGTGGGGTTTTGCTGCAGCAGTCTCTCTCTGTTTTCCAGCCAGGCTCATCTTTATTCCAATGAGAGGTGTCTGTGTATACCTTAATGTGCAGTGGCATCTGGCAGAAATGCGACTCATTGGGGCTGACTTTCTCCAAGTGAAGTGCAGTTCCCAAACCGTTCCTGACTGGGGGCCAGAGCCACGTCTGCTTCCTCCAGTTTGTGGCAATTTCACTGTTAGCAACTTGTCCTGCTTTTGCTATTCCTCTATATGAAAAGTGAAATTACTGTGAGCTGTTTCCTGTTTTGGTCAATGTTGTAGTACATCTCCTGCCTGATAGTGCTCCCCTCCCTGCTCTGACATCGAGAACAATGTGCCCTTGGGTCATTTATACAACTCTGTTTTAATATGATGACTGGAGAAACGAAGGTCTCTTTGGGGTTTCTGTGTCAAAGATAAAAATTAGTCCAGCCCACAAGCAGCTGGATCAGGTTGTGCTCAGCCTTGTCATAGGGCTTCAGAGTGGACAGACTGTGCTTCAGGATTTAGAGACTGGGAGCCCCTGTGAAACCTTTCATAAAAAAACAGCACTGTGAATGGCTAGATGCTTAGTTGTTGCATTTTCAGTAACGTGTGGTGATTCTCTGTGTGTTACTTTATTATCCACAGCACCTTTGCCTTGTAACTTGTGCTCAGAGTCACACTTTGCAATAGTGACTTGCCTGTGGAAAGGCTGACACAGATGCGTTTACCTTTACAATAATCTTTAGTGTCTATGTTGCTCTCTACTTCATCAGATAAGACATAAAATTAACAAAATTATTGAATGAGAATGCTGATTTTTTTTTTAAATCATATATATTCCTATCTTTAAAATTAGATAAGACATTTAATAAAAGAAATCATCAATGTCCAACAAAGAAATAAAATTAGATTTATGAGGAGCTACACTTATTATTATTATATTGTGTTCTCTGTCTATAGAAAATGAATAGTATCAGTTATCACATAGTAAGTGACTAAATACATAGATTTAATAGTCATTTCAGTGTCTCAACACAATGCTTATTTTTAAAGTAATGATATTAAAAATACAATGCAAAGCAATTATTTTATCAGGTTGTGCATATAGATACACACGTGTATGCACTTAAATATATACGCCTACTATTTCATAATAAGATTAGCACAAACACAAATATAGGTCACACCAAAAGACAAATATTAAGTCACTTTTTTCATATCAAGAATAAATAAATCAGCTGTTCTTGCAAATGGTGTTGATACTGCTTGTTATCTGCCGACTGGTATGCAAGCAAAGACCACTGTCAGTCAAGATAAAAGCACTCTAGATAAAAGGATTAGTCAATATTTATAGAACTGTATAAGCAGTTCAAATAGCTCAGGTTGGAGACATTAGCATGTAAAAAAAGTATTCTCAAAAGATGTAAGACATACCAAAACAAGTGCAAAGGCAACCATTTTTTCCAGTGGTTACATGCATTACCTCAGCTAAGCATATTCATGTTTTTAAGGGAAAAAGTAAAGTAGAATCATACAGCATATCCTCTTCTAAATATATTACACTCTGACATAAAATTTCAAATAATGTGAATATTTTTTAAGATGATTACTTTTCCCACCTGTGAAGTTTTTTTTTTTTTTCAAAACAAGGATGAAACAGTTCCTTTGATTCAGTTTGATAGCATCACTCATCTGTCTTCTTTTTTCACTTACACATTATTACTATATGGTAGCTATTTTCTAATTGTTAACCTCTTAATTAAATTCTCTCTTTCAAATTTAGCAGCAAAGATTTCCTGTAGAAGCAGGATGATAAAAGCAATTATTCAAGCACAATTCTACTGAATGTCACTGATTTTCCTTTGGATTAAACAATTATAAAAGTATTATCCAAATTACGCTTTTGATACACACCTTTGGTTAGAAATCTGTTTACAGCCTTTTGCCTTTCCAGTCCCCTGACACTAAATAAATATCAAGAAACTACAAGCAAGCAATCTGGATAGGTTCTACACATTCAGTAAAGTCTAAGTGAACATTCAAATTCACAAAAAGAAAATATTTACCTGTAAACATTGTCATTAAAATGATGTAAACTTGTATCCTAGTTGCAACCATCTTTTTCCGCAGGAAAATTTCCGAAGGAAAAAGATTAATTAGCACTTTAGTGGTTGACAGAGTCAATTTCTGTAAAATTCACAACAGTTCTTACTATAAAGGCTTCCTTTCCAGGATTAGCTTGCTCCACTTCTGTAGCTGCTGATGTAGTCTGATGGTGTATTTTGCCCAAGCCAGATCAACAAGGCTTAAAGTAAGACCCATTAAACTGCTTACACAATAGATATGTATCCTATTTAAATTCTTTTTTCTCCAAGTTCGTGCTCACACTGAACGTCGTTTGTGTTTCACGGAATTGCATATTATTAGGATCCATTCAAAACTGATTGGTCACTTTTTTTTTGGTATTGTTTTTTAAGACTTTTTTTCCTTTCAAGAGGTTTGTTAATCCAGATCAACTCTGTCATGGTCACTGTCATTCAGAGAAACTGTACATCTCAATAAGCAGATAGAAAGGATCTAAAATTTGATCCTGTTTCTTTATTTATAAAGTATTTTTGTTCCATTTGCTCTCTCTGTGTCCTCTAGATTTTGGAGTGTGCTAAAGACATGTAAAAAATTATTCACTAAAACATTTTTTTCTTCAGCTTCTGAGCAGCACATTTTGATTTAGACCAAATTTAATGAGGGGAAAATCGAGTTCAGAAGATTTAACTACTTATTCATGTGATCATTTTAGCAACAGACATTATTTTTGTCACTTATGTTTATCACTTTCTTCTTCCAACTAATTTATTCACTAATTAGGAAATTCCTGAACTTGTGTCACATTTGGGTTTAGGTTCACCAAAAGAGTCACACACAGAACACAAATTTGGATTCATTTAATTTACAGTTCACAATTGCTTTTATGGAGATGCTCAGAAAGCTGCCGCTTTTTCCAGCCTCTGACACAGGCATCAATTGAGTTTTCCTATAATACATTTAAATACTAAAGGGTAAAAATTTCACCCAGGCTCTTGGAAAGGTGAGTAAGGCAACTTAAAAACAAAAAAAAGTTCATTTTGATAAGTTAGTGTGAATGCACCTGATTAGCAGTGCTTATGAGACATCTCATGCTGCAGTTTGATATTTAATGTGCACTTTACTTTGAATATTGCAAGAAGAAGTTGGGGGTTCTCAACAGCTATCATTCCTTTTGCAGTGTGACTGTGACAATAGGACTGTGAGGGAAGGTTATGAGCAGACACAGAAGGGACAACAGGTAGGGACAGACATCTGCTCTTACAGCTCGGTGGCACACTGAGACAGGGGAACTTTGGAGCAGGGTATCCAGCAAACGGCCCGAAGCCATGCCAGAACCACTAGTGGGAGTTTGAACAAACTTGCCAGGAGCAGAGACTCTAGTTACAGTCAGATATTGTGTTTAATAACATTTTCATATACAAACAAAAGAGAAAATTCCACGTGAAACCTCCATAAAGCAGGTATAAAACTTATGTAATCCTGCCCAGAAAGTAATTATCAGAGGTTCCCTGTTAAACTGGGATTTGGTTATGGTTTGGGATTGTCCTGGCTTTGCTCTGGTTAGTGTTTTCATGAAAGATGTGGATGCTGGCTCAGAAAGCTTGCCTAGTAAGTTGTCTGATGAAACAGGGTTAAGTGAAACTTTTGATTTTTTACAGATAAAATGACCTTTATAGGCGAATATCAGAAATTGGAGAAATGGTCTGAAAAAGATCGTATTCAATTCTGGAAGAGCTCACTCAGTTTCTGTAGTCTCAGGCCAGAATAATTAGCAATCAGGTGGAACAATAGTTTCAGTCTACAATGCTTCAGTTTCACTGAGTCCACTTTTACTTCTGCACTGCACTGCAAGGAAGATTTGGATCAATTAAGAAGAATTCAAGGAAAGCAATAAGAATGACCACAGGTCAAGAAAAAATGGCTTACGTGAAAAGGTTTAAAAAGAAGGGGTGTTCAATCAAAAGACAAGCAGAGGAAATGGGACATGGTAAGAGTTTTTCAGTATAGAAAAGAGAGCACTCTGTGCTATGAGACCACAGTAAACAGATGAAAAAGTCACAGGTTGGCCTGCACAAGAAACATCCAGGTTACACTCTAAGAAAATATTTCTATGATAATAAGATTACAAAGCCTTTGCATATGATGTCCACTGGAAGCCATAAACTCTATTGTGGATCCTTAAATATTGGTTAGAGACAAAAATGCAGCGAGACACAAGCCAGCAGATACCTTAGACCCACAGACAGTTCAAATGATACCTGCATGCCTGTCCCTTGCACATCTATTTTCCCATGGCTTTGTGCCTCCCTAGAATGAAATAATTCCCAGCAATTGAGCTGTTGGTGTGTCAAACTATACCTGCATGTACAGGTATCTCTACACATACAGGTATCAAATGCAAGCAGGAGTAAAGCTTGGAGAAACTCAGAATTTAGCATCCCCCTTAGAATATACTTTATGGAAGACAAAGAGTTTGCAATAGCACTTTCTCTACATGTATTTTAGAGTTTTGGAAATGTCTGTTATAAAATCCCACCCCAGGTGCAAACAAGTCTCCCTTCATGGGACTCATTAATCCTGAGGCCAACAGAAAGATCTGGCAGAGCACATATTCTTCAGGGCCCCAGGTTTTAGCAGACAATCATGAAAATTCTAACTTTGCCACATCTGTGCAGATAATTGCAAAGAGATAATTACTTTTCGCTGCAAGGAGGAAGTGCACGTTCATGAGCGAGTAAGCACAAGGAAATAAATTGACCATCTCTGTGTCATTGTAATTAAACCCCATGCTTGTGGGTATAAATCAGTCACCATGCAGGTCAGGAAGGAAGTTTTACTCTTATGTACATCAGTGTAGAGAAAGAGAAGGGTATTTAAATGTTTTTTTTTTTTTTTTCACCTATTTTTCTTCAGTAAAGAACTGGCTTACATTTGATACTGAACTTAATGTGACCAGTACTCTGATATTGCATGGCAGTTTCTTTTGCTCTCCTGGCAAGAAAAGCTTGTGTAAAATGAAGGACAGAACAGAGTAGAGCTGGAGCACATGGAAAATAGGATTCTTTAAAATAGTAGGATAATAAGCATTTGTTAACATTGGGCTAATTTGCACATGATACCTTTCACACAGAACTCTAATTTCTTAAAGTTGTAAGACCTTGCTAGTTATTCCTTTATTGCAGACAAATTCACTATTCTGCTATTTTTCCTCTTGCCATTTGAAATGTATGTTTAAAGTTAATACTGGCTAGGAAAAAAAATTAAAATAGAAGTAGAGTTGAGTGGCTTGGCTTAATCATTAAATATGTCACTCTAGCTGAGGGATATGGAATTCATAATGTGCTACATTCAGAATGGCATGCTGTAATTCAATCTTTTTAAATGTTGCTGGCCCAAAGCTTCATAGACTAGTTTGAATTTTCAGTAAAAATGGCTTTTTTTTAAAGTAGTAAAACCCCCCAATCCCTTAATCTCTTCAATCAGTAAAGGTTTCTGAGAGCAAAAGTACTTGGAAATGTTTTTCCACTTGTTTCACATGTTTTGTCACACCTAAAATAGTTTTCATTTGAAAAGGAAAAAAAGAAAAACAGAGAAGCAAATCATGTACATGCCATAGGTGATTAGTTGTTTAGTGAGATCTGGTGTGTTTATTTTATTTTAGAAGTATTGGAACCAGCCGTCCAGGCTGGGCTTGGCTGCAGCCCCCGGGTGGACGGGGCAGCCGGAGGGCCCCGAGCGCGGCCACGCGCGCAGCATGGCCGGGGGTCAGGGGACACTGCCTGGCAAGGGCCAGCCCCGTGTCCTGCAAGGGCAGCACAGCCACGCTGCTGCCTGCAGCCTACACCTCCAGCCCCCACTTCAATTTGCACAGCCAGCCATGTGGATCCAATTGTGGGATTAGGGTCTGAATCTGGAGTAAAGAAAAACGCGTTGAAGAAATATGTCCCTGCATGGCACTCATTTTGACTGATGGAGGCAAGGAAGAAAATAAAATGGTGGCAGCCCAGTTTTCCCAGGCAGCATCCTTCTGGAGTGGGTTTTCTGGCTGCACAAAGGTGTTGTAGCTATGGCCATGCTGATGGTACGAGATAGGAAGGGGAGAAGAGAGGAGGGAGAGCACAACTACAGGGTGTGACAAGTTAGAGTAGAGAAAGATGATGGAAAAAAGAGTAGGTAAGATTTTGGAGACTAAAGAGGTGAAAAAGTAGTGAAAAATATGACTGGGGAAAAGGAAATTAAAATATGGGAATCAATGGTACCCCCGAAGATACTTGTGTTGGCATTTGAGACAGAATTCTTGTTAGACACGTGGGCATTTGAGGGTAGTAAGAGAACAGAGTATATGTGTATGTCCATCTATCTATATAGGATGTGTGAGGGATGCTAAGATAGGGTGCAGATCACAGATAAGGTCTACACAGAGATCTGGGCTAAAACTGAGAGTGGGAAAAGGAGATCATGGGAGCAATACCAGAGATATAAAATTTAGAAAAAAGCCAGCTGTAGATTATTTTTTTTTTAATCAAATAGCCATGTGCACTGGAGCAGAGAAGTCAATTCACAAAACACAGAGAGAATTAGGACAGACTCATAGAAAAATTTACATTGAAAGGGACCTTCAAAGGTCATCATCTGGTCCAGTGCTCCACTCAAAGGGTCAGGACATCCAGAGAAGAAATTATAATAGCAGTTTCATAGAATTTGTTATTTTATACCTGATTCTGGACCAGATATTTAGAAGCCAAAGAAAGATGTTTGGTGTTCTGCTTTCCAGTATGGGGTTTTTCTGGTGTGCTCTGTAAGTTGGAAAAAAGAGTATGTGTAATCCAGGAATGTTTCATGTATTACCCTTTAGAAAACAGTGGCAAGACTGTCAAATTCAAAGCATTAATGATCTGATTTGCATTTTCTGTAGATTTATGAGCTTGTACATTGAGATGATGCGTGTGCATTTGAACTGAAGTATCTCCAGAGGGATCTTAAAACAACCAATACCTTTGAGTTATTTAATTAGATCATACAAGGTCATGTTTCATTGACTTGAAAATCTGTTTGGAGCATATGATT
Organism: Anomalospiza imberbis; assembly: GCF_031753505.1. NCBI lineage: Eukaryota > Metazoa > Chordata > Aves > Passeriformes > Viduidae > Anomalospiza > Anomalospiza imberbis. The sequence goes on along the minus strand of NC_089689.1, from coordinate 9,059,788 downwards.
CACTTTGGAATTAGGAAACAAATTAATTTTCTGTCCTACAAATACTTTAGGGCTTTAAAAGAGTACTGGCTGTTGATGAACTCACCCATTGAGAAATGTACAGAGTGTCTTGTCTCCCCTAAAAGGGATTTTCTCCCTTGTCTCTTGCTGGCTGTTTCCTATTTGTTCCAACTGAGTTAGGCAAGCACAGCCACTGTGCTGTCTAGTGTGAAACGGCTTCTGCCCTGGAAATGGCACTCTGGAAAATTTCAGTTATTTGCAGGATTTTCTCATTTTGTAATAACTAATGTGAATCTCCACAACATGCAAAAGTGACTGTGTTTACATAACTTCATTGTCAGTCCTTATTGAAACAAACTGAAACAGCCAGAGGCCAGAAAATCATAATTTTAATAGGGCCTATAGAGTTTAATTGATAATGGAGATGTGAGAATAGAAAAAATGTAAAATATGCATGGGTGAGTGCAAATAACATGTTTATGCTGTGTGTATTTTGAGCTGTGCACAGCATAACTGTATAAAGAGCATGGCTATGCTGTGTATAATCACTCTATTCCTAGAGTATATATATTTGCATTATTTATTATCACTTTAAATTCAGAAAAAAAATTACAAGCTTTTTATGTTGAATTATCCACTGTTTATTATTTTTATGTGTGTTTTCTTTCCTGGGTAAGCTGTGACCTGCTCTAGAGCAGATGTAGATGCAGAAGACCTGAGATTTTGGGCTGTGATCTTTCAGTCCCACTCCATGTCAGTGGGAAGGGCAGAGGATTGTACCTCTTTTCACTTCAGCAGCAGTGTCCATTCCCCTCGTTCCCTGCAGTGTTAGTGTGAAAACTCATCTAAATGGTGGCTTTGTTCATCCAAGGTTTCATATGCTTAACTCCACTCGAGGCTGGGAAGACTGAGACCCAAGCTAGCTTCATTTTTGCCTGGTCACATTTCAATCCCGATGGCAGCGGGACAGCACGGACCTCAGCTAGGACTGTGTGTGCTTTCCATGGAATCCTGGCTGCCTGCTGGGGGATTTCCTGGAGCATATTAGAGGTATGAGATTTAGCTAGATTAAATCTAGTTTTTTTATGTCTTTATATTTTACAGTTCACTTCTGTAGCTGTGCAGACTTTTTCATAGTACAGCATTTAAATAGTTTTCTTTATTTGGTACTACAGGCAGTGATTTACCATGATGTTCTCCCTCAAAAACAGGTTTAATAACAGATTCTGAACCCTCTTTGTTAAAAAAAAATAGTGCCCATAGGACAGAGACTACAGCCATAATTGTATTGATTATTCTAATTCTCTGTATTAGTGTCATGTTGTTAGCACAGTCAGACTCGAAGAATTACAGCAGTGGGAGAGCAATCTGAATCAGATGCACCAAATCTACTTCTAGCAGTTAATTATCAGCATAAATTAGCTGTCTATACCAGGGGTTTTTTTCTTCTCTCCAAGACTGTTTATTGAAAGTGCAAAGTTCATTGTCAGCCAGGGAAGGAAAGTGTTATCCTTAATCTGGTTCTCCTTACACAATCAACAGAAGTCCTTTTCTAAGTTAATTAAAATACTTTTAAAGGGATCAGCATCCAGGTCATCAGTAAAAGGCTAGCTTAACTTCTTTGAAATTTCCCTTGTACCTGAAAAAATCAGTCCAGGCACCTAAACAGAAGCAGGCTGTGCCTTAATAGAGTCACCTCTGAGTTTATTTCAAACAGTGCCAATGAACAGACATAAAAATACTGGGCTTTATCACCTGTTCCTCTTATTAGCAAACACTGTATAATTAAGAGCTAGATGCTACAGGGAACAATTAATGTAAGAGCTTTTATGTAGTATATCACATAAAATTAGTTTCAGTGCTCACTTTATCAGCTTGTTTTTATTACTCAAAATCCCAACATATTCTTTATGTCCTTGAGAAGACCTTAGACCTGGGACTCATCAGTGCTAATTAACTGCCAGCAAACTGCAAAACTCCCGAGTCCAATCCAACAAAAGCATTAAAGCAATCTTTTTATTTATTAACAATTAAAATGGGAACTGAACTGTATGTGTGTATATATGTGTATATATATATATATATATATATATATATGTGTGTGTGTGTGTGTGTGTGTGTATATATATATATGTATGTATGTATGTATGTATGTACACATACAAAATGGGTATACAAAATTAGAAAGAGTTCTTTATGCTGCTGGGGAGATAGGTAATCTTCAGGAAGCATTGTCCTGCACCTGGGGACAAAAAGCCCATCCAGCAGAAGAAGCTGGGGCCAGCTGGCTGGAAAGCAGCTCTGCCATGCTCTGAGCAAGCTGGGCATGAGGCAGATGTGGGCCTGGCAGCAGAGAGGACCAACACATTCCTGGTCTGTGTTGGGAATTGTGCTGCCACCAGGTCAAGGGAGGTGACTCTTCACCTCTGCTCAGCACCAGGGAGACCCTGCCAAGCCCAGCTCTGCTCTCCCCAGGTACAAAAAAGGAGCAGTGATACTGGAGCAGGTCTGGCCAAGGGCCCTGAAGGAGTTGAGGAATTGGATAATCTGTCAGGAGGAGAGACTGAGAGAGCTGGGGTTGCTCAGAAGTTGAAAGGAAAGCTGGTTTTAAAGGCAGGAGATAGCCTTCAATTAAAATATAATATATAAACTTCACCCCAATTCACCTGTTCCTTCCCTTTGAAGAGCTGTGTATTGCCTGACCTTGTGAATGTGGTTGCTCTCATGCATGGAATTCTTCTCAAGACATGGTCACATAAGTGTGACTCTCAGCTGTATAGATGTCCTGCTTTCAATTTCAAAATGCCTCATCTTGTAAAATATTTTTTTAACAGCCACAGGTGGGAATAATGGCATATAATTGTACTGCAGAAGTTAAGAATATCTGGGTTCATTACTCCATTCCCCTCTACACAGGCTTGGCAGTGTTAATCCAGGAAGGTTTAGAAGATTATGTGTACATGACAGCCCTGAGGATTTCCATCATCGTGATTTTCCTTCCAAGTCTTTTTTTGAAGAGTGTAATGACCTATGACAACTAAGCTTTATTCTCTGAGGAGCCTGCCATTGCTTCTGTTTAATGGATTAGACAGTTTGTGATACATCAGCTCTAGACACTTTCTTCCCCATGTCAACCTGAGATACCTCTTCAATACTTCCCATCTGTGCTGACCTGTGTGATCCAGAGGTCATGTGCTGAAGTCAAACCCAGAATCAAAACACTCACTCCTACCACGGGCCAGACTATTAACGCAACCCATTTAATTTACATCAACTTGGAACTTGACATTCAATTTCTCAGTGCAGAAGCAATTATTTTTAAAGGAACATGCCAACAATATTGCTTGGCTTAGAATGGTGAAAGTTCAAAAGGGTAAAAAACATTTCACACCATAAATAAAGAATTGATTATACTTGAAAACAAAGTTTGTAATTACTACTGACATTTCTGAGCCTAGATGAGGTGCCTTTTATGCTTTAAAAACTGATGTCATTCCTGCCACTGGCATTATGGGAACCTTATGTAAGGGTCTGAAATAGTCCTTTGCTGGTATTTTAAGTACAAAGAGGAAAACATGAACATTTTGCACAATTCCTGGGTCAAACACTTTTTTGTTGTCAAGAAGAGGTGCAAAATTCTTTATGGTGCCTCCCTTCAGCCCATCAGTCTGTGAGCAGGACCAGTGGCATAATTACTAAAATTCTTAATTTCTTTTTCTTGTATGAAAGCCAAGCCTACAATGTGCTAAGAAAATCTAACTAGGAATAGCCCTGTTTGGATCATCCAATTACTCTTTTTTACTCAAAACCACGGTGCTTGTTTTCTCCATAGCTTTTCCAGCCCTGAGGGGACTCTGCATGTCCGGCTGCAGACCAGTATTCCTGAGCTTCACACAGAAGATCCTGCCACCCAAACTGCGTGGTGCAAAAGCTGAAAACTGCCACTAAGAATTTGGACTAGCAAGCAGGGCTCATCACAAAGTCTTTGGGAAGCAGCACCTCCCAGATCAGGCTGCAAGGACAGCGCTGGCTCGGCAGCTCTAGCCAGAACTCAGGAATGTCTCTCAGACACTGGACATGGACAACATTTCTCGCTCCCTCTGCTGGCTCACAGGTACAGAAGGGGTACAGAGACCTGGTTCTCAGAGCTCTGCTGGTACCAAAATGATGATTCCAATCCAAACAAATTGCATGTTTTCCCAGCAGCTGATACTTTTTTAGCAAGGTAATACAAGGTTATGCTAAGCCATGTAAAAGCTTTAGTTTCTAAACAAAGTGATGAATGGCATGATACCATTTATATTTATATTTATATTTATATTTATATTTATATTTATATTTATATTATAGCAGTTTAAAAGCAGCCTGTATACTTTAATTTTTTTATCTCAGTGTAGGTCAGTATTGTCAACATAACAAACATATGCAGGTTTGGCATGCAAGGATCATACATTTCCCACTGCCAGAGGCCAGGCATATAAAATAATTATTTAGTAATGAAGACCAACAGCAACTCTCCTTATTAGCCAGCATGCTGCAAATTTTGCAGAAAGGAATGAAGACAAATCCTTGATTCTCACCTCAAAACAATCCAGCCAGAAAACTGTGCCCTTCAAAATAGCAAAAAATGCAAGTCGCGGACCTTTTTAACTAGTAAGGCTTCTATAAGCAGAGGAATAAAGTACTCTGAATTAGCTGCTATGTATGTGTTTACACATGTGTGTATTTTTTTGTGTGTCAGCACATGTATGAGAACACACATTTATTCTATACGCACATGGTTCAGAACTACCAGCCCATGTACTTTTTCCTGACTGAACTCTACCAACTTCTCCCATGCCACTCATGAGTTCCTCTGTTATGCAGGGAAAGAGAAGTAAAGCCTCTTAAATGTTTGGCTGTATAATTTAGTGTATTTCCAATAAAATGGATTTTAATGGGGTTCACAATGGTGACATTATTAAGGCTTGTTTTGAAATTATCTGTTAGACAAAATACTGAACTATTAAATCAGGTCATTTTGTTTATCACTTGTCATTTGACCTTAAATATGCCATAAATTAAAAAGTATTGAGAAAGTAAAATATATTAGTTCCATAGCACAGGTCTTCTCTTTACTGTCTACTTGCCAAGCACTTTCTCCAGAGCAGTGAAAGCTCCTTTCTGTTTGGGCAGAAGTTGTGCATCTGCTTAACTTCGCAATTTGCCTGTAACCGAACCAGAACAATGCAGTCTTACACAAAGCAGTGCTAAAAAGCACATGCTGTAAAGTAACTCCTGAGATAGACAATCCATTTCCGAAGGAGATGAGCAAAGTTCTGCTGTCAGTTAGGTGTGTGCAGGACCTTTGATTTCACACGGGTTTGTGCATGGTTATCACTTAGACCACACTTCAAACTCAACTCTCATTAGTGGTAGCCTGTGCCATCAGATGTGTAACGCTTCTGGGCTGGGGAAAAAACAAGAAAGAAATGAAAGGGCCAGAGAGATTCTTCAATAGAGAAAGACAGAACTGAGCTCAGCCAAGAGGTGGCAAAATTGGGTTGTAGAGAGGCTATAAATACATGAGTTATGCCAATTAAAAAGGCTAGGAAAGGTTTATCCAGAGATTTAAGAAAGAAATCAAAAAGGTAAGTAGGCAGTGCTTGAAGAAGGCCCCAGGAGGAAAATTCTTACTGGATAGACTTGATTTAACAAGTAGTCAATCATATGATGGAATGACCCACCAAGAATGAATGTCAGGAAAAAGCCAGGTGCTTTAAAAGCCTTATTCCTGATGCCAAACAATATCCAACTGCCTTATTTGTTTTTTTTTCTTTAAGCATTTTCTTCCAGGTACTGGACATACGAATTCATCAAATCTGAGGACATTATCTGTCTGTGTGTCCATAAGCTCCAAGATCTGGGAGCTTACGGATCAAAAGCCATTCATCACCTCCTCCTTCCCTTCAAGGAAAAAGCTTTTCATGCTAAAAAGTGTTTATGTGCAACACTGTTTAACACAGAGAGATGTGCCAGATTCAAAATATCCACTGCTTCCAGGCTCTGTCAATCACACTGGACTACATTATACAACTTAACATATCAGTGCAACTAGAGAAAATAGATCGTAGTAATGATGGGTCAGCTGTCAAATTTTAAAGCATAAAACTCTATACATGTTCTGAAAATAATAATGGTAGATGCTTCCTAATGTTTGAATATCATATATTTCTAACTAAAAAAAAAAAAAAAACAAAACCCAAAGCATCTGACCTTTGTGCACTCCTTTGGTGATGAATAATGCAGAAGTGATGGCTGACATCTCCATTTGCATTCCTAGCTGCAACTTGCAACAAAGAGAGAGATTGTAATACATACTTCTCATTAAAAAATATACATAGGTATATCAGGGCTCTAAATATCGCTCCCAGTGCTACAAACCAGGTTTGGGAACTAATTCTGTAAAGAGCTGTCATGAAAAGCTTGAGAGCTCATTTCCTTATGATCAAGATTCAGCTTTTGCTAAATTTTAACACAGAGTGGCATTACTAGTAAAAACACTTTCTGTCAAAAAATTTCCTTGTATAACAGGAATAACAGGGATAAGCTGAAATTTTCAACAAAGACAAATTTTATTTCAATACAAGGAGTCCTCTGCATAGTAAGTGCCCATGATATGTGCATATTTTGTTTCTAGGGTTTGAAATTATTTCAGTCTCTACTTGGAGCACATTAATTGTGGTAAGTGGATCTGATAATGACGTACAAACACATCCTTCATGAGCTATGAGATTCCACTATACATCCAAGTAATGTCATTCACTATGATCCTATTGGACCTTATTCTCTTTTTCGGAAGTGTGGCTAATACACAAACATTCAGATTCTAGTGAGTGAAACCCAAGCAGCAGAATATTATAATAACAGAAATGTTTTCAGGTGTTATTAATAACACTTAGGGATATCTGCTACTCTTTTCTGAAGCGTCTTCCACTAAGTCAGGATTCTTTAACCACTGGTAAACACTAGGTAACCATTACAAGTAGAGTCAATGCCTTCAAGCAATCGCTCTCACAGTGTGCTGCCATGCAGGGGACAAGTTAAGTCATAAGAAGATTAATTTTTGCAAAAAAAAAAAAAGCTATTAAGCTTTCATAAAGTGTCTCAAGATATGGGCTGTTAAGGAAAGAGCTGTCATGAAAAACACAAGTCAGTCTTAGTTGCTGTGGTGATTTATATGGTGAAAGAATGTAAAAATTACACTTTCTTTTACTAAATGGTATTTCTTAAAATTGTTCAAGAGGAACACTACCTGCAGTAGAAATGAAATTGAAATGTCCCACTAGCTCTGTAATGGTAACTGATAAAGGAATGGCAGATTCATAAATTCTTCCAGCTACAACCCAATTTCAGTGCTGCCCACAATGTTCTGAGGTACTGCTGCCCTTGCATGGCCATTACCTTACAAAGTGTGTGAATTGTGAGCTCAACCTTGGCTTTCCTTCTGGAGAACTATCCAGAAAGAGTAATCACACTATGATTACTAACAGTGTGCTTGGTCATTAGCGCTTACTGCAAAGAAAGCAGTTTGATTGTGAATGAAGAGACAAGCAAGAAGCCAAGGATCATGCCTCGTTCTAGGGGCCTGAAAGCATTTGCTGCCCCCTGGAATAGACCACAGACCAGTGATAAAGGACACACTTTGTCTTTTTAAGAGAATATTCTGATCATTTCCAAAAATTAGGAAGAAAGGAGTGAAGGAAAAACTCTGTGGCAGAAATAGAGGAGGAGACAATCATCGATGACAATGTGAACATCTCCTTACCAGGATGCTACTAACTGAAGCAATGTTAAATAGTATTAGTAGGTAGAATCATTAAAAGCTTGTCCAAATGCTCTTTCAAGATCAGAGACTTTAGCAGAGTTGGAAAAGCACTTTAAAGTGCTAATTGTCTGTTTGGTGCAGGGTTTTTACAGGCAGTATGTGCCTGCCAGGCCCTGAGGGCACCCTGTGTTGGTCCAGCCCATGCCTATGCTGCCCATGGAGTGCTGGAGACTGGCTGGGAGCACGGACAGGAGCTTCTCCTCCTCCTTCCCCCTGTGCTTTTGAACACAGGGACACGTGGAGATCACAGAGGCTGAGATAGAGATGGGGCAGCGCTGTAGGGATCAGGAAAGCAGTAACAGCCACGCTCAGAGAACAGCCACGTTTTTCATGTTGTGCTGCTCATCTGACTGACACCACCAAGCTGGTTTTGTAAGGAAACATTTCACAGGAGTCCAACAGTGAAAAAGGGATCCTATACTGACTGTGAATACAGTTTGGGCAGTGAAGAAATGTGTTTGCATGCCAATTACAGCCTCTCTGTGGTTCCAGAGTGTTAAGAAGTCGAGAGAGAGATCTCAAGCCCTAATTCTAGTTTTTCAGCAATTCATCTGTGTCGTACACACAAATGTACTTGGAATTTTTCCTTAAACCAGCTAATTTTGATGGGTATTTCATGGTATCAACATTTTCTTTCTAGAAACTTTGCTTGTATAGGAATAATAATTAGCCAACAGTACATCTGGACCTGTTAATTTTGAGTGCCTCTCTTGCCTGTGGGAGAAGTTTTAGTCCCACTGAAAAGAGGAGAAAGGTTCTTAACTTGAAAATTGCTTTTTCTCTCTGTATTTTCTCTTTTTTTTTTCCTCATTCTTTCCTTGATCAACTTTGTCTTATTCTAAAGTCTCAGAATCAAGAGAAAATAACCTTTTAAACTGTGATGACAGGCCATGACATAAAGTGAATTAACCTGGTCTAATGGAGGAATGATTGACTACCATGGTGTGAACAGCTGAGGGACAGATAAGGAAATAAATGAAAATATAAAATTTGAATTTTGAAGATGAGATCTTTATTATTCATTTGCTTGATTTAATTTTTGTAAGTCATATTGCTTTATATAACTGAGGATGGCAGCTGTGTGATCATTGTGCTGATGGTTAAGGTTTAAAAAATAAAGAAGATGCATAATTATTTTTATAGTTATAAAAATATATGTACGTATTCTAAGCATCCCAAGTGAGTGGTAAGGTGCCTACGGTCCTACCCACTACCCATAAATAATATTTATGTCTGTCCCACACTGTCAGAGGCCAGGGGAGAGGAGGATGGCTGGCTCAGTCTGCCCTGCTGTCTGGTGGGTGCTCTGCCCACAGCAGCACCTACAGACATGCAGGGCGATGGAAGCTCTGTGTGCTCTGTGGTTCTGTCAGCCTGGCTTAAGAGCAGAATGAGAGCCCAAATAATTCAGTTTCTAAGTACTGGTCCCATGACATTCCCAGTGCAGTGTCTGGCTTGAGGTTTTCTTTACTTAGCTGAGTGTTCAGCGCTCTCCCATACTGGCCATTTATCTGCCTCATCTTCTGGCTCTAGGAGACAGTTTCTTTCCCCCTATGCATATGGCAGGAATTCAATATGCATACGACACCAGTCTGATCATATCATTTCTCTTGCACTAGTCCAACAGGCTGGGAAAAGGGCCAAGGAAATTTAAAAGGGAAAAACAGAAAACAAGACAAACGAAAAGGCCAAAAACCATTTAGGAATTGCTGATGGCAAAGCAAGCAGTAGTGCTGGTGGCACAGCTGGCACACAGCAGATAACAAGACAGCAGCAGTGGCCAGGCCCTCAGCAGCCAGCACTCGTGTGTGGCAGCAGGCACCCTGCCTGCAGCCAGGGGAGTGGGCTGTGCTGCTGTCATCCTCACCGCGCTGAAGGAAAAGGCATGGACTTCATCCCTGCTCCCAGCACTGTCCCCCTGCCTGGGGACCGTGGGCAGCATGGATTTTTAGGCACAGGGAGCAGGACCTGCCTGCCTGGCACACTCCCTGCTCCTTGGGCTCCGCTCCACTCTGGAATGTGTCACTTGGTAGACCTTGCAAGTTCAGGAGATCTCTAATTTTGACATGGTGTTAAGTTTATTACAAGCTGGTGAAATGAGTCTCTACCAAATCCATAGCTCTGCCTTTCTCCTTTCTCACAGGTTTTCATGAGCGGAGTGAAAAGTTTAACCTTTCAAATAACAGCCTTTTTAACAAAGGTGCAGTGCTAGAGCAATACAATATATCCACAGTATGAAAGGACAGGGTTCTGGGGTAACTATTGCCTTTACCTCGCAGCAACAAATCACAAGACCTTTAAATAAAAGCCCAATTTATTAAAAGTACTGTTGTGCTAAGGGGCCAGCATGCCAAGGTAATATAAAAAAAGCTAGGGCTTGCTACTGCAGAAGTACCAAGACCTCTTGAAATCTGAGTATCCACAAACACTGATTTAAAAGGGAATGGGAGAAGTTTAACCCTTTGTAGAACCTGTGCAGAAATTTTCTTAGATCTGGATAAGGAATATCTAAAGTCCTCAAAGAGTTTCTAGCTGGGATAAAGTCTCCAGGCTGGGATTTATGGATTTATTTTTAAGAATCAAATTGTCTAAATAATTTTGGTTACAGATTTGATTATTTTAAGACTTTCAGTAGGACTACTGACTACTTTTCAAGTCACCTGAAAAATCACTATTTGCAACAAGATATTTATTCCTTTCTCCCAATTTGTGAGGGAAATGTTTTATCCTGATACAGACATGTGTTTAAGTTCCATTATCTCCTGTCCTTAGACTTAAATCTGTACTCCAAAAAGTGGATATTCTCAGTTTTTCAGTTCAGTTACACTAATTTGTTTGCAATCTTATCCAGTAAGTTCAAAGATGCTTGTTACATATTGACAACAATCCTCAGTTTGATTAAATCTTTCCATTTCAATGGCTTTTTTGGATCAGGCCCTTGCAATGCAGGGTGTGTGGATTATTATTTTTGCATATAACCTGCTTCAGTGAAGTATGATTATAACATTATTATGAGTGCTTTACTGAGGATAGAGGCAAATTAAAATGAACGTGGTTTATTAAATAAAATCTCTGTCCTCTTGCAATATGAAGGCACATCAGCATGTACAACTATTCAGGTGTTAAGGCTGGAAAAACTCCTGAGTTACAGCTGCAGAAATGTAGGATTTGGGGTGTCAGTGAAATATGCTGATCTCCAGATGAAAGGATCTGACCTTTTTTCCTGGTGGCTATTAGTTCATCTCCATTATATAAGCACCATATAGTAAATGGTCCTGATCAAGGACTCACCTGCTACCTTGAATCACACTACTGCTATCAACTCTAATCTTAAATCTTTAATTCTCATTTAAAACTATGGGCTTATTTATCTTTTGGCTATAACTGGAGAAACTGCTTGTCCAGATCGGAGGTAAACCTTCCTGCCAAAGTGTGGGCAAACTGTTTAGTAAGAATAACTATTTTGGGGGTATTTTCTAATTAAAGTTATATAGATAGCATCCAACAGGTATGTATGTAACTAAACTTACTTATGGTTTTTAAAAATGTAATTTAATTTGCATACAGAGTCAGTAGAAATTTCAGGGTCTCAAATACTTTTCTCTCCCTCATGCTTTGCAGAGTCCTGCATTGTGAATGGTGAGATTATAGACTGAAAATTTGATTCAAGATTGATATATTTACATACATTCTGACACACTTTTTTTTCAGACCAGTTAAGAGTTTCAGACCAGGGGAGTAAGTCCTCCATATGAACAAAACCCATAGAATCATCATGACCCAAATCAGGCAAACAAGCCAGGTGAAAGCAACTAATAAGGAAATGAGAGGACAAAGGATGGTTAATTAACAAAACGCGCCTTGCTGTTTGTCTCACAGAGCTTAGAAGTTTCCACATTAGGACAAGACAGAGAGGAAAGAAACTGGAGGTCTGGACATCCGCGACAGGAGGTGAAGAGAAAGCAGTGGCATGTGAAGAGGTAAGGGTGCTTGGGACAGCCTGGGAGATGCTGAAAGCCTGGGTAGAAGCCTCAGACTGTGCTCTCTTAGGCAGAACAAAAGAACAACAGCAACACTTAGTGACAGGATAGGGAAGGACAGTTAACGGGAAGGGCTGGAGCAAAAACAAGTCTCCATGCCACTATGAAGAAAAATTAGTAGGGGATTCAGAGCAAAAGCTGTGGTCTCCATAAGCTTTTGTACTTGTTATGTTGGAGACAGCACTCACACATTTCACGTGACGTGAAATTCACAAGTTTCTCGGGAGATGAATGGAATGAGAAACTGAAGGCTGGATAAATTAATATAGCTATTAATTATTTTTTTTCCGTCAGAAGGAACAAGCGGGTGGAGTTAGAACAGTACTGTGGCCCCCGAAGCACGCAGTCCGAACCTGACCGGCTTGCGGCTGTGCTAAATCGTGCTGGCTGTGGTGGAATAAAGGCAGGATGGCCGCATCTCTTTCAGGATTATGGCTAGCTGTACATTCGACTCTTTTTGCACTGTAAGGGCAGGGCTGTGCACACAGTGTCGGCTGCTTTGCCGCGGGCGGTGGAGCGGTGCCGCTCCGCGGGGCCGGGCTCGGCCCTGCCCGGCGGGATCCCCGGCCCCGGCCCCTCCCCGGCCCCGGCCCCGGCCCCGGCCCCGGCCCTTACCGGCGAAGCCCGGCGGGCAGCGGCAGATGTAGCCCTCGGCCCGGTCGTAGCGGAAGGCCGGCGGCAGCCCCGGGACGAGCCCGTAGAGGCCGGCCCAGGAGCGCTCCACGCAGTCGCCGCCGGCGAGGCAGGGGCTGCTGCGGCACTCGCCGATGTCCTCCTCGCAGCGGGAGCCCGCGTAGCCTGCGGAGACACGGCCACAAGGTCAGGCCTGTGAGACGGGGCTCCATCCCCTCCCTCCAGCCTGGCCTTCAACGCTGCCGGGCATGGGGCAGCCGCAGCTTCTCTGGGCAGCCTATGCCAGCGCCTCACCACCCTCACAGTAAAGAATTTTTTCCTAATATCTAGTTTAAACCTACTCTCAGTTTGGAGCCATTTCCCCTTGTCGTGTCTCCACATTCCCTCTCCATATTTCTTGTAGGTGCCTTTTAAGAGCAGGAAGGCTAGATGGTCTTTAAGGTCCCTTGCAACCCAAACTGCTCTACAATTCTGTCATTCTGTGTGCTGTTCTTCTCTTCCAGACCCCAAAATATACCCTGTGAATACTAGCTGCACACGGCTCCAGTGTTCCTCAGCTCCTTGACGCTGCAGCTCCATGCCAGAGCTTGGCACCAGGACGTTGTGGTTACTCCACATCAGTGAGCTGAGCTATCCCATAAAGGATTTGTTTGGGTCTTATTTAGGCAGTAACGTGGAGATTTGTGTGGGTAACAATGCACTGCATTGTGGTGTAATACACTCTCAGGCTGTGGGAAGGCAGAGGAGGGCAGAGAGTATAAATCATTTGGTGGTTTTCAAGTGTTTTATCTGGAGGCTTAAGTGCTACAATGATCCCTGAATTCTGGAAAATGTGAAGGGTTCTGCCTAATTTTTCATTATCTGTTGCACCAAGGCTTGCGTAGTGCGACAGCAGTGAGGCATTTAGGGCTGACAGTGCAGTCTGTGCTCCTGCATCCTCAGTAAGCTCATAAACTTCCTCAGACATAAACTCCATAGAGAGGCTTCTTGTATTTGTGTGCTGACAGAGTTGTGTGGTCTCTCAAGAGCACAGGGTCTGTGTCCCCACCGTGATAAGGGGCCTGTTTGCAAACAGTTGGTAGAGAACACAGCCTCTGGCTTTCACTGCCCATTGCCAGACACAAGTTTTTAGACTGGTTTAAAGGTTGTGTTAATGAAGACTAAAAACAGTGCCAGCTGCAGCAGCGATGCATGTGTCACACAGTTTGAAGGATTAAGTCACTGGGAGATGGCTCCCTGCTTTGACTTATCTCCTGTCTTGGCACCATAATGCCAGTGCCTTTTGTTTTGCCCACTTCTGTTGTTCAGGAGAAACAATTCTTAGCTAGAAAAGCAAGCAACTTACCCAAAGGGCTCTGCCTTATGATGAGTGAAGCCCATGTAAACACAAGGCCATAGAGGACTTCTGAGGGTATGGAGCTTCAACTTTTTATTATATCGGGGGAAAAAAGAGTCTCTTCTACTACCCAAGGAACATGTATAGGAGAACTTGGAGCTTACCTGGCCAACAGTGGCAGGTGTAATTGTCAGCATGGTCCTCACAAGTGGCATTGTTGTAGCATGGTTGTGACCAACACAAGGGAATGAGGGTCTCGCAGTGCGAGCCCATAAACCCAGTCCCGGTGCAGTTGCAGCTGTACCTGCAACACAGAATGCAATGTTCACTCAGTCTGGAAGTCAAGAGATTTGGGCTTTGTTCCCAAACATGCACAGACTTCTTGTGTAGCCTTGGCTCGCAGCTTACAGGGTCGCGTCCAGCTTGAGACCACCATCTGGTGCTTTAGGAGAAACCGCAGAAATTGGGAACCAACAATGAGCTTTTCCCTGAAGTATGTGGTTTTGTCTGGGGAAAAAAAACTGCTTGTGGGTTGGTTTTGACACAACCCTAAGAATGATTGATCCTTCTTTTTTCTTCTTCTTTTTTAATTTTTGTGAGAAAAAAATAGTTTGTGGCATTTCCAATGCTTTTTTAAAAAATTGTTGTTTTGTTGAATTAACATTATTCACAAAATGAAAAGGGAGGAGGCAGTATCCCTTCCTCTTGGACTGGTAGAAATTGCATTGGCAGAAAAATAAGGAATTTTATTTTTCCTCAACTAAATGATTTTTTTTCCCTGCAAACCAGCCTTTTATTGTTAGGTTAGAACAAAAATGTCAATTGCTTGCTTAGTCCCAAAAACAACAGTAATACATCTCCCTTTTGATAGCAGTGCAACTACAACATAAGTAAACAAACCAGTGTACATACAGAAATTAGCAATGTGCAGATACCACTAATGTCTGGGAAGTTTTGTTTGCTTTTTTTTCCTGGAGAGCTGAGTGCTATAAAAAGCAGCACACCTGTTATTTGGTCATCAAGTATAAAGTTAACATGTACATGTCATATGAAAGTACAGGCTTTTTCAAGATACAAGTTAACTGTGCAGGCTTGTATGATCTTGACCTAAAAAAATACAGGAAACAAAAATTTATTCTTCTATTTTCTTTTACATTAAAGTGATAACACCATTATTGTACAATTGCATTCGTAGGGCATCTTGCTGAGCAAGATATAAATATACTTATTTGATAGTTTCTGTACTTAATATCCAAGTCTCAGACTTGGAGTAAATATATGAAGAGAAAGTGAAATTGTTGAACATAAAGCAACATCAGAGAACAACTGGCTCCTGCAGTCTAACAGACCAAAAAGTGTAAACTTTTTACTACACTGTTTAAGTGTGTGCATAAGCAGAAACTTCTGGCCAGCCAGTTTATTACTGGTGTATGGATTATTCCTAAATCAAAACCAGAGATGACTCAGACCAGGTGGCATTTGAATTTCAGATATAAAATGTAATGAGGAAGATGTGAATCAGAAAAGTAATTTTCATTCTGAGGTATGTTCTCAAACCTGAAGTCTCCTCCTTCTGCTAAGTTTTTCACACATTTCTCCCATGCACCTTCAGTTTAGTGCTGTTTAGCTTTGGTGGAAGCTTATTTTTCTGCCTGTGTCACAGCTGCTTTTCCCTTTGGTTCAGAATCGTGGAGCAGGGAGGAATATCCAGAACTCACTGCTTAATGTGCAGCCCCACCTGCATGCCTTTTTCTTGGGTATCTTTTAGCATTTGACATTGCTGTCGACCTTCAGGGATTCTGGATGGTGCCCTGCTTGTGAGCAGGCTACAGCTGAGCAGGCAGATGGCTTTTTATAGTAAGAGTGATAATTTAGATACTCTATCTAGCATATTTTTTTGACTTCTTGTTTGATGTACTCACAATCTGCAGAAAGCAATACATGTAAGGCATTCTTTCCTATGGAATCTCCTATGGACATTAGAGCTCCTGGGAATATTTCCTATGGAAAAAAGAAATGGATCATGCAGGATATCCTCTATGCCTAGGCACACTAGGTTTTCTAGTCCAGCTAAGTCTGTAAACTGTTGAGTTTAAATAAGAATGTTTACTTCTGTGAAAATGTTTTTTTTAAGAGATCAGCTTGTACTTCGTTGCAGTCATGAAACATCACTGGAAGGTCAGTCTGAAATTTGTGAGAGAATTTGTTTTGATGTTTGTATTTACAGGTTTTTGTGCTAAATCTGCCTTGTACACATTTCTGTGAGAGCTGGTGGTAGACACCAAAGCCTCAGCTGTACTGTAGATTAGTCAGAAAAGGAAAACTCCTGCTTAGATACCACAATTCTTCATTTATCCCCAAAAATACACAAAAGACAGGAATTTGCTGGACACCCTTCTGTTTTGAATTACTTTGTTGTCCATTCCTTTCCATCACATAACAAATACAGAAAGAGCTCCAATTGTTCTCCAGATACCCTGCAGTATTACAAGCCAATTAAAATTGGTCTTGCATGTACCTCAGATTTAAAAGCCAGGAGAAAAATGAGCAGGATTAAGTCTGGCCTGAATAAGCATCCCAGTTGCTCACCTCACACATGTATCCTCAAAAGGCTTCCAGGTTACTGCACAGGTCTGAATGAGTCAGGTCCAAGGTGACCCCCTCTCACTGCTGTCGTGCTTTAGCTACACTGGGAAATAATAAATTGCTTTGTCCTGCTCAGAGCCATTTAGCACTGCTGAAAAGAAGCTCCACAAGGCTGGTGCCATGCCACCACACTGCACGAAAACTCATCCCCAGAATATGATCTCTTACTCCCTCACTCAAGGCAAGCACACCTTTTGCTGACATGACTTCTGGACTGATTTTTCGGGCACCAAAGTCTTCCAAACTGCTTTATAAAAACTGGAAAATACACAATAAAGGACAAATCCTCTACTGGCAGGAGGAGCACCTGCATGAATACACTGGGGAACTTTCAGACTGAGCTTATATACAATATGGGTGTTCAGTTTGGGAAGCTCGTACTGAGCCAGAAAATGCAGTATTGGTGGGTGAATGCCAGAGCTCTACTTAGACCTCTGTGTTGGGCCAGTAACAGTAGGTGGAGAATCTCACTTTTCCATTGCCTTGTATTCTCTTTTTTTTAATTATTATTGTTACTTTTTTGCCCACGGGCTGCAGGTTGTTTTGAACAAGTAGCTGTTGAACTATATACCTGTAAAGTTTCTGACACATTTCCTAATGATATCTATTACTATGGTTACAGTTATTACAGTTGTTCTCTGCCTCTCTTCTAATCCTTCTGTCTGTCAGTGCGGGCAGATGCTGTCAGCAAATTCAGTTTTATAGAGTCTCACATATTTCTTGGAAACTAAAGTTTGGTAAGCATTAGAAACAGAATTGATATCTAAATGACAGTACTAACAGCTAGGAAAACAGTGTGTTGTAAATATTTAACGTACAAATACGAAAAATACACTTCTCGGTCAGTCTTTGCTATAAATGATTTGTTGTCCTATTGGCTCTGACACCAGACTGGCATTCTTTAATCGTTTTCAAATTGAAACTGAAATTAGTGCAGGACCAAGGAGTGAAATCTGGAATGTGGAAGGAGATGAGCTAGCAGGCCAGGCAGGCTCCCGTAGCGTTCCCATCTGCAGAGGCATCCCAGGAGCAGCTGGCTGAGCCCTGCCCAGGGCTGGCACACCTACCCGTTGGCCCCGTCCGCGCAGTGTCCCCCGTGCAGGCAGGGCTGGCTGGAGCACTCGTCGATGTCGGTGCCGCAGAGGTCCCCGAGGAAGCCCCGCGCGCACAAGCAGGAGAAGCTCCCCAGGGAATCGTGGCAGGTCCCCCCATTCAGGCATGGCTGGGACAAGCACTCATCGATTTCCACCTCACAGTTAGTACCTTCAAAAGCAGAGAAAATAAACCCCAGGCTTAGGAGACAGCTTTGGAAATCTCAGCAAGAACTGCCTGAAGTACAAAAGTCACATAATATTTTTTTTCTTTATGCAGTTGCCTGGTTTTTAAAGGCATTTCCTCCTCAATGTGCTTTGCACAACTAGTTTTTTCAAGGCTTGGCAGAATTTACAAAAGAACAAGCCAATTGTTTTCACAAGAATAGGTAAAATAACCTTTTCTGTTGAACATGGGGACAGGACAAACTAATTTTCAGTTTATTCAAACAATGCTACTATCCTGTTAGCATAATACAGAAGCGACCAGCAGTTTATTGATCTCATAAGAGTCCATTTAAAGTTGGCCTTTAAATGGAGAATACATTTTTTTTTTTAATTCATTGGGAAGTGTCTTGTTTAGCAGTGGATTATTGCTTAATTTTTTTAGGATTTATCAATGTGCAAGTAAATGGGTCTGTGGTGCCATGTTTGCAGCAGTTCAGAATCTTGGAGCTGCTCTTCAGAGATAATTGCTGGAAATAAATCAGTTCTAACGTGACTTCACAGCTATTTGTTATAGCTGGCAGGTTAAATATACACTCCTTTTTCTTATCTCTAGCACAGACCAGGAGACACTAAGAAGATTTCATAACCAATGCCTTGCAGCTTTGATTATTTCAGGGGTTTGTATGCTTATGCACTTACTTAGTGTTTGGAGCAATAGAGTCATATTTTCAAATAATTTTCAACTACTGAGTCAGGTTTTTTTTAGCAGCTACAGTATCATCCACAAAACAGATGCAAGGTGGCAAATTATAATGAAGAAGCTGCTTTGAAGTGAATTTCCTTATTTTTTATTTGGCTTGTCAAAGTAGCTGCAGTATTGAAAAGTTTACAGGAGAAGTTCCTACTTGAAAAAAAAAAAAAAAACTGCAGCCCTGAGAATGGGTTCTTTTTTTTCTTTTATTGTAAAAATGAAGTTTTCAGTACAAGATAATAGGGTAGACTTTCAACAGAGGGAACAGACATGTTTGATGATGGGTATCACTCTTGCAATTTATTTAGGAGCTCATCTCTAATTCTTTATGCTTCTTTTTTCAGTTCGGTACTGCTGTGAAATTTGTACATTATAACTTTGAGCATCTTTCTTAAAACACAGAGACTGATAATATTTAACACTGTCACTTCATGAATAATTTATTTTGATGCTTGTGAGCATCTTTGTTTTAAAAGAATAAATCTGTACTATGGATAAGTACCAGGAAAAATCTTAAAATGCTAAACCAAAAATTGCAGATGTTGCCTCATAACTATTTTTCATTGTCTTTAAACATTAAAGTGCAAGTTCCTATTTTCAGCAGTTGAGAAATAGTTCCTTGAGACCACATAGTGGATGGGGAGCTGCCAGTGGCGTGCCCCCAGTTCAAGGTTCACTGCTCAGCTAACCACTACTTTCAGTGGGAGCCTGCCACGAGAGCCAGGCACAGGAACGCTCTCTTACGGCTTTATGGTAATGTACATTACAGCCAGATACAGTCAGCAGTCCCTCTGTGGTCATTGCCCTGTGAATTCACTGTAATTATAAACAATGTGTTTGCAGAAGTGTGTCTAGTGACCGTAAATCTGCCAGAGCTTGTTAACAGCTTACTGCGAACACTAAAAATCATGTGACAAAACAAGCCCTGTTCAACTGATCCCCAGCTCAGCCAAATTTAAAACTACAGGCCTGAGAACAGCCTGACAATTAACATGAGAACATAGCGTTGTTGTTTTGGTTCATGTCTTTAATCTATCAAGCCCAGTAACCTGCCTTCGGCAATGTTGCCTCAGAAGAAAACTTCTCCCTGTATAATGCATCCAGCCAAAGCGATCTGCCATGCAGACAGGGGGAATCCCTTCCTAGCCTCCGCTGAGTCTGCTGTCAGGCTTTCTTAGATGTGTAGAAGAGAGATGAAAAGATTAGATCTGCATTTTCACCTCAGTCTAACATTCTGTCATAAATATGCTGTATGCCAAATATCATATGCCAGGCGGGAAGGAGAGCGCCAAGGAGCCCCGCTGCAGTTATTGCGCAGGGCTGCGCCACCACGAGCTGAGGCACCCTGGAGCAGGCTGAGCATCCCTGCATGTACCAAACTACACAAATGGTTTGAACTGAAATGCTGGGAAGGTGGGGAGAAGTCACATTCGTAACTTTTGCAGTTTCTCTGAAGAACCAGGGTTGTTTCTTATACTGCTTGCTTCTCCATTGAGTCCTACTGTGCACTTCTTTCCACAGCCCCAGTCAATAGAAGGTAAACACAAGTGAGGATGAAGGACACACAGCCAATGTTTTCAAACTTGCATGCCTACAGATAGCGTGTAAAATCACTTTCTGCTCAAAGATACTAGGGGTTTGCAGGCTCAGTATACTTCTATGAGGACCTGCACATTCTTAGTATGGCTGGAAATTGGTAACCAGGTCACCCTTGTGGATATTCTCAGTTCAGTCAGAGAGAAAAAGAGAAGGTTTTCTAACCAGGCGAGAGCCTGGGAGACAGTTGGGAAAGAATGTAAATAATTCTCTAATCTATCTTGTTGTTCACACTGTTTATAGACAGGTTCTGCCACTGTGCATCATTCACTGCACACCAATGGTGTGAGATGTTTTTACTCTAAGGCCAATGAAATTAGTCCGCACGATGTTCTCTATAAATAGAGCGGTGCATTTGAAATAAATCAGAGTTCATTCTCTTTGCCTTTGATTTGGAGTCATTTTCGTTCCCGTCCTGCTCTACAGCGACACACCCTTTCTGCTCTCCTGCACTGAAATGCTGTACTCAGGCCCAGCAGGCCTAGAGGGCTTTCCCCAAATTCCTAATTCTGTATAAAGTAATCTTGTGTGCCATTATTTGGATGGAGAGTGTCACATGACTAATTTATAGGCACCAGGCTTGAAGCGACAGGAAGAGAGTTGCATCAAAAATTAGAGGGAGAAGTTGTGTTTTTTTGATCAAGGCTTGTCCCTTTTAAGCTTGGGCATCTCATCAGAGCTGAATACCTAGGCTGACTAGGACACAAGGTGGGGAGTGCTGGCTTGAAACTGGAAAGCTGGGCAAGGAAACAGGCTTTTCACTGCTGGCAATTGCTGTTGGATATACCATGTGGTTTGCTGTTACATCCACAACGACAGGGACATGAGCTTGTTGGGAAGTGAGATCTCTACTTGAGGTTTTCCATCCCATGGTAGAGTTGCTGTGTCTCTGCTTGGCTTTAAGTGCCTAAGACTTATTTATGATGCATCTATTCTTAATATTTGCATAGCACATACATTATTGATGAGAATACTGAAAGCTTGGAGATCTATCAAGAGTAATTCCTCATATTCTACAGATGTCATCACAACGATGGTTACCTCATCGTAAAAGGTATTGCACAAAGAGCAAATCCAGCTCCCTGCACCTGTTGTGTCTGCCACTGAAACGCTTTCTCTTGCTGTCTTAGACTGAGAATGGGTTTTGGAACTGCCATACACTCCTGAGAGTTCACACTGGAATGTTCACTGGCAATAGAGGACTGGCTTCAGCAAGGTAATTAATGCACATAGCTGTGGGTAAGAACAGGCTCTTACGCCATGCTCTGTTGGGGTGAATTAAAAGCAAGTGCAATTAGTCCAATGGAGGAGAAAATGCAATTGATTAGGGTAGCCAGCAAAACTTCAACAAACCAATTGAACTTCATTATTTAACAGCTGTGTGACACATGTCTTGTAAATAATTTCCCACATGCAGAACATTATCATAGAAACAGCAGATTTCATGCTAAATTTTCCAGTCTTTGGCTCTTGGTGCATTCTAACCTCTTCCATTTGTGTAAGAATTATGTGTGACATTTCTCAGCTATTTTAAGAAGTGCTGCAGCATACCAATCACACAAAATAGCAGTCATAGTCCATGAAACAAGTAGCAACAGCAGCCAGTAACTCATGCATTTGGTTAACATTGCAGCTATAGATTTACTGTACATTCTTTACCTGCATATCAAGAGATATAACCTGTTTTTACATCTTAGGGAAATGAGATGAGGCTGGATGAGTTCCCACAGTAATTCATGGTGTCAGGCCAGGATAATAATGGTTGGCAAGATCCCCTGACGGGATAAATGAGGGGTTTTATTACCACTGAGGAACACCTCGAGGCTTTCATCCTGTAATCCCTCTGGCTTGTGCATTTAGCACAACTCACAGCAAGGTGCAAAAAAACAACAAAAAAGAATGCTTCTGATAAATAATTTTGTTAAGTAGCTTTTTAAAGCTGATGTTTTACTGCTGGAGGAATGGTCTGCTACTCCTCTATAGAATTCCTATGGTTAGTCCCTTTGTTGATGGAAGCGGTGTTGGAGCTGTATGTCAAAACACTGCAGCCCCTTCTGCTGTGTATTTTAGACCTCTTCTCCTTCCTTGGTCCTCTCCTCATTTCTTAACTCTGCTTGTGCAAAGTATGTAGCATTGGTGACTTTTTTTGGTGAGAGAAGAAAGCATCAGCTAGGGAAACAGCAGAATTTAATGATGAAAGTGGAGCAACTCCAGCACGTTGACCTAAATTTTTATTTATTTTTGTTTGGGCTTTACTATTTCATTATGTTTTCTCTCCCTTTGTCTCTAAGGTGTATATTCCAACTCTTTCAAACCAAGTTTCTGGGCTGTGGATCCAGGCCTGGACCCCACTAACAGCCAGTTAAACAAATACAGTTTCCTGAATACAACAGGAGGTCTGGGCTGAGTGTGATCATTGCAGAGCAACCATGCTGGTTGTTAATAGGTTTTTCCTTCCTTCTGCTCTTTGGCTTTCCCTCAGTTGTGTAGTTTTCTCCTCAGCTGGCCCGGGCTCTGACACCCCCTGGCAGCAGCGGGGTGGCAGGAAGGTAACAAGCTTCCTTCAAATAACATTCTGTGTGCTCATAAGGGATATTAACCAAGGGCTGCCTTCCAACGAGTGCTGTGTTAGACACAGGAAAGCTGCTTTTTACCTCTGACTTCCCCTCCTGCATGGGGATTTGGGGATGGAGCTGTAAACCACATCTCTTATTTCTTATTCATTTGAATCACTTGAAGCAATAGCTGTTTTTTCTCCCCTTTTTGCTGTATGAGTGTTTCTTTTCCTTTGCTTACCTGACTGGCAATCTATCACTAAAATGCCTCCCCTTTTCTCCTTTTAATGATTCAGTGTGCTGCCTTTCACAGTCCTACCCCTGAATACAGCTTTGAAATTTGAAGGGAGCTGTCTTCCAACAAGAATTATATGCTTTCCAGTAGAGGAAGTAGGGAAGAAAAATCACACCTGTACCTTAAAAACAGAGCTACATAAAACGGATTATTCAAAAAATGGGCAGTTTGGGAACATAACACTTGTCCACGTAACATACATATTGTTCTAGTTGCAAATGAGTCCTATGTTTCTGGGAAGGGCAGATGAGAGAAATTTAATGTGAAATGTCTAAGTTTAGAGTAGAATTTGTCTACTTGGATCTAATTTTTAAATCTGTAAAACATAGGTTTTGACCCTCAAAAAAAAATAGATATAGAACTCCGAAGAGAGCATTTTGAAAATGTTTCTTTTAAAAGCAAAGTCCACCTCGCCCTGTGACATAGCTTGGTGTTCACAAAACTGCTGTGTAGATTTTGGTGAATGTGAGATTTCTTTAACCCTTTTCTTTCTGGTATCAATAGTTAACAGTGATGTGGTTATCAGTAATGTACCAACAGCCACAGGTGTCAAAGCTAAAGGCAAGGTGGTGATGCAGATATGGCTAAATCTATGTGTGGGCGAGGGAGTTGAACTTGGAATGTGAGTTATGATGGTTCCACAGGACCCAAAGGAGAAGTTGCTTTACTATGGCTTACCCGTGTAGCCAAGGGGACAGATGCAGTCGTAGTGCCCGATCTGGTTGAGGCACGTGGCCCCGTTCAGGCACGGATCTGAGGCACACTCGTTCACTTCCAGGTCACAGTGCTTGCCCTGGTAGCCTGGGACGCAGTAGCAGG
The DNA here is from genome assembly GCF_031753505.1 of Anomalospiza imberbis. Taxonomy (NCBI): domain Eukaryota; kingdom Metazoa; phylum Chordata; class Aves; order Passeriformes; family Viduidae; genus Anomalospiza; species Anomalospiza imberbis. Next base: position 9,035,991 of record NC_089689.1, on the reverse strand, counting down.
AGTACTCGTCCACGCCGTCGCGGCACAGGGCCCCGTTGCGGCACGGCTCGGAGATGCACTCATCCACGTCCCTCTCGCAGAGTGTGCCGGTGTAGCCGGCGCTGCAGAGGCAGGTGGGCCCCGCCAGGCCGCTTTGGCAGGTGCCTCCGTGCTCACACGGGTTGGTGTCACAGTCACTGTCCACTCTTTCACAGCTAGGGCCCTTGTACCCAGTGGGGCACTTGCAGGTGAAGCTGAGGTTTCCGGCAGAGCCCAGGCAGGTAGCATTTTGGAGACAAGGGTTGGAGGAGCAAGGGTTGGAGGTTTTGTTGCAGAGCTCCTCTACACTGTCCACTGATGCATCTGCACAAAGGCAAGGGTCATCTTTATGACCAGCAACACAAGTAGAGTTCTTTTGGCAAGAGTTTGACAGGCACCTGGAATCATTCCTCGTGCAAAGCGATTCTAGGAAAGAAATACAAAAATTCCTGAGGAATTCCACAGCACTCAGAGTAACCAACAGTGAAAGAAGTGTAGTTCTTAACACAACTGTGCTTCAAAACCCACAGCTCCAATTGCTGGCTATTGAGAAGAAAACAGGACTGGCAACTGTGTGATGCATTAGTGGACTAATGAGTGTAAAATGAAAACAATTATGAAAACTTGAGTAGGTTGTAATTTCCTGTGCTTGCCTCTTTCAACAGCCATGGTCTGGAGTATCAGGATTATTTAACACTATATTAAGAGTATAGTTGAGACAATATTGGTTGTTGTCAATGGATATCCAACAATATGGAACACATTTAGATATATTTAAGGTTTTTGTTTCTGTTTTTCTTACTAGAGAAAGGAGATGCACCACTTTTTTTTAGTTCAATATCACTTTTGTGCTGGTACCATTCTTTTGTGCCTTGGGTTTCACAAGCTAAATTACTCAGATGCAGTTATAGCTCAAATAAACAGTTCAAACCATCAGGCACCTTGATTTTGATTTGCTCATTATAAATAGTAATTTCACAGGTGTACAGCATCTGCACCACAAAGAATCTACCAAACACCTGAGATGCAAAACAGCCCTGTGCGAGCCATCCAGCCTCTGAGGCTGGAAGGACATATGAACATGGTGTAAAGATGTTCCTTACTTCCTCACCCTCTGGGACCTGAGCTTCTGTCAGTAATTAAAGGCCACTTGGAGTTGCCTTGCAGCTGTAAGGAATAGCAATAGCAAGAGCTACTTCTCACTTCCCAGTTAAGGAGGGTGAGCTGTTACCAGCACTGTTCAGAATCCACCTCTGGGATACACTGAAGCAGCTGTATCTGGGCCAAGACTGTGAAATCAAGCTGAATGTTCCTTTAGGAGAGAAGGCAATTTGTAAGAGAAAAGCTCATGAGCTGGAGCACAAAAGTTGCATTAAATTATCTATATGTAAGTAATGTAAACATCTTTTTTATTGTTATTTGTTTTATACTTTTAATTTGGGGTATTTGGATACATGAAGAGTATGTGTCTTCTACAGCAGCAGACCAGTGTGTGTGTTTGTGCAAACAGGGTGTTGTGGATGAGCTGAACTTCTCAGAGGAATTCAGACCCATCTACCAGCAGTCTCTAATTTGTTCTCAGTTCTCGAACTGAGACTCGGGAGAGCAGACACAGTAGAGATGGAGATGGGGCACTGAAAGAGAAGAGGTAAGCAGAGATAGAGACTCCAATAACTGGAGTCAGACCAATGCTGATAAACAGCATTGGGACAGATCCCTGGAAAAGGGAGAGGCTAGGGTCGGTTACCTTAGGATACCAACCAACCAACCGGGGGAGTGTCAGAGAATACAAACTGACTGGTCATGGTGTGTTGCCATAGTGTGCAGTTTAACATATAATGCAATCTAATCTGTTTTTCTCCTAGGAGGGAGAAGTGGGGGAAGAAAGTATCAGAAGGCTTAACTAGCTTAGGAAAGACTGCTTGTGTAGATTTGACACTAAGATAATAAATGGAAAGGCTTAAAAATTATCTGTGCATGACTGTTGTGCTTTCTGTCTTGAGGTGTACACAGGAGCAGCAGTGCCTCTGAGAATTAGAAGCACCAGTCTGAATGAACTTGATGCTCATGAATAGGTACATTTACTGAGCCAGATAACTAATTAATACTTGTTTGAACAAGGGGAATAGAGATTTATGTAGTAACATTGATAGCTACAGTGACACCATGATTTAAAACCAACAGTGATCTTAAGGATTACATAGAAAGCAAGCTCAACATTGATTAGAAGGAGGAGAACTGGAGTGTTCATTCATGTTCTCTGAAGGAAAATAGGACAAAAATAGTACTTTTGGGTTAGCCTGCCTTTAAAAAGACCCTCCCCAAACCTGTTAACAATCAATTTTGGGAGCAGGTGTTTCATCCTGATGCGGTGTTGGTTGCACTTGCTCCAGGCTCAGAGCTCTCACTGAATGCAAAAATTCAAGACATTGGTCGCATGTACTGACCTGCACCAGTGTCAGCAGTAATTCGGACCCTTCTCTTCCTCAGCACGCTCTCATATATGTTCTGATGTCCTGGTTTACATAATTTTGTGCTTTGCCCATGCATTTACTTTTTTTCTTTAGCCTGGATAATACAGAGCTTACTTCAATCTATTAATTACAGTTAAAATGAGCAAAACTGTTTTCCTTAGGAACTTCTGCATCCTGCATTTTCCTTGCATAACTTTAGAGAACTTTTATTTCAGTCTGTGTAACTATTTAAAATTCATTAAAGTGTGTGTTTGGGGAAACATTGCAAATTTGAAGAAATTAATTATGATCAAGTTATAATGTTGTCTAACTGTTGTACTGGGTAAGCTACAAGAGGTGAGGTCAGTCATTTGAGTGCTTTCTTACACAGGACCATGGTGACATGAGAAGCAATTTAGTTAATTATTACTGCTTTTCCAGAGATAATTTGCATGCAACAGGCTGACTTTGTTATAATGACTGTGTGAGGACATGACGTGGTTGCCAGTCTGCAGTTTTGATAGCAAGAGTGAGCTCTGGTTAAAAAGCTTCATAGCTGTCTGAGGCAGTAAGAATGGAGGGAAAATGGGGGAAGGGGAAAGACAGCCCTAAAAGCACTGTCTGTATGTAGTGAAGGCAACCAATTTGTCTGCAGGGTGACATCATTGTGGGAAAAACACGAAACAGAAAACTTTTCCCTTTTTTTTAAGCAGTGTTTTAATTTAAACTTTTGTAGCTTTTATAAAACGATTTTCTTATGCAGAAATTGCCCACAGACAATTAAATAAATCCAAGATTCTCTAGAGGATACTCTTGTCTGATTTGTATGACAAGTTTATAGTGAAAGAGCAGCATTTTTGGTGTTCTGTCTTTATTCTAATGAACTGTGCCATAGTTTTTATTATTTGTGTAGTTTTTGAGGAACACAGGGTTCTGAAGGTCTTAGCAGAGATATAACCATGCTGAGTTTTAGCTTGGTTGTGGTTTAAAGGCTGGGACCAAGAGTTTAAGGGTACTCTATAGCAGTTTGTCTCAGCAGCAAAACTGCATCTCAAAAAGGTGATAATCAGAGGTATGCTCTTAGCACACTATGGTTATCAGTATGGTATGCAGTTCACCTGGACATTTCCATGACTTTTTTTTTTTTTTTTAATTATGTTCCTGAATGATGTGAGTGCTTCAGCTAATCCTTGGATTCTGGACTGCTAGTTAATTTTCCACTTGTTTCAGGTAAATTATTTGCACTATCTCCCTTGCTGCCCTGTGGAAATTGAGTTTCCCTGCTGCTCTGGAGTGATGTGGAAGGATGATTTGAGAACCTGTTGAGCTGAGAGTTGCATGGAAGGAGGATGAAGAGTATGGCAGGTGGAAGCTCCTGCATGCCCTGTGATGCAATGTGATGGTTGATGCAAAGACTGTCTCAGTTTGAGCAGATGCCTAAAGAATATTCTCTTCTGCACTCACAGAAAGAGCTGCAAAGGGACAGAAACATTTCAGTGGAGCTTGTTTTCGGCCAGGTTGCAGAAGGATAACCAGGAAGAGCCTCATGCTCTACCTCAGATGTACAGAGGAGCTGTTTTTCATTCCTGAGCAATTAAGGTCACTTCAGCAGTGACTTGTTCTGACAGAATCTTAAAACTCATATGTAACGTTAGGAAAAATGGAAACAAAATGCTGATTGCTTTGGATTTACATTGACTGACACTTGAGGCAATTTTCAGTCTCTTTATAAACAGTGGTACTTTAATCTAATTACAAGAGGATTTAGTGCCAAGCGTTTTGCCCCATGGTTAAATCCTTGAGATGCAGATGAGATGGTTGGCAGTGAAATTCTTTGCAGTAAAGCTTGCCATCTACTGGCACATTATTCATACTACCAGAAACATGGCCATACCTGCAGCTATTACAGGAACTGGCACAACTAACCTAATATAAGAAATACCAAGAAAAAGACCGTTTTAGCTTTGGTTTGTTTGCTCTTGGATAAGATTATTTAAATTATTTGAAGTGATATTGTTAGTGTATGAATAATTGAGCTTATTCAGCTAAAAAGCACTAAAAATGCATGATTTTGGCTGGTAAAGGCTTCTTAATGATCAGAAACTACTGCAGTGATACAAAACAATTTTTATGATGTTAGAAATGCATGTCAATGACATTAGAAGGCCAAAATTGAATTAGAGAAAAGTTGTCATAAACCAGGCAGGGATTTTGAAATGGCCAGAGCATTTTGGCACAGATAATATGATTGTTAAACTATTGTTCCTCAGTAAAGCAGGTAATTTTGAAAATCTCATCTGCATATCTCTCCTGACAATTTAGAGGGTTTTTTTCCTAGATCCTGTTTGAATCAGAGATTTACTGGGTTCACGTCCATTTTTCAAAATATTCTTCTAAGTTGATAAGATCAAAAGTAAAGTGAATTGATGATCCTAGATTCTGACAATTAGTAATCTCAGCCACTCAAAGCCGCCAGAGAAATCCTTTGCAACTTGGTCTGGGTTCTTTGTGTCAGAAATGTCTTTCAGCAAAGACTTGTTCTTTCAGGACACGACTCTTCCTACGAGTTGATGGTATCATAATCAGTGGCAGCATTTAAAATCAAATTTCAATCACTGCTAATCATGCTGTTACGAACCAGAGTTCACTTGGCTGTGGCCATGCCTGCACTTTGTTAATCATCTCATTGTTGCCTGAAGGCTGCTTGTAATTTGCAGTGCTGTTCTTCAGATGTGCCTTCTGCCCCTGAAGGAGGACTCTGAGCTTCACAGAAGCTCTCAACATTAACAAATTTGGAATCTTTTACATATGCTGCAAGATTTTCTAACCTTCTTAACAGAGCCAGTCTATTTTCTAGGGGAAAAATAATCTGTGATAAGATGGAGAACTTCTTGATACCCATATATTCACCATCACTGATGATTTTACTGTACTTTGAGCACTTTTTTTCCTTTCCTTTTTTTTAAACAAAGAGTTACTCCTTTACACATTTGAATTAAAACTAGGAAGCTACACCAGCCAGTGCAGATAAAACAGTTCACAACAAAACCTGACTATTTACTAAGCTGTACATTTTGGGAAAAAAATGGATAGCAAAAAACCCCTGGTCTATGAGTTGAGAGATTAAAGTTTAAAAACGCTGTTTAGGAAAGAAGGATTGAATTGCAATAGCAGGATATTTGGCTTTATAAAAAAACCCCAACTTCAACATCAGAAAATGTGTTACCTGTGAATTTAGTTTTGGTTGGTTTTGTTGTTTTTTTTTTTTTTTTTTTTTTTTTTTTTTTTTGGGGGGGGGGGAGGTTTGTTTGGTTTTGTTTTGTTTTTTAAAATTTGTTGAAATGGCATATATAATTGACTTCTTGATGGTGGTCAGTCACTAGAAAGAAAATTGGATCCCATATGAAGCAACCACTGCTTCTCTTAGTGCTGTTACTTCAGTCTGGTTTCTGTTGAATAAAAACCAGCATATAGCATTTGTTCACAGCTGAAGGGTTACATTGTAATCAAATCAACTCACCAAAAAAGTCACAGGATAACATGATGGTAGCAAGGATTTAGATAGCCCAGTGGCTGGAGTCAGAAACATGAACCTTCAATGCTTGTGCTGATTACTTGTTTGAAACCTGCCCTTGGGATTTTAAAACAAGAGTGTGAATCTGTGTCACTGAAATATCAAGCTCTGTTACTATACTGAGATCTTAAAGTAATTATCATTTAACTGGAAATATTAAAATATTGCCCAAGGCATTTACTGCTGCATTGAGGAGTCGTGGCTTTGGTGTAACTAATCCTCTCTCCATTTATCTGCAGTGCACCGTGACACAAAAAATACAGTTCATCAGTCTGACAATAATTTCCCTGCAAAGACAGCCTTAGAAAGTTGTGGGTGTGCAGCTAGATGTTCAATCTTGATGTATCATGAAGAACTGGGGAAGAAATAAGCACAGCTGCGTAATTGGCAGGGACAGAGATTGGGATCAGGTGCCTTTACCATGGACTGAAAGGCAGAGATGTCACTCCTGCATCAGCATTTGGCAGATGGGGAAGGAAAGGGCAGGAAACCATGTTCTGGATAAAACAGAGCCAGGTAAGGTGCTACCTTAGCACTCAAAATAGCTTTTCCACGTAAACAAATTGTTTCAGTTTTTCCAGAGTCTCAAACTTTCTAAGTATTGCACTAATACAATTTTACCCCTTCCCATCTCCCAGTACATTTGTATTACTATCTTAATTATTCACTGTGATGGGCAGCTTGTAGTTACTGTGGTGCCATTTGTCCTTTGCATGTTTCATCTCTGAGGAAAACACCAGCCCCCAGACCCTACCTGCTCTATCCACAGCTGGAATCATTACTCAATCTGCTCCATGGAAAATCCTACTTTGGGAAGGGATGATCAAACTTTGCCAAACAAACAAGCACTTGTTGTGTCTTCAAATACTGTGGTCATAAAGAGTTAATCCTGAATCTTTAACTTCAATTGTGTGTCCAAAACATCCTAGCATGTTGTTATAGAAACCACTTTCAGGCTTTAAATCTTGAGTCACGTTTATTACCATAGTAACCAGCACCACACACAGGCAAGAAAGAAAAAGGGCGGTTACACAAATATTCCATTGCTATCAAAAAAGCCAAATTTGCTTTTAGGTACATTTGTAGCAACAAAATCAAGGAAAGTAAATTAACTTATTTTCTGAAGAAAAGGTATGGTATATCAGTGTAAGAGTAACAGTGGAATGGCATTAAAATTTAAAAATGTTGTTTAGGCAGCATTATTTGTGATTGAAATTACAGAACTGGTTATTAAACCAATGTCTTCATTTCACTCTTCCCTAAACTTTTCTTTTCACACTGACTTGCTGCTGGTCCCTGAGAATAAAGGCAGGTACTGCTGGCTGTCATTGTCCTTCACTGCCTTTTACCATCTGTGCCACCCCAGACTCCCTTACCCCATGAGCACTGCAGCAGCAGCAGTCCTTACAGCTGCCCCCACTGCCTGCACTGAGCACCACAGCAGTGGCACCAGCTGTCCCAAATAAACAAACAAAAATGAGGTAAATGCCTTCTTTACTTCTCAATGTAAATAATTTTTGGCTTTCACTTTATTTGGCATCATACCCTAGTGTTTGTGCTGGGAACAGGAGGGGAATCAGGCCCAGGAGCTCAACGGGGCTCCTATGCACTGAATTTGGAGGATTTTTGGCTCAATTGGACATCAAGGCACAGTGCTAGTAGCAATGCAAGTAGACTGGTTTCTAATGAGAATGAAAGATTCTGTGCTCTGCTTCTTTACCTTTATGTTTAGCACTACAGCACTGCAGTTTAAGGTGGTAGTGTACAGTGATCATCCTGCTTTTACTGTGCACAGATATTTTTGTTTGTCTAAGATGTAGAACAGTGGCTGATCAGGCCAGGAGGCAGTTGATATCCATTGCAGCAAATGATGTGGACACAGATGTAGTAACTGAACTGATTTCTGCCGTGCAATCCTTGTACACACTCTCTCTGAATGTAGCTCTCCCCTTTAAGAATTTCATTACATTTGTCCTCATTTTTATCTTCTAAGTCTGCAGAAGAGAAGCAACATGAGTATAATGAGGTATTCCTTGTCCCTCTAGAAGTGCTGGTTTGGTTTTTTTTGTTTTTTTTTTTCAATTGAGGTTGCACAGCAGAATTTATTCTTAATACTACAGAGCAGGACTCGTCCACGCAGGGACGTGGGAGATAGACAGGTGAGCAGCAACTGCAGTACATAGTAGTGGGTACCTGTGGGCCAGCTTCAAACTTGCCTTTCTTTTAGATCTTCAGAGGTAAAGAACATATAAAAAATAATTTGCTCAAAATCGGAAGCAATTTTATTCAGGTAATAAGCTTGATTCTTATAGGAAAGATTGGTGATTTTGTGGATTAAATGTCTTTATCCCAAGGATTCAATCAATACCTTTCCTGCCTGAATTTCTCTTAAGGCTTCATTAAAGCTGGGGACATCCTCAGCGTGTAACTCAGGATACAGAGCCACCGGTGTAATGATCTCTCCTGTGGGATGAAAGGTTTTGCCAAAAATAAAGAGAGAAAACCTTAGTGGTGTAGTTAGGTGTGTGAATTATGTCTTACACTTTAAAATGTTATCCTGGATTGCCTTTGGTGAGGTTCCTTGGCATGCCTGGATGAACTTGTTTGGATGGGTGGATTTGTGGTGCATTTGTGAGAGGCGTTGCTCCTGCCTTGGTCCCTAAAGCCACAAGCACCTACATCGAGTCTTGTAAAAGTAATAGAAGTGCAATCTGCTGTTTGTAAACCTGGTATCAGAACACACTGAGGGGTGCAAGTGCTGCTGAGGAAGAGAAAGATGAAAGCAGTGCTTGCAGTTGGGAAGATAGCAGCTGTATTTGCAGCTGTGCTAGGAAGGAAGGCTGAAGTATACACCTGGGAAGTGGATGCCTGGCAAAGTAACAAGGGAAATGGTGCCACAGCTAGAAAGGGTTGCAGGAAGACCAAAGCATGGTCTCCTTCTCTGCATCGGGGGGGATTTTCAGAAACACAGAGGGAGCAACACAGCATAAAACTCAGTTTGTGAGTTTGGGTGAAATCCAGTTGCTCCTGCTTCTGTATGAATTCCAAATAGTGGAAAATACAGAGCAAAGGAGCAGTTTGTCTCTTGAAAAGGCCAAATCTCACCTTGAGAGACACAAGGTCTCACAGCTTCTCTGGAGTCTGGAAAGAGTTTAAGGCATTTTTGTAAGACAGAGGCTTCAAGCTGCCACTGAGCTCCTGGCTCCTCCTGAAATTAGCCTCAGGAAGGAGCTGAGGGCTTGGCTGAACCAGGGATGCTGCCCCTCAAGCAGACCAGCTACTGCTGACTTGCAGGCTTGAGGTTTGGTTTAGGTGGGAACATGCAAGCAGCCGAGCTCCCTCTGTGCTCAACCACTAACACAGGAGAGAAAAGGCACTCAGAAATGCAGCCAAATGCTGCTAAGAATCTCTCCAGTAGAGGGGCTAAAAATGGAGCACAAAATTGATTTAATGTCCAAATTCTGAGTCCATGTGTTGTTTGCATTTGAAAGGCATTATAAGGCATCCTCTTCAGTCTCCTTTAGTAGTGGTTTTGCCATTCATTACTTCTTTCCTTTTTTTAATATGAAAAGAGCATGAAGCTGTGATTCTGATAACACAGTGGCACATAAAGGTGCTGTGATTTTAAAATGTAGCCTCAAATGTCTGTAATGCTAACCCAGGCATGATTTCTTTCTGTGAGTCGTAACTGGATAAGCTTAAAGCCCTGATGGTTAGAAATGTATCATAGCAGACTGTAACACGGGGCGACTCTTAAGGTCTCTGGGTGTAAAGCCAAATTCTGATGTGTGCAGATGTTGAGATTGCTTGCAGTAGGTTCTCAGTAACACAAATGAGAACTAGATGTTCCTGATGACATCAAACTGCAGCATATCAAAATCATGTTGCTGCTTCTTCTGTCTCCTCAGACTTTAAAAAAGTAATCAGCCCTGTGACATCAGCATTATGTGGCTGGAAATGCAGTGCACTGTGCTTTAAATGCCACAGGACTCAGAAGAAAGCTTCAATGTGACTACAATGGGCAGTAAGTACAGAGAAAGCAAGGCCATGCTTTTCCAGCATGAACTTTGTAGAAGAGTTCACATTCCAGCCCTTTCTGTTATGTGCTAAATTATTTTCAATAGAAATCACCTACAATTAGCTCTGCATGAACTAATTACCAACTGGGATTTCAAGTCTGCTTGGGGAAAGCCGCAGCTCCTGTGTTTTGGGACAGGCTGGAGTGTCAGGGGGAACTGGCACAACCTAATTTCCTCAGCTGTCCTGCTGAGCCCCTTTGCTGAGGGCAGCCTCCCCTCAGAGCCAAGGCCATAACACATCATTGTGGTGTGATTGTGAGCTGCACAAGATGCCCTCACCAACTTCCCACAGACAGAAATCAGTCCCAGTCCCAGAAGGATATTATAATGTGAACTTCTGCAGAAGGCTGGCCTTTTGAACACTAGTTCCAGTGACCCGTGAAAGTGAACACAGTCATGGCTCTGACACAAAATCTGTGGCAGCTTTCCTGGCCTGCAGACTATTGTGGCATCCTAAAAACTCTACTGACTTGCAACAGAACAAGAATGAATTTATTTCATGGTTTTACCACTTTTTATTTCCAGAGCAGGCTCAGAAGCACTGTGGAGGAGTGACTGACCCAAAAGAAAAGTAGGTATTGAAAAACCACTATATAATTAGGGATACCTTTCTCTTAAACATTTTTAAGATGCTTCACTGTAGAAGTAAAACAAAACCAGAATATTTTCCAGCATCAGGGTATTCCCAGGAGCCTTCCTTGGGGAATATGCTAAGAAATAAGCCTTCCATATTAGAAGAATATCACTAAAAGTCAAATTGTTAAAGCTTAATGTGATGACGTGCTTTAGAATAAAAACGCCTGCCACTAGGGCATTAAATATCTGTTATAAGTGAAGAGGTATGCAGCAAGCCTTTATCAAAATTAGATCAGTACCACTTTTGCCAGTAAAATGATGAAAAATTTTAAACCATGAATAAATGAATATTTATTCACCACTAGCAATCAGTATAGTAATTCCTTGAAGGCTTTATAAATTTCTGTTTCCCCATCAATAGTCTCCTTTGTTTTCTCTGTCTGTTTAATGTATGGAAGAGGTAGATCTAGCTCCTCATCTCTTGTTCCTTTTCTAGTTCTCCCTTCCCTGCCTTAGATTTTTTCCATGCATTCTTCTTTTCTTCCTCTGAAGCCTTGTGTTTCCAGGACAGGGATGGGAAATTACAGTAAGTTGGTGTGGCTGGTGAGTGAGCCCACAGTAATTGTAGCCCCAGGACACGATGCCAGCGGTGACACCAGCTCTGTGGGGTAGCAGTGATGCCTCTGTGCTCTGCTGAAGTGCTCACACTCCTCAGGATGATCCAGAGGACAGTGATGCTGCTCTGGCCTGCTATTCTCCTGGATATGAGATTCAGCCATCCTGTTGCAGTGACGGGGGGTTTGTTTCACACAAACCTGCTCTAAAGACACAGGGAGAGCTCTGGCTGTTGGTGGTGCTGTGGCTGGGGAGTGGAAAATAAGATCAGCAAGCAGGAGCAGGGAACTAAATTCTCCACAGCTTGACATCCAGGTGCTTATTCTATCTCAGTAAACTTAATGAAAAAACAAAAGGAATACCCAATTTTGGGGGAGGGGCCTTCCTCACCATGCCAGTCCAGACGCCAGCACATGGTACATTATAGGGCAGCGTCCTGCCCTGCTTTATATTAAATTATGCTGAATAAATAAGGGAGATCTGTGTGACAGTAAGGGTCTGGCCAGGAAAAAAAAAATTAAGAAAGATTTCATGGCAATAATGAATAAGTGATAAATATCTAGTGACTATCTTGCTGGGAGCATTTTTTTTCAGAGAGATCTATGATGGGGCTTGTTTTATTATCCCAAAGGGCATCACACATCATGGTGTGCTGAGAGGCTGCAGAACAGATTGGGAAGTAGTTCTCAGTACTTAATACCTAGGGATTCTCAAAAGCCATTTCCTCTTAGGATCACATTTCCTTTGATCATTGGGGTTATTAATTATAGATACACTGAACAGAACAAGGCACTGTTACTGTACTCCTCAAACAGTGTCTCACTTAAAAGGAACAAAATATTGTACTTAATTAGGGGTTCAGCTGTGGTGTCTTCTCAAGGCACTTTGGTATTGATTTGACCATGGTAGCCTACTGTAGCAAATATTATGCCATTAATAATAAAGGGAACATGTAGACATAAAAGTGTAGGAAGGAAGCACCAAAATGTTTGTCATTCAGCTTGCCAGAGCAGTTGCAGTATAACCACCCAATACAGCATTTAGAATAAATGCTATACTCTATGGTTCAGAAGTGTCTGCACTTAAGTGGAGACTTTTGTGCCATTTTCTTAATTGTATCAAGACCATGCTTCATCAAGTGAGTTCAGGCAGAAGCATTTGAAGCTTAATTTTCTCTCTGGATAAATTGGAAGCATATTGTTTCTGCCTTTACTCTTTAGGCTAATTTTGCCTCTGTTCTGTTTTTGTCTTACCTGTGCTTTGGTCATCATGATTAAATATATAAAATTAGCCATAAAAGTAACCATGTGAGCATCAATCTACATATGTGCTTGTTCACTTTACTCTTAGCATGTGTTGATTCATCCTTGTAATCAAAAAATTGTATTAATTGACAGAGGTTTATTTTTGTACGTTCTGGTCTCATAAGTTCACTAATATTTTCTTCGTGCTGCAGTCTTAGAGATGTGTGGCAGAGATATATTCAGGATTTCCTGAATTGCACTCAGAAAGCAGAGGGTTTCTCTCCCCAGCCATGTGGGTCACATTCCTGTTGGGATAGATATGCAGAGGCAAGGGCAGGTTACAAATCAGCACCTCCAGGCCCCTGCTCCTCCTGCCTCAGGGACCTGGAGGGGACTGGGCTAAGGTCTCATGGAGCCCTGGAGCCTGTGCCACCTCATTTGGCTGTTGTGTGCCAGGATGTCCCTGCAGTTTGGGAGGTGCTGGAGAAGAGCCTCTCTCTGTGAGGAGAGGGGCAGTGCCTGGCCACCAGCCCTGCTCTCCCCAGGAGCTCTGAGGCAAGAGGAATGAGCTTCAGATGGCTTCCCTCCCTAATTTCTTTAGGGAGAAGACAGCAATCTGCAGTAATGGAGGAGGAGAGGGGAGAAGATGCTCCTCCTGGAGAAGCAGTGCTTGTGTGACCTGCAGGGAACACCACAGATGCCCTACAGAGCAGTGTTGAGCTTCTGCTTTGCAAGGGATGAGCTTTAACTGCATTTTTCAGGTAAGATGTGGATTATATGCATGCCAAGATAGTATAAAGTAAATTTTTTAGTATTTTTTTTATTACCTAGGTGTTCTTGTAACTACTAAGAATTTGAACTAGTATCAAAACTATACATGATTTTCTAAAACAATCAAATGAACAAACCACAAAGTAAAACCCATCAACCCTCCCCACATGGTTCCTGATGATTGGAATTCCTGCTCAAATCCACAGTAATTGTGTCAAATTGTTGAATCACAAAGCTTAACTTGTCAAGTACAGCACTTTAGTATGTCCATACTATACCCAGTTAAGGAGTTGCTCAGAAGTTTAATTCAAGCAGAGAAATAGATACTAAACTTACCCTGCTTGTGCTGGGTTTTTTACCTGTTATCATAACATTTGGCATTTGTCAGACTGATTGTGATGCTTTCTTTCTAGGCTCCTCTCTTCTAATTTTTGACCCAATAAAACAAAATTCGATTTTATTATTAGCAAAGGGAACTAACGCTCCAGCTAACTCAATTTCTTTTTTCTGTGGCCACCTTTCTTTTCTGGTTGCCCCCAGGAGGGATCCCAGTTTGAATGGCATACTTGGGAGAAAGTGTAGCTGGAGAGTTCCAAGGCAGCATTTCACAGTAATTCAGCATCCAGGCTCCCCAGGAGATGGGCTGAAGTATCTCCCATAATGTACCTGAACTCATGGCAGTAAGAGGGACTGTTACCTAGGAACACCTGAATTTCAGGTACAGAATCCGTAACTGCCAATCACCTTTGAGATGTCTTTTGCCAGCCTTGGCTGAAGACTTTGTTAAATCAGCTTTTTATTGAAAACTCACTAGGAATGTGGTTTAGAAAAAGCAAAATCTTGTTTTCACTAGCCTGTAAATTTTCACAGTTCCTCAACAATTTTCATAACACTTTTCCTTTTTCTTCTCCGCATTGTCATGGCTATTTGCTGCAGTGATTGAGTTTTCTTAACTGTCAGAACAATGTCAAGACAATGTGAAGACAGTGTCAAGGCAAATACAGAAGGGTGACAGTGTGAGTGAGGGAAAGAGAAAAGAGCTGTCAGTACTCAGAGTGCTCTCTAGAGAAAATATTTCCACAATAAAACCATTGTCACCATGCGCTGAGCAAGAGAGAATAAAGTGGAGGTAATTAAGTTACTGCTCTAGGAACATGTCTGGATGACAACCTGGAGGTAAAGAAGAGCTTAGAAAAGCAGTTTGTGAGGATGTCTACTGTCCATTACTCTTGTCCCATGTCATCTCCTAGATGATGCTCCCTAATACCTATTTTCTCTTTCTAAGCTGTGTACCTCAGGGAGGAAAGATGTTGCATTGCCCACCAAGGGGAAGGTGAAGGGTTTTCCCGCTTGATGTGATTACCAGACACTTTATTATGTGCCATGAGACAAGACCTTCTTGTGGATAGTCAGCACTGAAAGGTGCTGAGTATCCTGCTCCCAAATCAGTTCAGAGTTAAGGCACAGTTTACCTCCACAGTGGTTTTTTTTTTTCTGAAATATCCTTGGAAAGGTGACACATTGTCAGAAGGATGAGCAAAATACAGAAGTGCAGCTCATCTGGGGCTAAATTCTGGTACCAAAGCCCTGTACTACAGTACATCTCTACTGAAGACTTGTGCAGAGTGAGGTGCTAACCTTTAGAACAGTTTTCAGGTTTTAAAATTAGGCGCTGCTCTTGCAGAAAATCTGTGAATTTGGTCTTTGTGCATGTGCTGTTCTTTTCTCCTCTGCCTTAGAGATGGGGAGAATGAAAGGTTTTTCTACTATTTCTGTCCTTTTCCTGGACATCAGGATAATTGAATGTAAGAGGTTCTAGATGGACATTTGTCAATATATTGCAGTTCTGGAAAAACGGGCACCCTGTTGTCAATGATTTCTAAATAACATTACAAATCCCACTGGAGAAGTTTAAGAAAAATCGAATCATAAACAGTTCCATAAACTCTACCAAATACTTCAGGGATTATATTTTCAGATACAAGAATTAAGTGTTCACTATTCAAAATTGAAAGGGCCAAGTATTTTCCATATATTGCATTTACATATTTATTATAATTTATTTTAAGGAGGTAGTTTGAATAGTTAACAGATTTTCTTACTTGTTGCATATGAAATAACTGAAGCATAAAAATGCTTGCTTTTCTACCATTATCCTCTTGCTGTTTATGCTTATTTGCAATTCATGACAGGATTAAGTATAAAAGCATCAATCCTGGGTGACCCATTCAGATGAACTGCAGATTTTATCCCCAGCTGCAGCAGCAGTGCTCAAAGGAAGCTGCTTAAACTGATTGTAGCCTAAGTTATGTATCACTGAAGGCTGACTTTCCCCCTTGCCCAGTTAATGTTTTTTTAACCTGAAAATAGTCTGCCATTTTGGATTGAGCATCAGCTGGAGAAGAGTGTGATTCTTGCCTGGGGCTCAGATGCCTCCTCCCATTAGCATTCACACCTCAGCCATCATGTGTCTCCAGTAATGGCTGGATCTCTCCAGCCCTCACACAGGAAGGGCTGTGGGACAGCAAGTGAGTGACCTGGTCCCTTCAAAAGAGGCAGCTAAGAGTGATTAATGAAAGGAGTGATATGTAAATTCTTACAGTCAGCAATGGAAATTGCATATACAAAAAGTGCCTCCATTTGTTATAAGAGTGAGTAAACAATAATGCCATTTTTACAAAAGAAATGCCTGCCATGTTACAGATCTCTCAGGCACAAGAAGAATCTGGAAAACTGTATGTGTGTCCTCCTGCTAACACATATCTATATTAATGTGTGTGTATAGCATATGAAGGGAGAAATACAAGATCTAAATTTAGTGATTTGAACAGGGAGATCACTTGGATTGTGTTCCCAGCTCTCTCACTGCAAGCAAGGTATTCACCTTGCCCTTCTCAGCTCAACATTCTCACCTATACAACTGTCATGGGCCTCCTTGCAGGCTCTGAGGCCCAATCTGCATATGTGTTGTAAAACATGCAAAATAACTCGCAAGGAAAAAGCTGAAATTATTTTCATGGGAGAAATTTTCTGTGCATATTTGTAAGGAAGAAAAAGATTCTAAAAGAAGTTTGTTCCTTCACACTTTTATGACTCTGCTGGGCATGACCATACCTTTAAGGATAACTTTAAAGTCAGCAAATGTCTTTGGGAGAGTCTAAACAGATGTCTAAACTCAAACTCAAAGTACAAGTATAAGTGCAGGGAGGACAAATGAGTTTTACAAGGTGAAATGCTGGACTGACCTTGAACATGAAAGAAGAGCCCTTGGTATTAGCACAGGAAAATGTTAGATTCTAAGACTTCACTTGAGAAGCAGAACTAATTAGAGAAGATTAACAGAAATGAGGCATGTAATAGCTGGAATAGGGCATGACTGCAGTTTGAAAGGCTGAATCACTGGACCTCTCATTGAGGTCAAGATTTTAAGAACACTAGACCTTTTTTAAAGGCAAGTGACAAGTTTTACCCTGTGGTAGCTGAACATTCATTACAGAATTCAAGCTCTGTTCTGCACATAGAAGCTTCCTCTGTGTTAAGACTGTTTTCATCCTTGACACCTGGATACATTTCTGAGCACGGGGTCTTATTCAGGGCCACATTCACAATCCTTCTACTTTGCAGAGAGTCCTGAAGAGATAGTAGGTGAGTCTGCACTACACTGGTAACACAGTGGAGACTTCGGTTTTGCTTGGTTGTTATTTTTTTTTTTAATGAATCTAGTAACTGATTTTTTGTTTGTGGGGACTTTTTTTCCCAAAAGGAGTCTGAAATATACATTGCAGTATTTTCCCTCATACTTTCCACTTGGCAATTTTTCCTGTCACTAACCAGATTCCAACAAACTCTAAGGACCTTTTATTACTGAATGGTAAAAAATGTGTTAGCATTGGTGAGACAGCACTTCTCATACACTCCCTAAGTGACTGCTTTGCCAGCACTGTAGTAATGGGCTCAGCTAAAACCCAAGTGCTTCACATGGAACAGAAAGCACTGGAAGGGACTATTGGTGATCATCTAGTCCAAGCCATTGCATCAACTAGAGCAGAAAGCTCAGCACCCATTGCCTATGACTACTTCTCGGAACTTTCTGTAATGATTTAGTACAAATTTCTTATTTTTGGAAAGCCAGGTTTACTGTAAGCATGTGTAACCACATGCCTGTGGTTAATGAAAGTGTTGGTGCTCATCAGGGATTGCAGAAAAGAAGCAGTCACCCATGAAGACCCAGAATTTTTCAGGCTGATTCAGAGCCCTTGCATAAAAGACGTGCAGGTTTAAAAGACAGGAAAATCCATCTCTCAGCTTTCTGGTGTTTGCAGTTATGCTAATAAAATTAAGGAAAAGGTTCCCCTGTCTGTAGAAGGAGGGACACTGTAGGGTATTTTCCTTGGTCCCTGGGCAGAGAGAACACTGAGAGAGACCTGGGAACACAAAGTGCCTGCATGAATCTGTGGGCAATTCCCCAAACAAAATGAAGAATGTTTATGGCTTTAAGGCTGTAGTAGAAGCACTGTAAAAACAGATCTGATTTTGTTCTGCTGTGTGCAGAACATTTCTCCTTTTTTTATTCCTTTCTGTCATTTGTCAGATCATTAGGTCAGTCTGTTTGCTGGAAAAATTTTTATATCCAGATCCTTCAAAGGTGTTCAGTGCCAGTCCTTCCTTCTGCTGTTTAATACCATTAAAGTTTTGCTCCAAACACCTCTCAGACTTGTCACTTCGCTACTGTGGAAAATGGTGGCAATCCCAAGTTGCCCACTTCTTTTTTAGGAAACACAATATTCTTTGAAAATAGCCTTTTGAATGTGAAAATGGCAATTGATTTTAGTAACTTTAATCTTCTTGCACTTTTCCATGCGCTCCAAAACGGGAAGATGTTAGACTAAATTGAATCAGACATGTAAGACATACTCATGAGAAAACAGAACGGATAGTTCTTGTTATATCAAACTGAGGGCATTTTTACAAGGATTGAGGCTTGCAAAATGTTCAGTACCATTAGTATTACAACCTGAATTACAAATGTCAGCTGTATTTAATAAGAGAGAAGGTATGGGTTTAGTTAGAAAAACTGAATTGGTGAGTCCTACAAAATGATGGCCAGATACTTGCTTTTTGCAGCTGCATTGCAGAGGCACCTACTTGCATTCTGCTCCAAATATATATAGAGAGAGATCAAAAAGGCTTGGATTATCGTTCCACAAACACATTTTTCATATTTTCCTACATTTTATGGTAGGAATCAGTGGAGGTTGGCTTTCAGAATTATTTTAAGATTGAACAGAGAAAGAAAGAGCTTACAAGGGCCTTGCATATTTTTCATCCCATTTAATAGCTCTGATGCACTCACTGATATATCAGTGTCATTCCCTGGCTTCTCCTCACTGGCATTACACATTTCTTTTGTTATGCAGCCTCTGTTTGCTTACTTCACAAGATTGGTGCCTCCTCTCTCTGTATCTTATTTATGGGGTTATAAAGGAAATTAAGGGGCTGTTGGAGAACAGCAGGCACAGTTAGGATTTCTTTACACCATGTCAGACCTCTGTAGTGTTTTTGCCATTCTTACAGCCAGCACCCTTCCTGCAACAGGAAGGAGCTGATGCCCAAGGAGCAGCAAGGTGATGTGTATTTGTTCAGACACTCTCTCAGGGGCTCTCTTTCCAGCTGTTGGGAGGGTGGTGAGTTACACTGCAGGCTGTTGACTGCAGATAACAGAGCCTGATCTCTTCTTTCAGCTGTGTGGACACTCACTGTTCAGACTGAGGGATGGTTTGCCATACCAGGAGAGGTACCACCACTGCTTTGGAAGCACCTACAAATTGCCACAAAGCTTGGCTAAACACCTCTGAAGCTACTGCTGTATACAGATCTCTTTTCAAGGCTACATTACTACAGTGAGAGTTTTGGGTTCCCTGCTGTGAGTAATCTGTCAGTGCATGTTACCTAAATTGCAGTTGCTTGGATCCTTGCAGACTGATGACCGTCGATCATTCTGTGTGCTTGCTTTGGCTTCCTGTCAAATTATGTTGTTTTCAAGCTCCTCTAGCTCACATTCAAAGAAGCAAAGAAATGTGTCACAGTCAAATTCAGAGCTAGGGCCCTTCTTGTGGAA
Source organism: Anomalospiza imberbis (assembly GCF_031753505.1). Lineage (NCBI taxonomy): Eukaryota > Metazoa > Chordata > Aves > Passeriformes > Viduidae > Anomalospiza > Anomalospiza imberbis. Next base: position 9,016,543 of record NC_089689.1, on the reverse strand, counting down.
GAAAGAGCTAATGAAGTGTTCTGTATCCTGTTGGAAACCCCAACAAGGGAGACTTGAACTGTCAAGGGCAGAGTGTGGCCAGTGTACACTGCCCCTCATGCTGCCTATAAGCCTCCCTGGCCGTCTGGATGTGAATTAGAGCATCTCTGGCCTTTATTTCAGAGGACAGTCAGCCTTTGGTAGCACCACAGTACGGGGACATAGTTGTACCTCTCAGAAACCTCAGCAAAGGAGCTGTCAGGCCATTGTGTCCATGGCTGAGCTCTAAGGGAGGGGTACAAAGTATTGTTTGTTTACTCACAGCCTTGATCTCAATCACTGTGATTGAGTGCACTTTGAAGGAATGTGTCCTGTCTGCAAAGCCCCTGACTAATGCAGATAAAGATGCTTTGTCTGTCTCATTATTCAAGGAAAAGTTTAAGGGACTAGGCTGCCAGTATGCTCAGCCTTGGGCAGGCAAGCAAGAGCAGTAAAAAGAAGGAAGGAGTTTCTCCCCTTGCCCGCCAGCATCCACCCAAGCCACAATTATTCAGGCACAGCATTTCCCAGCACAGAAGGATGCACCAGGCAAGTGCCCTGATCCTTAGCTGCTGGAGAGGGAACACTGGAACGGGTTAGCAGCCCATGCCCCTTTTCTACCCACAGAAATATTTAGCCCTTGAGATATTCTGATTTCTGTCCCCACTGATAAGATTCCAGGCAGGCAGAAGCTTCCCTGACCCTGAAGTTGCAGCAGCCTTGCTTTGTTGATGCCTGGAGAGGGGCGTTTTGCTGGGCCTGGAGGAGCCCTGCAGAGCTGCAGTGGCAGCTGCGTGGTGCCCGCCCAGAGGCCCTGTCAGCTGCAGTCTTTGTCAAAAGATGGAAGCAGCTTCCTGTTGACCCATTTTATGGGTGAGTAAGATATAATCAATATGAAGTAAAGATAAGAATCTCATTGGAAAAGGGTTTATCTGGGCTGTTGGGTTTTTTTTGCTGTTAGCTGGTGTGAGAGGGCTTTCATACGATATAGCACTGGTAATGGCTGGGGAAACAGAGAAGTACAGTGAGAACTGACAAAACGTGTCAGTCCCTAAAACCAACAAATTAATCAGTGGAATCAATCTGGGAAATAATATGTATCACTTATCTCCTTGCTCCAGATGAGTCAATTAGTTTTAAAGGCTTCCCTTAGAAAATGTAAATATCAGGACCTTTTTTCCATTTTTGGGCCACCACAAAGAGCAAAGGGAATACTCAGGTTTGCCTAGAGATTGAGGCATTGTCTAAAAGATTTTCTTAATGTTGGAATATGAATTATAAAAACAAACCCAAAAGTAGAAGTATCCCTGGGAGGTCTTTGGCTGCAAATCCCTGTAGGCAGGATCAAAGGCACTTACATTGCTATTTCTCTAACTTACTTACTAGAGAAAGTAAAGTGACATGAACTAAGACTTATTTATTTCTTTACTGTTTTGTAGCTGGCTGGATATATATATTTAAACCTTGATATTCCATAAAGTAATTTTTGCTGCCATCAAAACAGAATGTTAAACTTCTCTTAGATGAAGCAGAACACCTACTCCAGTGTTAATTTGTTGCACTATATCCAGAATGGCCAGTTAGAACAGTTTCCTAGGAATCTACTGCTATTTGGTTTTGTGCAGTAAGTTCCAGTCTTGCATTGCTTTTTGATATGAAGTGAGAAGCTGGCAAGTTCAGCAGGCAATCCATGTTTTCCATTCCTTTTCAGGTTTCTGACCATGAAAATTTTTATATTGATAATCCACTCCTTAGTTTTATTTTCTTGCATCACACCATCAACATATCAAGTATACTCAAAATGCAAGTAAAAATATAGGTGACTTCACTCCAAAAGCCAGAAATCAAACTACATGATCTCTAGCTTGGGGGTACTTTCTGTTCTCATTGTAATCAGTGCCTTCAGTAGCCAAAGTGCTTATTTTAAGTCTAGGGTACCAAAAAAAAAGAGGTCTTGCTGTCTCAAAGAATGAGAGTAAACTATTTTCTTACTGAAATTTAGGCAACAATTCTGGTTTTGCTGCAACACGGGGGGCTGAGTTCAGGGCTGGCTTTGTTTTGCACAGCACATAATCCTCAGTGGTGCAGAAGGAAAGGGAGCCATCTGCTCTGCCTGCCCCAGAGCTGTTCCTGAGCTGCCCCGAAGCCTCAGTGACACCACAGCCCTTGGGAGAAGTCCCCAACTGTGCCTCTCTGGGGCTCTGTCCCCTGAGACCTTCACAGATCCCCCCAGGGTGGTGCTGAGTGCCCTTGGTCTGAAACACCAGCTGTGAGACAGCAGTCTAGACAATCTCTGGCAGATATTTATCTAACCCATTCATTAAAAAGTTCTGAAATAGTGTCTTAATTGTTAATTGTCCTTCAGTTGGGAAAGTTCACACAAATCTTCCCTGATGTACATGGAATCTGTTATTTTCCAGATCCTGCCCTTCTAGAGGTGACAGGGAGCAACTGATCTCATCACCATCCTTGATTGCCATTCTCGTTTGTGGAGGTAAGACTGTAATGATGTCTTCCCTCAGGCTTCTCTTCCTGTGACCCTTTCTCAGAGGGCACATCTTTCTAAATGTCTTCCTATTTTTGCTGTCCCTTTCCAGCATTTTCCTAATTGCCTCTCTCTTGCTCACAGCAGCACTCAAAACTGGATAGAGCCAGTACTGAACAGTGGTTTGATTGCTCTCCTGTGTCTTACAAGTCATTTTACTGTCAACACACAACAGCAAAATATTTGCCTTTCCCTGTAACTTTTCAGTGGGGAAGTGCCCAATTTAGCCATCAAAATTTGAGCACTCTCTAAACAGCACTGGGTTTTTTCTTTTTTTTTTTTTTTTTTTTTGAGCTTCCTCTAACAGAGAGGAAAAGGTGTGGAGATTTGCACAAGGAAAAGACTCCCTAGTGCTTTAGGTTTGTTAAAGTAACAGGGAGAACAAAAAACTGGTGAGAGAGAGAGATAGACAGGCAAGCAAACTTTGTGTGGGGACACCTTTGAAAGGTTTATGTATATATTAAAACATTAGGTTTCTATCCTCTGCTTGTATTAAATTAACTTTCCAGCCTCAGTTTCTCCAGTCGATTATCATGGATACAGGATAACATACACCAGTGTTTCAAGATCTGTGTGAGGTTTCTGCTGCTGGTTAAGCAGGAATGATAAAACACCTGTTTGCACATGCTCATTTCTTGCCCCTCAGACTCTTTCCTGATAGGTCATTAGCCACAAACAACCTGCTTAGAGTGATTGATCTGTGTCCTTGCTGCAGAATTCCCTTTTGGTCCCGTGACTGTGAATAGATCATTCAGTGGCTTGTCCTGTATTGCCAAATTCACTGTCATTTGAGGGGTAAATTTTTGAAGAAGCTGATATCTTGCACTGTAATTACTGAGTGACAAAATGGGATGTGAGGGAATGTTTAATCTCCAGAGTTTCTTAGTGGTGACATTTCCCAAGTTAGAGAGCACACAGCAGGGAGGGGTCTGTAACCTGTTATCCTTACTCTGCTCTTGGAATGGTAGGTGTAGCACCCTAAGGATGCCTTGTAAGAGTTTGAACTGAGTGGCTCAAGTACAGTTGTGGCTGGGATGTTCTTAATGTCACTTTTACACATTTATCTTGCAGAAGTTACTGCCTTTTTCTTAAGTTACAGGGCTACTAGCTTTCATTCTTAAGATTTAGTTTCATTCAAGAGATGGAGATGTTATCCATAATAAAATATATGCATGAAAAGTGAAAAAAATCCTAACCCAGCACAACTGTGTCTAGAAGCTGCTGCTTTTAACTTACTGGAGATGATGGCAGACATCTGAAGGATGTTTCATTTTTGCTGTGCTCCAGATGCCATGTGTAACATCTAGGAGGGAGGCAGGGCTGCAGGGCTGCTGGTGCTCAGAGTGCTGAGCGCAGCTCTGACAGGCTCAGCTCCAGGGAGGGCTAATGAGGAGCTGCCGAATGGGCTGTGAACTCATCAAACCACACTAACAAGACTTTGCTGGAAAGCTCCTTACATCAGCCGGGTGTGCATGAGGGATGAGCAGTGTGAGCAAAACCACAAATCTCTTTATAAGCAGAGCTTTATGCCTAACACAGTAATTAAGCAGTAATTAGAAGTTTTGTAAGTAACGGGAATAGTTGTGTGAAATTAAGAGTTCTTGTCCACGGGGAAAAATTGCATAGTGCCAGCATCTCAGAGGGGTAGAAAAAGGCTGCAAGTACAGCTCAGATATTTTGCTCACATTAACAGCAATCCCAAATTAATTTCCATTCTTATTTATGAACATTTGAACAATTAATGAAGCACTGATTTTGAAGTAAATAATACATTTTTTCAGCTCTGCTGAAAGGTCACTAAAATGGAGAAAAATAGAATCACAGAATGGTTTGGGTTAGAAAGGACCTTAAAGATCATCTAGTTTGAACACCCCTACTGTGGGCAGGGACAACTGCCACTAGACCAGGCCTTGAACCCTTTCAGAAATGGGGCATCCACAGCTTATATGGGCAATAGTTTTTGACCATAAAATATTCATCTGTATTTTTCCCAAAAGGAAGACAATTCTGCAGTAGTGATAGGTAATCCATTCTAAAGCTTGCTAAAAAAATCAGTACTTGAATGTTGAATGAAAAGATTTTGAACTTGACTTCAGACAGAATCACTTTCAAATCTGATGTGTAAATATACCTGTATTTATCAGAATTTCTTTTCCTCTATTTCATAAGCAACTCCCTGCCCACGGTTTCATGCTTGTAATTTGTGTTAGACAATAGGATGCTAGCAATGAATCATCAGTGTTGTTCTGGACTTGGGACAGGCTTCCTGTCACCTGTTGTACATAATGATTCTTGGTCCCTCCTCACACAGAGCTGGGCATCTCTGGATGCCCCCAGATTAATTTTCTGTGAGTAGTTCATTTGGTGTGATTTGTAGAAACAAATGATGTTCACAAAATGCCAGACAAACCCAACTTGTATTGAATGCTTGCATACGGAGTTCATGGCTGCTAATTGCTATTTATTTTCTAAATTGTTTAGAATAAATAGTTATAAAGAACATTGTGCCTTTAAGCAGGACCTAAGATTAGAATCCTTTGAGAGAAGACAAATCCAGTAAACTGATTTTAAAAACATAATGAGTGCTACAACTTCTATAAATATCATCAATCACCTCTGTTCCATTTTATCCTCAGCTTTTCTGTCTTGGTCTTTCTCAGCTTTAATTTTTAAGTAGGGAAGCAACTGGAGTCAGTTCTGCTTCTACTTCTGTCTTATCTGTTTACAGCTATGTTTTTATTAACAGAAACTGTTAGCAGTTTCAAATGGGGTACAAGCTTTCTAAAGAGAAAACACCTCTCAAGATTAAATACACAGCACTGACAGATAGAGGTAGGTTCCTGAGCCTGATTCTGGTTCCCAAAGCAGCTGCTCCATCCTGGGATATCAATTTGTATCACACTGTGGCAACAGCCACAGTTCTACCTGAGAAAGTTCTCCAAGACTGAAAAGCCCCTTGCTTGAGACTGGCCATATGGCCATACCCAGAGAACACCATGCCACATCCGAGATGTCATCCCAATTAAGTGGGCTAAGGACTTTCCCATTTCATAAAATGACACACAATTACTTTCCTTGCCTTTGGCATCCTGCATTGAGCAAAGCTCACCCGAGGTGAAAGCCAAAACTTGTATTTATCTTCTTTCTTTAAACTGAGTCCTGAGGGATTTTTTCTTGTTTTCATTCTAGCAATGGTTTCTTTCTGCATTATGTTCTTCATGTGACCTTCTTAATTTATAAGAACTTAACTTTTAATTCCTGTTCCCAAAGCTTTCGTATTTTGTTCTGATTTGCCTGCCTCATGGAAAAATGAAATTTTCTTAATTAACACTACTACTATTACTTTTCTTTACTTAGATTGAAGACTCTGTCTTAGAGACTCTCTGTTCCTCCTACAGGATGTAGACTGAAAATTGCTTTGTGAAAGTTAAAGGTCCAGTCTCTCTCTTATTTTTTTTAGGGTATGTCCTGTTGTGAGTTAATTTAGAAAAAGCACTTTGGTTTCCCTGATTCACATTAGTACATCCCCAAAAAGAAAATGACTAGCATAAAATGATGTTTCTATGACATTCTGTATTTTTCTTATATTTTCACGTGTGGGATTTTTTCTTTCAGTGCTGGTTGATTCAACTGCATCTGTTTGTTTTTTAGTCTTTAATTTATGTTGGGCTGTAAACTGTCCAAGTAACAATTGGAGTGATGCAGCAACAGAAGGTGACCCAGATTACAAAACACTGAACGCTAATGCCAAGTCTTCTTGTTTAATGGCAGCTGCTCAAAGCTTTGTGTTATTGCTATTCACATGCAACAGACACAAATCAAACAGCCTCCTCAGGCACACATCCTGCAGATCTTCATTTTAAACATGTTCAAGAGCTGCTGCTTTTCACACACACACAGCAGCCTCACCAGCTGAGGCCATTTAGCCTCCTTGGCTTGTATTTGCTCCCAGCCATCTGACACAATTACCAAGGAAACCCATTGTGACTTCTTCTATTTTGCACACTTCTGTTTATGTGGAAGTTTGCCGAGAACATTTTTTCTCTATAAAAGTAGTTGGACTTTCATGCTCCCTCATAATGGACATATTTTATAACACCAAATACATCACAGTTCTCTAATAACTTCTTTCTCTAGAGGCTGTAGTTTAAAATGTGTATATACTAAAGCAATACTATGGAAAAATGTAACACGAACAGTTTAAGCAAAGGATAAATTAGTCTAGATTTAAATCAGAAAGGTTTAGAATTACTGAATGAATGGTATCAAAAACAGACTTTAAAGTATAGGTACAGTTTTAGCAAAATAATTTATTACTGTACCTTGAATATGCGAAGCAGCAAAATGCTTTTGTTCGTTATTAAAAAAAAATAAAAAAAGTCGAAGTCGAGTTCATACAACTTAGTTTCATGGACCAAATTTTTTTGGCATCTCCATCAAATTTTTAAAGCCTTCTGACAACACAAGCTTTTTGCTAGAAGTGCATGTCTAACCATCTCCCCAGAGGACATGTCAGAACAATAAGAAAAAGTGCAAATCTTACTTTTTAAATGGATGAGCAGCAAAAAACTGAGGTAGAAGATGAGTAGAGAGTTAATTCTTGAATGAGCCATATTCATCTTGATAGGACATCCTCTGCCGAGTTGCCTGTTGTCCAAAGGGCTGGTGCTGATCCTCACTGCTTTCTCCTGATGTCTGAAGCGAAGGGCACACCCGGGGCACCCGGCCCCCTACGAGCCATCTCTGCCCGTGCCCCTCCTCAGCCTGCTCCCCGCAGACCTGCAGCCTTCGATTCAAGACGCAGTTGTGCTTCTTAAGGTTTTACTTCGGCAGGTCCGAGTGATTTTTCAAACCCGGTGCAGATTTGTGTGGGAGCTGGACTGGAGTCTCTCCCCGACCGTGCTGGGGGATGAATAGTGTGCTCTGCCTGCTCTGCTCTCCCTGCTGTGCCTGCTCTTCCCTGCCCTGCCCTGCCCTGCCCTGCCCTGCCCTGCCCTGCCCTGCTCTTCCCTGCCCCGCTCTGCTCTTCCCTGCCCCGCTCTGCTCTTCCCTGCCCCGCTCTGCTCTTCCCTGCCCTGCCCTGCTCTTCCCTGCCCTGCCCCGCTCTGCCTGCCCCGCAGCGCAGCCACGGCACAGCCGCCCGGAGTGCCCGAACCTCAGCGCTCTTATCTCCACCAAAGCCCGCCACACGGCTCTCCTAATCCATAGTGCAAACACTTGACTTTTCCTTGCACAGCCGGCTCACAAACACTTTTCTGCTTTCTGAATTGTTTCTGTTATAGTACACCGTTAGCACGTGAAGTGAAAAGATGAAACATCCACATTCTCAGTCTTTTTAGCTAGTGAGATGTTAGCCCGCTTTCTTCCTCGGTATTATTTTTTTGTCTGGTTGGTGTTGTTTACACTGGAGTGACTAAAAAGCACGCTCCTACCAGCTGGCACAGGACCTCTGATTGTGTTACAATCTTGAACTGCTCATGGGGGAAGCAGTCACTTACAGAAGCAGGAGGTGTCACAGCAGGATGGATAAGAGGAGGGGATGGCAGCAGGGCATGGACTCCATTTGGTTTAGCCAGGGCTGGTATTAAACAGCTGATATGAAGTGCCATCAGCCTGCCTGTACTGGGGAGCCTTCCCCAGCTGCCCCTTTGGCTCCACACCCCCCTGCACGCACAGGCAATGTCTGTTTGTGCCCAGTGCCTCGTCTGTGCATACAGCTTTGTTCACAGATGAAAGCCTGGTCCTGCCCCAGCAGAAGGGAAGGTCAGGGCACACAGGAGCAGCCCCAGGAGCTGTACTCATGCCATGATCCAGTACAAACTCTGGCCCTCTGACACCTCACACACCCGGTCTGTGTGTCCACAGCAGTGAGTGCCACAGCACCATTCTGGCTCTGAGGCCAAGACAGAGACGAGCTGCCTGTTTGGCAGTGAATCTCCTCCTCCTACCACCTTCATCTCTACCAGTCCTCCTGGTCCTTGGCTCTTGGCACTTACCCTCCTTGCCTCAGTGAAAATCCAGGCATTCCCAAGCCTGGGAACAGCCTGAAAAATCTGCTTGTTCATTGCTACGTTATGGTACTGTCAAACAGGTTACACTCAATACATTTGGTACTGTGTTTGTCCTCCCCACTTCAGCAGGATGTTAATCCCCAGTTCAGGAAGCCTTTGATACTGAGTTTTATTTTACATGTACACTTAATTGAACAAAGTACAAACTGAAAGTCAAGTATATGCTGAAGGCCTCAGATGAGTAGGGAGCAGACTGTTGATGCCAACATTAATTCACTAAAGGTGTTTAATTATAAATTAAAGGTAGATACTTTCACATCACTCATTAAGCTCATTGAACTGATTAATTTTAAAATTTCTCCTGCAGCAAAGCTCCTCCTTCTTTCTCATGTCATTTATGTGTAGCTGCGCTCACTGCTGACCCTGTGGCACACCTTTCCAGACCCTCTCTCCCTTCTCCTGGCACCAGCAGTCCAAGCAGCTCTATCATCTGCTTCGCAGGAAGCCTCCACCCTCCCACTCCCCCGAGCCCCCTACTCTGCTCACCAGTTCTGACTTCTCTGATGGATTTCCCAGGCTGGATTTCCTGGCCAAGTGTCTTGGGCTATGAGCATTATGATGAATGGGGGTCCTAGTGGAAAGTACTTAGATAACTATCAAATTATATATAATTAAATGGCTAATTGTAGTTTTCAGCTCTTTCACTTTTTGTAATCCTCTTTCTTTTATATTTACATTTGTAGTTGTTTGGATGTTTTCTTCTCCTTGCCATCTGTCTACTTTGTTTCTGTTTGAAATTATGCAATAAGATATATAATCATTACAACGTGAGCATGAAAATACCACTGTCATCAGGGAATTCTTTTGTCAGGCTAAATTATGCAGTTTAGCTCAGTGCTGATTGCCTGCTTTAAGTGCATTATTATTTAAATTTGTCAGCATGTAACTTACTTAGAACAACAGTATTTTCTGGATTCATATTCTAGTCGATTTGAAAAAAATGCTGTGAGTATTCAGAAAGATAGACCCCAAATTTAAGCAAATACAAAGTTTTCATTTCTGAGGAATATATGATAAGTATTTCAAGAAAAGAGTCACATCTATTAAATCTGGATATTTTTCTGAAAAATACACAAGTACCTGTAAAATCTCTAGGGAAACTTAGGAGTTCTCAGATATGAGGATATGCCACCAATGTAATCACTTTTAGAATAACCAGAAGAGCTGCTTTTTTCAACCTGTTTGAAACTTAGCTCTGCATTTCCCAATGCCTTTTTTCAAATGTTTCTTCTTTTTTGTGAGCTATTCATATCCCAGAATTTAACGGGGAAGAGACTAAATTAACTTATCACTGCCCTAATTCCTTGAAGTTGCCTACAGGAGGAGGCTTGAATTTCTGCATGCATATCATTTGTACACAGTGAAACATAACATCTAAATGTAATTTCCATGCTTTCTCAGTACAGCTTAGCTTTGATGAGATTTTGCAGTCACAAAAGTCAAAGGCTGTGCCATTTTCTCATGGAAGAGAGGTTTGTGTTGTCATTTGCTTTCACTTAACTGCTGTCTTTTCTGTTCTGATTGCCTCCTTGCAAAAATTACAGAGTGGTGTGGTATCAGATTACATTAGTCAGTGTCATCTCTTCTAAGACATTTTATGCACCTTTGTTCAACTAATTTCATTATCTAACATCTTTTGCTTGCAGTGTTTTCAATTTTCAGATGACAGCAGTACTAATTAATTGTGTATCTTCTGCTTCGCACTGCTAGGCATGTTTTTTGATTGTTCAATGTTGCTCCAATTTAAAGTGCAATTTTTATTGATGCCATCCTGTGCCTTCTTGGTCAAATATATTTACGGGTGATTTTCCTAAGTAATTGGCATTTCTTTTCCAGTGTTTTGGTAGATTTAAAGTAAACTACAAAATGAACAGAAATTAGAATAGTTAAATAATTCATGTAAAGTGTAAAATTATCTTGCAGGTGGAAGATGTGACTTTACAAAATGCCTGATGCTGACTAACCTGAAGTTTTTCTAAAAAATCCCTTTGTTCACTGCTAAGTAAGGCACTGGTAGTAGTCAGGAACAGGTGGGTGATTTCATGGAGGAGTGGAAGAGTGACTGAGCTGAAGATAACATTTGCCCTGGCGAGGTTTTGGATATGCAGAACTCAGCTGGACAGTGGCCCTTTGCAACCTGCTCAAACTAGATGTGCTTTGAGCAGGTGATCCTTTCCCACCATATGTTCCTGCAATTCTCTGAATATAGAGATTTCCTATAGATTATATTTCCTGCACAAGCTCCAGCCTATATTAGCTCAGTCCCCAGGTCTGCAAACCTAATGCAGAAAGCCTCTATTTTTAAAATAGTCCCTGATTTTCCCAAGGGTCTTTCATTTCCTTACTCATATTCAATGGAGCTTCTTGTGTATATCTTTTCTTAAGTTCTTACTGAATTCATCAGGGATAAAATTGGGATTCTAAATTGCACTGGTGTTCCCAGTTCACCAGTGGGAGAGCTAACTTTATAAAAAACTATGGAACTTTCAAGCATGAAGTCACTCTGGTCTGACATCCTAGTTTGGGCATTAAAATACATTCTGAAGTATTTATTGAAAACTGGAGATGATGGAGTTTCCTAGAACAATGGACCTGACCAAGTCATCCAGATCATCTTCCTGTTTATGGTACTTTATGTACCTCTTTATTGAACAACTGATAGATAATTTTATTCTTCAGCTTGTTTCACTTTGGGTAATTACAAGAGGACAAACCAAGGCAATGGATAAACCTGTGTGAATAAGGGATGGCTGAAAGGTCCTGTAGATAGAGATGTATTGTAAGAGGAAGTTGTTTACCTCTTTAACAAAACCACTATAGATCTATTTGCATTTTAATTAGCCTCTTTGCAGCAAGAACAACTCTGATTGCATTGATTTCCTGCAAGGCTGGCAAAGATAAGAACCCAAAAAAGAACTGGGCAAAAGAGAACTGGAATCTCCTTTGGACCATACTTTTCCAGAGACAAATATTTGATGACTCTATTTAACTTCTTAGTCTAGAAATGTTACTTCTTTTGAGCTTTCTCTTCCTTTTTATTAGGATGTACAAATATTTGGGGTTTTGAACTCTTGCTGTGCTCCTTTTATGTTTTTCTCAGCCAAAGTAAAGCACCAGAGCACGACCTGTTGGTTCTGCCTATTTTCAGATTACTAATGTTTTTATGAAACTGAAGGGCTTTACCTGAAAATATAAAATTATTTTGCAAGAACTGCCAAGCATATTGCTTTCTTAAATATAATACATTTTTTGAAATTATGACTACATTTTTGATTCCTGTGGTAGCCACATTTTTACTGAGCAATGAGGGATTTCTGTGTGCTAACCTAAAATACAAATTTAACCAAAGATTACAGGAGTGTCAAGCTGATTTGCTCAGGCAGATCTAATTTTGGATGTGATAGAAATAGTGGGAGCAATAAAAGCTTCTTTTGGTTTTCATATGAAGTCTCTCCTGAGTATTTTACCTATAGGCAGGCAAAACAAAGTGGCTGTGCAAGGCAGGACAGGATTCCCCTGGGGCCTGCAGAAGTCAATATAGTGTGTGATTCCCTTATTCTTATTTTTGATGAATTTTTGTGAAATAACATGTTTTTATCATATTGTGTGTGGCTGGAAAGCTGGGATCAGGAAGCAGGGAAGCAAGAGGCATCACCAGGGAAGCAATTTCAATCAGATAAATTCTAGGTCAGGCCTTGTCAATGCAGATGAAAATTGGCAATTAGTATTCTGTACCTTGCTGCTAATGAACCGTCTAATCAGGAAGTTTCTGTCTGTACCAGTAAGCTTCCTGTGAGTGCCAAGGTTATAGAGTGCTTGAGAAAATGAGACAAATTGTGGTTTTGCAAAAGCACTGATATATTAAGTTCTAAATGGGTTGTACATTTATTTTTCCCTCTGTGCTTTTCACTTCAGCAGACTAGACATCTTAACAGTTTTACAAATCCTCTTCTAATTCTCTTTTTAAATTTCCTTCAGAGTGAGGTAACTCATACTACAAAGCAGAAAGACCTAAACATTAAAGTATTGGAATGAAATTAAAAATCCCATCTGTTACAAGGGGATATATAGTTCAGCCACAGTTTCAAAGATACTTGGAAAAGTTTTGCATAGGTTTGTAGCATGATTTCATCTGATCAATACAAAGTGGTTTTAGAAGGAATTCAGACCCAACAATTCCAGCAGGCAACAGTGTAGAGGAGGAGAAAGGCAAGACTCAGGAAGGCAGGATTAGTAAGCAAATATGCTTGATCTTAGCACACACTTTGCATGTAAACATTTTACTTCTGGTAAACACTGCAGTTGTCCTGGGGACAGGGCAGGATGATGACTACAGTCAAGTGGAGAGGCTGGGAAGGAGGAGATGCTTCTAAAACTGCTGTTTAAATTTTGGTCGTTGCAAATAGAGAAAGGTGACAACATACTTGGTTTCACAGGCCAAGCACTGGGCTGAGGGACACAAAACTAATTCTTATTCTGGTTTTCTTCACTGTACTTGCAGTGATAAATTATTTTGAGGTAGTTAAATATGCAATGCAAAACACCAGAACACTCAAAAAGTAAAACTTTTGTAACAGGCAAATACAGAAGTTTCTTAATTTTTCATGATCTCTAATATCCCTTACAAATTTTCCCCTCTTCTGTATTCAGTCATTGTGTATTGAGTGTGACAAGGTTTTGAAAAGCATCTGACGATCTGGATCTCCTGGATTTGCAGGTTTTCAGTTAAAGGATGTGACTTCCAGAAAGCACAAAGCAAAATTTCCCTGAAGGCATCTCTGATGTGTCTTGGTGTAGATCGTGGCAAGCACTAAATTCCTCTTGGAAATCTTGGCCTCTGTGTTAAAGTATTAGATAATATTATGGGAACAATAAGCAGTGGTAGGTGCCCCAAAGGGATTTCAAGTTTCTGCTAAGATTGGGTAAGACAGCATTCATCTTAATGCCAATGCCTTTCTCAAAGGCTGCAGTTTTGTACTGAACTAAATCCCGAAAGTTTGTCAGTTTGAATTGCATTGTTCACCAGGTAAAATGAAATATTCTGGCTTCCAAACTTGTGCTGATTTTGATTATTTCACACTACTTCAACCATTGGTGGTGATACTGACTTTGGTGATGATGATGCATGTGATGCCACCATGTTCCAATGCCAGTGAAAGGAAAACACCCCTGGATGGGGGGGGCACAGTTTGACCTCCAAGCATCATGTTGGATGTGAAAGGGGGAAGGTGGAGACATTACTACTTTAGTTGACTTATATTCTTCCAGTGTCCAGAGAGCCCCTCAAATCACCAGATGGTTTGTTGCTGAACTGAATCTTAATTTTTGTGTGTGGGCAAGCTGAGATCTTTGCATTGGTTGAACTTCATGCAGTGCTTTCCATTTTCCAGTATATCAAGTATTTTTCATGTTTTTTTCTCTTTTTTTTTTTTAATTGGCATTTTTATAGTAAGTTCTTCCAATACACTGAGAGCCTGGGTGAATATGCTTGTTGTGCATGGGCAGGTGATGAGACCTCTGGTCTTAGCACCCAGATTTTACTTGAGCACAAACATTCACCAAATACAGTTTTGTGGGACTGAGACTTCTAAATCTGAGAGTTTCTGAGTTTCTGGGGTACAAGAATTTCTAAGCCAGCACTTCGAATGTAATTACCATTATCAGGGAAACAAGATTTTTCTGTCAAACTGCATCTTCAGTGCCTTGATTATAAGCAAGTTGCTTAAAAAAGATGTGTTCACAGTAGCAAACAAGAAATCCCCACAGCAGCATGGCCTGTATGTGTTGCAGGATCTCCTCATGCTGGCAGGGTAAGATTTCCTATTAGCATCAAGTGCACTCAGAATTGAGGACCTTGCCACTGGTGTGACAGGGTGATGAGAAGCTCCACACCCCTACAGCACTTCTGAGAGATGTTAGTCCCCAGCTAAACCTAGGGGCACGACTCACGTGCCTGAAGAATGGCAAATGATGAGCTCTTTCAGAAATGAAGCCCTGCAAGTTGCTAAATGGACTGTAGTCTAAAGACACACTCATACAGCTCACTCGTCCAAAATAAGATTAATTGGAGTGAATGAAACAGTCTCTGGCAGCATCTGATTGCTGAAGAATGGATAAACATGAGCCATGTTAACCTTGGCCCCCTTGACTCCTGCAGCAGCAAAGTCAGACTTCAGTATTAATTTGATGAAGTAGAATAATGTAACACCTCCTTCTATTACACTGTCTTTAAATAAGCTGGGAAAGCAATAACCCACACAAATGATACCAAATTCCATCCTGGCATGGCAATCACAAGTGTTCAAGAAGCAGAATTAACTGTCTGAAGGCTGGGCATGCAGGATGTACTGTATTTGCTCTTCCCTCCATTAGAAGCTATGGAAATAACGAGTCTAACAGACTGCTCAATTTGTGCTCACTCAGTGTCACTCTCTAACAGTTTGGCATGTCTTTAGGACCATATTCCTCTTTGTGTCACAAGCCACAGTGATTCTGAAAATAGGTGTTATGCTTGTAATTCAAGACAAGAAAGAATTTTTTTTTATCTGGCCAAATTGATGCAACTTTGGCATGTTCTCTAGCAATGATAGGTGAATTTATCCACTTGCATTTATCATGGGCAAAATTAAGTAGAATTGTTTTGTGCTCTATGACATTTAAATGTAAGAGCCCTTTTCCCAACACTGAGCACAAATTCAAAGTTAGATGGTGGTCTCTCTAAACCACCTGGTCTTTGAAGTGAAGCTGGCCAGAAATTTTTGAAGTCTTTCAGAAGGAAGAGGGTGAAGTTTTGTACTTTATTTTTCTCTGTGTTGTATGTGTGTGTGTGTATGTAGTTGTGAGGTTTTTTAAAGCATATTTTATTTAAAAATTGCTGAAAAAGTAGTTTTGGCAATTTTTAAATCACTGCCTTCTTGCTATTTCTTTCCTTTGAACAAGTAAAATAGGGTGTTTTGAAAAGTTTGAAACATAAATTAAGATTCCTCCAGTCAAACCTTTCAACTAATCCAAGCCACTTTTGATATCACATATTTTCAAGGTAATAAACAAATATTAAAGATTTCAATCTGTGGTTTAGTTCAGAAAAAGAAAAATATTTTCAAAGGAGAAGAAAGCAATCTCACTCCCATATTTACTTTGAAGTCTCTTCTCCATTTCTTGATTCAAACAACATGCACTAGTGGAAACAGAATTTAAAAGCCACTTAGAAGAAGAAAAGCAGTATCAGATCTTTAGCATGTAAAGGCATGTAAAGGTTCCTGTCAGCCCTTTTGCCACAGCAAACCCAACAGCACTAAAAACACCCATGGTTGTTGTGGCTGAGGTTGACAAATGGAGGGGTGGCATAAAATCCAAGCACAGAAAAGAATGAGCAACCATAATGGCACCAGAAGGAAAGCAAGTAGCCTTTTGAAGGCTACAGTGCTCTGTCAAGTTTGCCTAATAAAAGGAATTAATTTACAAACTGGTTCTCCCCCTCTGCTCTTTTTATTGGAAATGAATGCTTCTTTCCAAATAACATTACACTTGGGATAGCAACAAACTACACCAAAAGAGATATGTACAACCAATCATAGTGTACCAAATTCACTGAAAGGGGTTTAGCTCCAGTGGCACCCCCGGCAGCAAGTGGGTTTGGTTCATTTTTTCATTTGGGAAGGTCACTGTTTCAAGGGGATTGTTATGGGATTATTTCATAGGGTTATGCTTACTTTGGAATGACTACAAGAAGTTCTTCTCCTGCTACTGCATTTGTTTATACAGACATTTTACTAACTCAGTTGTCATTTAATTGTTAGGTTTTTTACATTATTTAGTATCATTCCTTAAAATTAACTTTCCTATAGCCATTGTTGTACAAGCTGGCTGTTTATGTGCATTGGATTGCTAACAATGCAGAATTAATTCTATATTTCCTTATTTTTTTGCTTAAAATCTTTTTCTCTGTGTTGCGTGCTTGCTTTTTTGACTGGAAGCACTTTTGTCCTGCTCCAGGTTTTTAATAGTGGCCTCAAAGCCTAATTAATGTACTTGTAGTCTGCCTCAATATCAGAATCTAATTATACTTTCTTAGGAAAATATTGTAATTACTATTCAAATGTAATTAACAGAACAGATAATGAATGTCACCTAAAATAAAATAGGGTCCTGAAATTCTCACACTATAGTGCTGCTCCAGAAAGAGATATAATGCTTTCATTATGCAATGTTTGTTTCTAACAGTGGACAGAGTTACACAGGACTCGTAAACTTCATAACTGCAGCCTTTTATCCTGACTGTGAGTAAATGGGCAATACATCATGGAATATGTAAATTCAGACAAAGAATAGCAGTTAAAAAGCTCAGCTAACACTAAGACATCCTTGAGTTTCTGCAGTTGTATGTCTTTAGGGGAAAATACGTTGTAGATTATACATACTTTTGACTTTATAATTCAAAACAAATAGCTTCTACAAATTACATGGCTAGTGATCAGGAGAGTGCAGAATAGCATTTTAATCTCTCCTACACCTTGAAGTACCCTGCCTCTCTAGCAGAGAGATGGAGTTTGGTTCCCTGACAACTGTAACCATGTCAAGGTTCATCACAAAGGGAAGGAGAAGAGCTCTGGGAAGCCTTGATAAACACTGAGCTGATAGGCCTGAGTGCTTCTAGCTGTCCTTATAATTACACAGCAGATACTTTTTGAAGGCACAAAGCCTTAATAGCTGCTGGTAATTTATCAGCTTAATGTGCTAACCTTCCAAGGAATTACCACCATCAGCTTTTCAATTTTTTATCTCATTCAAAAGCTTCTATGTATTACACTCTGTTTCTGAAATGTCTTGAATAGCAAGTGTATTTTTTTTCTCTTCAATAAAAACTGCTGAGCACACTGTACACCCAGGTTTCTACATGCACATATAGTTGTATCTTACCTTGTGTACCAAATTCTGCTTTCTACTGGGCAACGTAAGCAGATTTAACCTTGGTAATTTAAAAGAGCTAGCTAGTTCAGTACCACTTCCTTGTGTCACTGCAAGCAATGTGTTCCTGAAGACCTTGGAGGGCCACAGCTAGGTCCTAACCTGAACTAGAGGGGACTTTGACACCTTAGTGCATCACTTCTTCTGCTCCATGCAATGAACTAGGCAGCCCCTCAGTAAATCAGCCTGATACTATGTCATACACACTCTTAAGTTCCAAAGAAGTATAAGCTAAAAACTTTCTTTGTGTTTGCAAGAATACTAGATAAAAACCTGAGATCTCAAGCATAAATCAGTACAAAGCTGCCACCTGAGGCCTTCCATGGCAGAACTCCTATCTTCATATTCTCTATAAATTTAGACAGATAGAAGGATCTATTAGTACTATATATATATGAAAATATTAGCATTTTTAATGTAAAATGCAGACACTTTTCTTGGGAATTAAAAATATATTAATGCTTATGGAAAGGATGGAAAGAGAGAGAGACAGACAAGAGACCAGAGTGGCTCTTAAGTGTATTCTGTATTCACCAGGTCTGAGTGTAATAAAGCCCCAATTACCTAATCTAGGGGAGGATAGCTGGCATCTCCTTGTACCCAATGATTTAATTTGGCCTGTCAGCCAGGGATAATTGGTTTCTGGTTGACTGAAAAAAGTGACAGTGACATCAGCTCCCTGCTACCCTCCATGACTGAAATTCTTGTTGTCTCGTACCAGGGTCTCAGCACTCAGGCTGCCCCAGCAGCTTTACGGGTCTCCCACCAGGCAGTGCAATGGAAATGCAGCAGTGTAAGACACAGAGAAACTTTTTTATGCTATTTATACATTTTCACAATATACTTTTGAGAACCAAGATTATTTGTGTACAGGAAAGTTTGGTTATGCTTGTTTAACCTGATAGTTTGATAATGTTGTTGCAGTTAGGATTGTCTAAGGCAATAAATAAAGCAAGATTTATTGAGAGAGACAATACCTTTTGCTAACCAGTTGATATGGCTGGAAAAATAAAGAAAATTTTGGCACATGAAGTCTTCTCAAGGTCATGCTCCCAGATCTGGGGCACTGTTTTTAGTTCCAGTGGTGACATACTCCAGCTGAACGAGTAAAAGATATTTCACTTCTCCCCAGTTCTTGCCGTGTTTGAAAGAAAATACCTCTGATGCTAGTGGCATGTTATTGCAAAAGCTTTATTGTGCTCTGTTGAAAATATCACCCAAAACAACAGAAAATTAACATGTTAAGTCCTTGTTTCTTCTTTACACAGCTTCAGGCAGGGGTACAGCTTCAATTTACAGTAATTTTGTAGCACTGCTTAAGACTTACATCAGTAGAGGGCAGACAGATATTTCCTCCAGTGCTGTTTTCTCTGGTTCAGCTTTCCTCTCACCCTCCTTTCCCTTGAGCTGCCAGGCACTAGTGGATTGGGTGGAGCAAGCAGGGATGGCAGGAAAACATGGGCAATTTCCCTCTAGCCAGGATTTCTTCAGTTGCCATATTTTTCAAAGTGGGAAGGCAATGCAGTGCACGTGTGAATCTGCCTGTAGAGCTGGCCTAGCACTGAGTTCAGAATTAAAAGACTTAGCATTTCTGCTTTACTGTGACAGCAGGGAGTGTCTTGTTCCTGGCCCCTGCTGGTTTCACCTCAGGGCTGCACTGGATTAGCATTCCATGGGGAAATCTGTTCTGTGGAGTCTCTAGCCATACAGCTCTGTGCAATTTCCACACTGTATGAATCCCCTGGAAAAAGATGGCAGATTGTTGTTATTAACTCATGTCTGCTTACAGAACACTCCAGAGAACAAAAGGCAATCAGAGGTGGTGTCCACCCTTCCCTGCACTAGACTTTGCGGACAGAATGAGGTAGGCTGATCCAGTCAGAGTGGATCTGACCTCCTTCTCTCCACATTTCACTTGCTGCACTTTAGAGAGGAGACAAGGGGAGAAGCCTGATCAACATGATTCACATGTCAAGCATCCCTAATAGTACAACCAGCCTCCAGCTGATTAGTGCCCCAGAGAGTGCTGAATCGAGAGACTGGGGTGGTCTTTTCATGGCCTGTGTGAAAGAATTTCTTGGCAATGGTTCCAGCAATGGACTTTATTCAGCACTGTTGGCTAGAAAACTTGTTGGAGTCTCTAGGCAATCTTATAACCCTTTCACTTCACAGCCTAATTTAAAACATTTGTGTGTATGTGGTGATTGGCAATAAAATACAGAAAAATCTCAGACTAGAGGAAGTACAGGCTTTGTGGGTTCTTCCCTAGGTCCCACCCATCACTGACACATCTGGGATACAAAAAGGAAGAATGACAGCACGGGTCATGTTTCAGCAGTGTCATGCACCATGAACTCATGGCAAATTAGCAATAAAATTCCTAGAGAGAGAGACATTTACCTTAGCAAAAATGTTGTGGCCAAAGTAAAGGCAGCTGTTTGAGGGAGGATGTCAATGTATGTGCTACTAGATTTATAACTGGGTGCTTACAGTGATCAGTTCTTAAGGAATATATTGGCAATAAACTGAAATAACCAGGTATTAAAATGTGCATGCTATTTTTATGTAAGTTTATTTCTGATTAGTTGGCAGCTAACTGCTTAAGAGTTGATTCCCTATCTGCTTATTATTTAAACAGTATTTGATTCAAGTATCTGCCATTTCTAGTTCCACTGTATCTCACAAGGGAAGTTTTTGAGCTGGAGAACAAGTACTTTAAGATGAAAACACCTCCTTCAAAACAAACCTTGCACAAAGCTAGTTCTACATTTCCAACAATTCAAAACTATTTATTTGATAAATATACTGTTTTCCTGGAAAAATCAAAGCAGCTGCATTTGCAAATTCTGTACAGTAGGTGAGCAAGTGCTTATTTGTTAATTGATGCTATCTTTAATTACAGTAAAAGTCAGCTTTTTAACCCATGTGGGATACTCTATTAACTGTCAAGAAAATGTAGCATGAATAAGCACTGGAACAAAAGGGATTAATATAGTTAAATTTTGTCTGTACCACTTGCACTTTGTACCAACTGCAGAAGACTAAATGCTGAAAGAATCATAATGACCTGAGATTTCAAGGACATTTTGTTTCCAGAGCATAATTATTGCAGCAATGCCGGGCATAGTAATGGATCACTTAGCACTGTACGATTTTTCTTTGAACTAAATCCTTCATGTATCATAAAATAGCAAGAGAAGAAAAGTGTTACCTAGGCTTGTGCTAAGCCAAAATGCCTGCTGAACTTGTACAGTTTGGCAATAAGCTGTAGATGTTTTGTAGACTGCCAAAGACAGTCTACTCAAGACACAGTAAATAATAGCAGCAGGAAATAAAGAAAAAACCAGGTAGTTATCTAGGGAATAAAACCCAAACCCTTCCCCAAGCCCCCCAACAACACAGGAGAAACTATTCCTGTCCCAGGGAGCACTTCTCTAGCTTCGTTATGCTTGCTGGCAAAATAGTTCTCATCAAGGCTGCATTTTCCTTATTTATTTCACTCATGAAAATGGATGAAGCACTTAGTTTTATACTTTCCAAATGAGGGATTTGCTATGGAAACAGTAAGACCCAAGAAGCCAATTACCTACTAATGATGTTTTTATGTGCTTGCTATTCAGATTAGAGTGAAATGTAAGGCTCAGCTTAAAATCTAAGGTGCCTTGCTCTAGAACTTTCTTTTTCCATGCAAAATCAAAACAGAGAAACTTACCAAACAGAGAAACTAATTTTTACAGTTCAGGTACAGTTTAACTATTCTGCAGAAAAAAAAAAAAAACGTGGGCATGCACAAGGAACATCCTAAAAGAGCAGATGGCTGAGAGGTAAGTAGATTTTTGTCTTCAGTGCAAGAAAACCATAGTAATCTTGACTGCTCTATTTTTATTGACACCATTGTTTCACTATTGAATAACTGAATAAAAGAACTGGTTCTACTGAGAATATTATTTGAAACAGTTTGCTATTAATTTCATTGTAATGTACTATTAAAAATGAAAACAAACAAACAACAACAAACCCAAAGTCAAAGTTAAATATGTGTAGACTTCAAGGAAACTGCAGGGCTGTGAGTACAGGCAGTACAGCAACACTCAAGAGGTAACAAATACTTTAAGAACATTCAGTATTTTTATTATATTTTTATTTTTAAATGCAAGACCTTCGAGTTACACTTTGTTCAGCATCCATGTACAGATCACAAATACAGAATGCTTGTCGCGGAATACAGTTTAATCCTCCATTAATCCTACTTTAAGGCTGTCAGGAAAACAAGCTCATTTTCGGTGTCACATTGCCACCGGCAATTGTTTATCTTGGGAGAGAGGAGCTGGAGCTGGAAGGAACAGGAGGCAGTGCCTTCCGTTCGCTGAGGAGCGGCACCCCGAGCGCGTCCCCCGAGCCGAGGGGCACCCCTGCGCCTGCTCCTTCTGCCTCCCGGGAAGCACGGAAAGTGGGAATTTCAGGCCAAGCGCTTCAAAACACTCAAGCAGAAAACAAATTAAAACTCGCATTACTGAACAGAACTACGGGAAGCAGGAAACCCGGGAGTTTCACAAGCAGCCCCTAAGCGCACAGCTTCAACGCAGGAGTCAGCCTCAGTGGGGTGTCATGGCGCAGAGCCGGTGGCAGCTCGGCCACCGCGAGTCGCCGGCGCTGTTTGAGCGAGCTCTCCTGGTTCTTGCTCGCTACTTTTACCCTCGGGGCCGCGTTCCGCTGCCGGGCCCTGTGGGGCGCGGCCGCCTCCCGGCCCCGGTCCCGCCCGCGCCCCGCCCCGCCCCGCTCCGCTCGGAAGCGCCGCCGTGACCCCGCTGACGCGGGCGGCGGGCCCGGAAACGGCGGGCGCGGGGCCGGACCGGGGGCAGCGGCGTTGGGCGGCCGAGCGGCCCCGGGAGCGCCCGGCGCCGCGCAGGTGCGACGGACGGGGCAGCGCCGGGGCGGCGCGGGGGAACGGGACGGGACGGGACAGGGCAGGGCAGGGCAGGGGGGCGGGCGCGGCCATTTTAAGCGCCGCGGGACGGCGGTGTCCGCGGTGCCCCTGCGCTCGGTGCCGCTGATCCCGCTCGGGCCAGCCCTGCCGCGCCCGGCCCGGCCCGGCCCGGCCCCGCCCTGCCCTGCCCTCCCCTCCCCTCCCCTCGGCGGGGGACAAGAGCAGCGTCCCCGGGTCCCCAGGCCAGGGGCAGCCCCGCCGCTCGGCGGGGACGGGCGCGGCAGGGCGGCCAGGCCAGGCGGCCCCGGCAGGCGCTGGGGGGGTCCGGCCCGGCCTGGGGAGCAGCTGGGGTGGCTTTGCCCTGTGGGGGTGAAACGGAAAGAGAACACGCTTCGGTGTAGTAATAGTAACAACAGTGCACGCCCGTCCCGGAGTGGGGCACAGGCTAAATGCGGCCGGGAGCCGAGCGAAGCCAGCCCGGCCGCCGCCTTGGAGCTAATAATAGGCAGTGTCTGCTCACTGGCTCGCAGCAGGTTATGCCGCGGTCTGCAGCGCAAAGAGATGTTAGTGATTTCATAAAAGCCTCAGTTACGCAGATACATAACACTAACACTGAAATACAGAAAGCGTTACTAAAAATTGAAGTAATGTTTAGGTGCTGAGAATAATTTTTATCATAATTCTTTTGGCAGAGTATGAAATTACTGTTGCATATTTCCTTAAGGTCAGAGCAGAACCAAGTCTTCACGGGAACTCTTTGGTAATCACCTATGAAGCTCCTGATCCTGAAGTTGCACTTTTGCAATGAAGAAAAGGAGACGGCTCGCTGCAAGTCTAAATGAAAAGGTTCATCTTGGCCATGAGAAAGATACTTCAGAACAGATTCTTGTAGTGGACTGTGCACAAGAAATTGTCTCCAAGTCTACAGAAATAGCTCCTGCAGATCAGCTCAAATCTTCCCAAGAGCTTTCACCATCACCAGAACAAAGAAAGCTCCTAAGCTCATTGCAATATAACAAAAATCTGCTTAAATACTTAAATGATGATAGACAGAAACATCCGTCGTTTTGTGATTTACTCATAATTGTAGAAGGAAAGGAATTTAGTGCTCACAAAGTTGTTGTGGCTGTTGGGAGTAGTTATTTTCATGCCTGTTTGAGCAAAAATCCAAGCACCGATGTTGTCACATTAGATCATGTAACTCATTCTGTCTTTCAACATTTGCTTGAGTTTCTTTACACTTCTGAGTTTTTTGTGTATAAAAATGAAATTCCATTAGTGCTGGAAGCAGCAAAATTTTTAGATATCATAGATGCAGTGAAGTTACTAAATAACGAAAGTGTTTCCAGTGTACAGACTGATGTGGTAACTGATGCACCTACACCAGTAGAAGCACTCGGTGAACTGACAGGTAAACTATTAAATAGTCATCAGTGCACTTTTTGTGGTCGAAGTTTCTGTTACAAGAAATCCTTAGAAAATCATTTGGCTAAAGCCCACCGTCCCCTTTCCCTGGAACAAAAGCATGGGTTAAAAATGGTTGAGAAGGCCAGCTTTTCCACTAGACGCTCCACGAGAAGCCGTAAATGTCCAGCGAAGTTCGGTATCAGTGACAATGAAAGTGGTGATGCCTCTGACAGCAACTTGGAAAAAGTCAGTTCTGACAAGGAGACATCTGAGAGAAGTGAATTTGAAGACAGTGAAAGTGACTGTAATGTGGATGAAGATGGGCAGGAAGAGGAAATGTCAGGTGAAGATTCGGAATCTGAAGAACAAAGCGAAAAGGAACAGAATGATGCTGAAGAGGGTTCTGAGGCAGTTGACTCAATGGGGAATATTCCTGAAGGCTTAGCTCCAGTCATCATTCAAAGCAGTAGCAAAAAACTGCTGCAGTGTCCCAAGTGTGACAAAAAGTTTGATCGAATAGGTAAGAGTGAGTTAGGTTTATCTCCTTCATGGAGGTGCTGTTTGTGTGGGAAATAAACCGAGTTTTTTCTCTGTCCTGGAGAGTGAATATAAGAATTTCTGGATCATCTCACTGATCCAGTGTGCTGCAATTTTCTTGAAGTGTTTTAAGTTGTTAGGTCTGTAGTGCTAAATAGTTTCCATAAATTACCTGAGCATGTAATTTTAAAAATCTGCAAATACTATATTTACTTCTCTTCCACTGCTCTGGATTCTGGTTGTTAGTACAGTGTGTAAATGCCCAGCTACTGTGCAGAAATAAATGGCCTGTGAGTATTTAGGGTTGGAATGGTACATTTTGGTTCTGTATGCATTGGAAGCCCTTTTCTCTTTGCACTTTCATAACTTAGAATTCTAGTTCTGTGCTCAAATAAATCCATGAGAAGCATGCATTAAAAGAAGCAATACCTAAAGTATTTCTTTATAAGCTTGTATTCCAATGGACAGCTGACTTACATGTTAAATCTATGAGCTGCAGAAGCTCATAAATTTACAATACTATACAGCAGCATTAATGTATGTTCTACAAAGAAAAAAAGTAAAACCTAGTGCAAAGCAGAGAGACTGCTATTGACTCGAGGTAAATTTATCCACAGGACAGAATTTTGTCCTCAGAAAAAGCATAGGCAAACAGAAGAGGGAATACAAGCCATGTGAAAGAAATGAGTAGCATTTTTGTTTCTGGTAGTATGTAGGGTCCCAAATACAGATAATGTGCAAGGGTTTGTATCTTTCATTCACTGTTCTGCTATCTGAAAGTGCTTTAAGATTTCCAATTTGTTTTGAGGCTGTTTGCCATTCTGCAAAGGTACTCATGATCAGTATAGTGAAAGAATAGGACTGTAATTTGCAGCATTTAAGGTCAGACTGTGCTGTAGGGTTGAACAAGAGTGACTTGTAACCCTTACACAAACTTACAGGAAGATGCAAGTGTTTGGAGAGACCTTGGATTAAACACATAAGTGAGCACTGGGCAGTTTTTAGTGGTGTAAGCCAGTAGGAATCTTTGGATGGATGTGGAGGGTACTTAGAGCTCGACTATATGTGAGAGAGATTATAGAACAAACCTCAGACATGCCTATTGCAGGTGATACCTGTTCATGCTAACAGATATGACTTTATTGTCCAGGCAAATACGAGAGCCACACTCGTGTCCACACGGGTGAGAAGCCTTTTGAATGTGATATTTGTCACCAGCGCTACTCGACCAAGTCCAACCTGACAGTGCACAGAAAGAAACACTCCAGTGACACTGACTTCCATAAGAAGGAGCACAAATGTCCCTACTGCAATAAGCTGCATGCAAGCAAGAAGACCTTAGCAAAGCATGTGAAGAGGCAAGTATGGTGTAATGTGTCTGGCATTTCTGAAGAAGCATTTTTTCATTTTAAAAATGAAGATAAGCATATATATAAACACAGCATATTCTGCATTGTACTTATAACTATTTCTTCAAATAACTGCCTTTTCAAAGGGCATGGGGATTAGCAGTATCACCTGATCTGCTGTAAGAAATAGCAGTAGTGCTTCTATGGGGGTTCTGCCAAAAGTTTTTAGTATAAATTTTAGAATCTTTCAGATAAGCTAGCACAGTCAGAACATACCAGACTTAAAAATTACCTGCCTACTTTTAATTTGAAGGTAAAATACCTTATTTAGTTTTAGATATCAGTTCTTTACTGTTGATGATAATAGGTGTCTAAACCATTTCTGTGCAGATTCTTTTAGATAAATTGTTTATGGCAGGTCTAATTATAAGGTTTTATTATTTACATACTGCCTTTTTTCTTTCTTCTTTGTAAATATCTATAAGTTGAAACTTATGCCTTTTGTCTTATCTAATGTTGTATGAGGTTTTACAGGATTCCTTAGTCAGCGCTGCTTTCCAGTTACTTGTGTCATTAGAATTGTTTCAGCATCAGTATTCTGTTCTGCCAGTGTGGTGATCAACTGCCATGACATATAAAGCTTAGAAATAGATATTTAGTATTTGGATTATCTTCATCTTGGAAAGTTATGACTACTTTCAGCTTCTTTCTCCTAGGTTTCATCCAGAGAATGTACAAGAATTTCTTTCTATCAAGAAGACAAAGAGTGAAGGTTGGAAATGTGATGTAAGTAATATTTCACTACTTTTTTTTTTTCCCATACAGAGTTTATCTTCTGTGAACTTTAATGAAAATCTGGTATGTGTTTCTGTGAAATCTCAGAAAGCTTTCTAAGGGATGATTTTCCTCTAAGTGATACATTTCCTCTATCTGCTGGTTTAAGGACTGAACTTTGTCTCTATGTACTCTGGTCAGATAGAACTTTGTCTATATGACTCTGGTCAGATAAATAATCCCAATTTCAATTCTAAAATAGTTAGAGGCAGTATTTTTTCAAAAACTTCAGTTTACAGATTATTAGACTTGAGTGTTATGAATGCTTTAAAACCAGTATTTGCTCTCCTGTTAATTACACATAACAAACTCTGACCATAAAGCATACTGTTACAGGAAGGATCTCTCAATTGTGAGGAAAATATATGAAACACTTTCTCATTTAGCTGCATATGCATGTCAGCAGAGTTGTAAATTTGTGCTAAATTTATCTCTAGTTGTAAAATCACGGAATCCTTTACTTGATTTTCCTGTGCGAGGTATATGTGTGAAACTACCTCTGCTCTAAAAAGGAATTTGTAGAATTTCCATTCTCTATGTGTATGCTGCCAAATAATGTTTTAAGGTTTCAGATGTGGGGTTTTGTTGTTGCTATTTTTAAGGGAATTGGTTTCCTTTATGTTTTTTAGGGCAGCTGTTTTGTTTATGCAAGCTGCTGTATGCTGCAGCATGTCTGTAATATTAGGGGCTGTAACATAATTACAAACCGTGTTTTATTTGGGAACTTTCACTTGTAAACATACAGTAGGAAGTTGGGAGATATCAGCTGTAGGAATTTGTATTGTTCATTGTGCAGCTTGTGGGATTGTGGTTCAAGGCTATTACCTGATTCATCAAAGGGTGTTATCTTCCAGGTGAGGCTGTACTGTGTGAACGTGTTACAGATTCTGTTTGTTACTAGATAAGAAACATCATAATGGTGAGGCTCAATTGTGCAACATTGTTGACATTCATTCATGGGAAAGTGTGTTACCAGATGAGTGATTTGATAAACGCAGCTTCCTGGTTTGTGGGTTTATTTCTTAAATTGAAAATTGTAAGTAGAAATTTTTAAAGAAATGAGCTCCTGTTCCTGTACAGCTCATGTGCATTGAAAATGGACTTGAATTAAAAGCGGGTAGAATTCCAACTTTTACAGCAGTTGGACATTGAGCAGTACCCTTGGGTGCTGTGCTGTGACTGTGTTTGTTCATGTGGTGTGTTCTGAGGGCAAAGGTGCCACAGATGTGAGCTGCAGGATTCACTAAGGTTATTGGTTTATGCTGTAATCTGTCTGAACAACAGGATTTGCAGACCACATTTTAATCCTTGAGGAATATGAGCAAATTTACACAAACAATAGATATGAATAGTAAGGAAAAACAAGAGGGCTATTATAGTTTATACAATATGGATTTTCTTACACCGCTATTTAACATTAAACAAATAGAGCTGCTGGTTTTGATTTCCTTATTCTTCCTTATTCATGTGTGCTCTGTGAAGGTGGTTGCAGGAGTTAATGTGTGGGAGTTGTAGTGCTCAGCTGAGCTGTCATAAACAACAGCAGGAGTCTCACAGGGAAATATGTGTGCACTCGGTGTGTTGAAGCATAGGACCCTGATGATAAATTGTAATACCTGGTTTAAATGCCTGAATTTGAGCTGTGGATTCAATTCTGTAATTGTACTGCGTGCTTACTTAAGTCACTACTAATAATTCTTGAACATTTTAGTTTTGGTTAATCTGAGAGCAGTACTAAAAAGCACACATAATGTTAGGCTTGTTACATCCTGTAGTTCTAAAATGTATTTTGAGTTACATTTCCTTGTTGGTATTGGCATTTTCTCTTTAATACCTGCTGTCAGGGAATTTCCCAGAGGAAATAAAGGAACAGGTATGACTATGGTTCTACATTAGCTTATACTACAACAACTTCTACTGTAGTCCAACTAAACTGTTTCGACATCCAAAACCAAACCAAAGCTATTTGCTTTTTTCCACTGGGTTATTTTTGGCTGAGTTACTGTGTTGAAACACCCTAGGAAGAGAGTCTGGGAAGTGCTGGAATCAGTAGAAAGAAGGACTGGGGAGGAACATATAACTGCATGCAGGATTTGCCAGTAGTTGATTTAGGCTGGATCTGCATGGATCTGCATCCTAATCTATGCAGATACAGTCCACTATGGTTTATGTAGAGCACAGGTTGGTTTTGATGTTGACAAAAACCTACTGGCATAGAGTAGGTTTTTGAAGAATATGTGTTTAATCTTACATTGGTGAAGAGAGCAGATGAAATAAGCTGAGTTTATGAAATAAACTTGAGTTTATGAATAGGAAAAGAATCTGGTTATAATGGGTGTATCTTTGACAAAGTGTGTTATCATTTCAGATTTGTAAGAAATCTTTCACTCGAAGGCCTCACTTAGAAGAGCATATGATCCTTCACTCTCAGGATAAACCCTTCAAATGTACCTACTGTGAAGAGCATTTTAAATCCCGCTTTGCAAGGCTGAAACATCAAGAAAAATTCCATCTCGGTATAGAAACCTCCTTCGTACATGTAAACACTAGATTTAAGTAAAATGTTCCCCCTCCATTTTATGTCCTGGTCAGTCTGGTTTACACCCCACCTCCTTTTACAATTCTCTCTTCCACTTTTGCGGAAGAGTTGTTGGAAGGTTTTTTGTTGGTCGGGTTTTTACTTTTGTGTTCAGCTGTCTTTTTGAGGTATTCTCTTGTACCCAAAAAAGTCAGAATTTTGGAGAGGAAGAAGAATTAAGGTTAGTTTGATTTGAAAGTTTTTTGCATAAAATTGATTCTCAGCTAGGGAGTCCGATTCTTCCTGAAGTTTTCAAAAGACCTTTTGCTTTCCTCCTGAAGTATTCTGCAGACTTTTTTCATACTACTGGTTATTTCTGCTGGGTAGGAACTAAATGGGTGATAATAATTTTTTATTTCAAGTGATTTAAGTGGGCTTAATTGCTTTTGACTATGAATTCTAAATTTTTGCTTTACTGTCATGAAATTTGACAAAATGCCAAATCTTAGAAAGCTCACAAAATCTAACTGAAGTATGCTGACTGTACTGAAGATGAATAATTTCTTAGACAAAACTTTTGCTTTGTAAATTGATGAGGGTTTTCAAAAGTAACCAGTCTGGGCTTGCTGTTTATTTTAGCTGACAGTCAATCCTACTCTGTGTGTCTGTCTCCCTGTAGGGCCTTTTCCTTGTGATATTTGTGGCCGCCAGTTTAATGACACAGGGAATCTGAAACGCCACATAGAATGTACTCATGGGGGAAAGAGGAAATGGACATGTTTCATCTGTGGGAAATCCGTCAGGGAACGGTAAGGACTTGGCTGACTACTTGAACTTCAGCAGAGCGCAGCAATATTTAGCATATTGGATTGATGTTGAATATGCTTGGAGTTTTAGCATAAATGAGATCATTTCAGAGCATTAGTGTATTAAAAGGTAGTGTGAGAGCCACTGGTAGTGTGGGATTTTCTGATCACCTCTAAAATTAAGGGTGACAGCTGTAGGTAATTAATTGTGAAGTGCAAATATATTAAGAAAGTCTTATCTCTCGTTCACTTCATTTAAGCTTCTTACTGTTAAGAAACTTACGTTTCTCTGCTGTGCAAAAACATACTGCAATTTTTTGGGAAAGATGTTTTCTTTAATGTATGTTTTCCAAATTTACGTTGGGACAGTGTTTTATTTATTTCCTGATACTGTTTCTAGACCCAGTTGGTCCAGTAAATAGGTTGCCAGACTGTCTTTGAATGCATGTGTTGGTGTGTATATCTGAATTTATACAGTCATTTGGATCTACTGTGATCCATCACAGTAAGACATTGAGAAAATTATAGTATGCTTCACTTTAAAGTGGCAGGGACATTGCTTAAAAGCAAATTTTACTGGCTTTGTTAAACAGAACAACTTTGAAAGAACATCTGAGAATTCACAGTGGAGAGAAGCCTCATCTCTGCAGTATTTGTGGGCAGAGTTTTCGTCATGGAAGCTCTTACAGGTATAGATTTTTATTAAACAAGCTGCTAAACTGTTTTGCTTATTTGGTGATATATATGCATTCATGTTATTGACATAATTCTTTGTAATGTATGTGTTTGATGTACTCCACCTCTGAGAGCATTAGTAAATGTTCTAAACATCTTTCAATTTAAAAAATATATTACTAATCTGTCAGAATTAATTTAATTTGTCATACATTAGTGGCTTAAACACAAAAAACCCTACAAATCTATTCTCAAAGTTGAGTTTTTTGCACATGTAAAATTTCTATCTCTTTGTTATTCAAAGAGATAGAAAGCAAAGGACTAAAATATCCCACTAAATTAATTTCACATAAGAGAGCTCAGCTCAGTTCTCTCTTGCTTTCTAAGAACAGTACAGCTGCAGGTTACTTCCTGATACTTATGTGAAGCATTAAAGACTGCATTTTCTGCTATTCTGCATTGCATTAGCAGTACAGATTATTTAAACAAAATTGTATTTTATGGTCATGTTTACGGCTCAATATGCAGACTTCATCTAAGAGTGCATCATGATGACAAGAGATATGAATGTGAAGAATGTGGGAAAACATTTATTCGGCATGACCATCTGACAAAACACAAAAAAATACACTCAGGTAGGTATTTTCTTTGGAAACTGGCTTCAAAATTACTGTTTTGAAATAAAACAAATTAAAAAGTTAATGATGGAATTTGTTTTCAGTGCATGCGATGTTTAAGGCATGATAAAAGTTCCTGCCACTCTTTTTAAGGTCTACTAAAGTAGAGTTAATAATCTTACATGTTTCAAAGGTTTAAAAGACAAATGTTTCCTCCATGATACCATAGAAAGCTGAGGGACAGTCAAAAACATGTAACAATGGATTGCTTTAATAATCATAAATACAAAAAGCAAAAGTGAAAAAGGAGGATTTTTTTAATGATTCCAGATTTCTTAATAGCAATTGGGTGAAACATTGTTTCCACAACACAGAAGAAGCTGTCAGAGTCTCTGTCAAAGTTTGTACACTGATCACTTCAATGTAAAGAGCATCAGAGAGGTGTTTCTGAAGTCTCTCTTGTGGGAAAGAGGGAAGGAAGGCTGAGGGAATCAGCCCTATGAACAGATGGGGATGATCAGGAGGAAGAAAAAAAAATCTGTTGCTCTGAGAGCAGAAAGGTTATCAAATGTATAGAAAGAGCAAAGATTCACCAGTGACTTCTTCACAACAGGATCCAGAGGAAATACGACGTTCTAGGAGGCAAAATACGTTGTAGGCAGCTTGGAAGTATGAAAGTGATCAGAGTCTAAACTTCCTGAGTCTTTATTTGAAAGACAGCTTCTTTCCTGGTGTTTGAAATCATAATGTCTGCTATAAAATAAAGAAATCTTTGAAAAGTCCAAGTACCAAAAAAAAAAAAAATCCTCTTTTCTGCTCTATTTGCTTTTCCCCATCTAGAAAGTTACATTCTTTGACTGTCCACACCCCTATTTACATGAGAAGAAATATTCTGCCACTTTGTGGAAGATCTCAAGATGACTAGAAAGCATCAAGATACTCTTAAACAGCAGCATAAAAGAAAAAGGTAACTATGTCCATCAGGATGATTAAAATGATAAATACTGAGGTGTCATTTTAAATTATACAAATTAGTAGCTGAAAATAATTGGTTTGTTTCAATAAGCTTCTCTTTAAAACAGCTGAATTATTGACGGTACCACGTTTCAGGTCATAATGAAGAGTCCATTCCCAGTCATTCACTTGTGCTCCCATGCAGTGAGCGTTTGGGAAGTGTCTCTTGACTTGGAGCACAAAGTTCTTTGTAGGAATCATATGGACTAGTCCTATATAACAAGTGGTAAAGTCCCTACTCTGATAGAACAACTGTGCTTCCTAAATTTTCTTCTTTAATAAGAGAGAATCCTTCTCCAGGTGAGGTGTGGAAGAGCTTGATTGGCTGAACTTTGGGAACATGATTATAGGTCATAGACTTTTAATAAGTTCCAAAAAGATTTAACCAAAACTTACTGAATTTTGCTCTTGTAGGTGAAAAAGCACATCAGTGTGAGGAATGTGGAAAATGTTTTGGCCGTCGAGATCACCTCACTGTTCATTATAAAAGTGTTCATCTAGGAGAAAAAGTTTGGCAGAAGTAAGTGTAAGGTTTTTACAACTGCATAAATGCTTCTGTACTGTAACTGGTTTTGTTAGGACTTGCATGTGTGAGCAGAATTCTGCTTTTCTGTGTGTTTGTCATGCCTGTACCTCAGGCTTCATAGAGATGTTATTACAGTTTGAAGGGGATGTCAGAAAATTGCCTCCACAATTTAAGCTAGGTAATTTGTTTGTAGCACAGTTAACTAAATAAAAGCATTAAAAAGGATCAGATTTTAATTTGTCAATTATCTGTCTCAGTGTTGTTCTTAATTGTTGGTTTGCTGTAGTATTGTCATTGCAGACTAGTTAAAACTGAATTATTAGTCATCAAGTAAGCACAGGGAGAATTATCTCATGTTGAAGGTGTTTTAGAAGCTGGGGGCAGATTAGTGGCTCTGAAAGGAGGTAAAAACTTTGAAGCCCAAGTTGTGTCTCTAACTTGAAAATGCAATAGGGTTTTAAAACCCTTGAGCTCTGAAAATAAACCTCTCAGACATTTGAAATAAACAGCTCTGGTTGTTTTCAAATGATGTGTTTCAGCTGTTAGTACTCATTAGTGTTGTGTAGAACCCATTAAAGATGTGTCTGACTTAAAAGTACAGTACGTTGCTTATTCTGTTTTTTTCCCTTGGTAGGCAGTAGCCTACCTAGAAATTCTGCCATTCCTAGAACCTTATTTATGGCCTGATTCTGTGAAAGTAAAAGCTTCTTGTGGGTGTTGTGCAAAAAAGTGCTACTTAAGGAGATTTTTGGGGTTAAAAAATAAGTCTTAGTGGCTTTTGTTCTTTTAATACTGAAGTGCCATCCCAACAGAGAATAAAGTTGAATATTGAAAAGAATCTAATTGACCTTTTTGGTATGTAGATGCCAGGAAATAGGAACATAAGTGAGGAAATATGGAAAGTTTGGTATTTGGCTATTTTGCAGTTAAAGAGTTCAGAAAGGATTGTGGACATAACTTTACTGTTAGTTGATTACAAAAAAATAACACGAAATGTCTTTTTTTCTTTAAAGATATAAAGCAACATTTCACCAGTGTGAAGTCTGTAAGAAAGTTTTTAAAGGGAAATCAAGTTTGGAAATGCATTTTAGGACACATTCAGGTAAAAAGAAAATAAACCCCGACTAAACCACAAAGCACGCAGAAATGTATTTTTGTGCATCAGTATTGATTCAATGATTTTATTTGTTATGGTGGTTGAGCATTCAGGATGAGAGTAGGAGAAAGCAGCAAGATTTTATTCATTCTTATATACTGGCCATTCCTGAATACTGTTTTATGATTGTTTACCTGGAATACTGATAATCTCAGCTCAGGTTTGTGGGGCACTTTTTGCACCTCCTCCATTAGTTCACTGGTATGTGTGCTCCTGCCAAATTTACCCAGACCTTCTAAATGTTTCTGTGCTCCAGAGATTACTGCATTTCAAGTGGTCATCTAAACAAGGAGTGAACTCCCTTTGGAAAGGGCTATGTCCTTTCTCTTTGACTTTGTTTTTCCTGCCTTGTGTTTAGGAAAATCATTGTCTTTTGAAACATATAGATGTAAAAACTGAGCTCATTTAATCCCAGTATCGTAACACTTAAAAGACTATTATTTTTAATTTGGTTTGTATTCTAGTCTAAGTCCAGAGTACTGAGAGAATTGTATGTAAGGAGAAGAGTATGCCAGTATAACTTCTAAACAAATTCCTGATGACTCTCTTGATTGTGGAATAGATACTGAACTTAGAGTTTGTTTTCAGTAAAATTGTTTTATAGTAGGTCTTGATGCCTTAATCCCTGGAAGGTATTTGTATATTTATGTGTGATTTGATGTTACTCAGAATAACTAATGGTTACTTCTCTGTCTTTAAAGGTGAGAAGCCCTACAAATGTCAGATCTGTAATCAGTCTTTCAGAATTAAGAAGACATTAACGAAACACATGGTTATTCATTCAGATGCTCGACCTTTTAACTGCCAACACTGCAATGCAACCTTTAAACGAAAAGACAAGCTGAAGTATCATATTGATCACGTTCATGGGTCTAAGGCTGCAGAAGAGGCATTGGCATCTTCAGAGGAAAAGCTAGTCTCCTTACCAGTGCAGTACAGCTCTGATGACAAAATTTACCAAACTGAGGCTAAACAGTATGTG
Source organism: Anomalospiza imberbis (assembly GCF_031753505.1). Classification (NCBI taxonomy): domain Eukaryota; kingdom Metazoa; phylum Chordata; class Aves; order Passeriformes; family Viduidae; genus Anomalospiza; species Anomalospiza imberbis. The sequence goes on along the minus strand of NC_089689.1, from coordinate 8,981,594 downwards.
GAACAGTCCAAAGCATATCAATCCGAAGCCAAAACTTTGCTGCAGAATGTATCCCCAGAAGTGTGCGTGCCTGTGACTCTGGTCCCTGTTCCCATGCCAGACCCCCAAGCAGAGCTGGTGCAGCACAGTGCTCAGTCCCATGGCATCCTTCCCCCGCAGCCGGAGCAGCCGGATTATCAGCGAGCCACGGAGCTCTCCTTCCTCGAGAAATACACCCTGACTCCACAGCCTGCAAATATTGTTCATCCTGTAAGGCCTGAGCAGATGCTGGATCCTAGAGACCAGTCATATCTTGGAACTTTACTGGGGCTAGATACAACTCCCACTGTACAGAATATTTCAAACAACGAACATTCATGATCAGACCATAACATTCCACCGAATTTACTAAGCCGGCGGCCACCAGAGGGCTGATGTGGCAACTAGGATTTATATTTTATATTTTATTTGGACTCATTAAGTCTCCTGCATAATTTTGGGAAAACAATTTGTTTACATAATATTTGAACATTTAGGCACAATTTGATGCATACAAAAGAGTATTTCTTGTGATTTTAAGAGTTTTTAAAAATCTTATACATGTTCTTTTAAAAATAATGCTCTGAAATATCTTTTCAGGATAGTGGCTGAAAATGTAATTACATATCTGGCTATTTATAAAAATTGTTTGCCTTTCTGCATCTCACTTTGAGTTAATGTTTTAAGTGGAATAGAAAGCATTCTAAAAGAATAAGGACTATATAAAATTCATGAAAGTTTCTAAGGGCAGGCAGGGCTATGAAACTTTGAATTATGTTTCACACAGAAATTAATATATAATTTTCTTGAACCTGAGGCATTTTTGGAGGGTTTTCAGGGTGGCTGGACTGTGTAGCCTAGCCAGTGAACGCAGGCACTAGGTTCTTCTGAAAAGTTATTTATGATATTTTATGAAGACACTAAACAAGGTGTTCAGGGATCCCCCTGAGTACAGTTAGGCTGCCTAAATTTGGCTTCTTTGATCTCTAATATTGAATAATGTGGGAAGAACTAGACAATGGTATTGTCAATTTTCTACACTTAGTTCTATATAATTTTAAGATGCATTTTTTTCTTGCTTTCTCAATCTTTGTCTTCTAAAGTGTACCCCACACTCTAACTTCGAAAGAAATGGGAGTATTTACAAGGTCATTTTAATCCATGAACAGTCACAAAGGGTTGGCATGGTTGACCCTTGCTAAAGCATAAATGATATCAGGGTCCCACATTAATGTGCCCATTTTCAGGTTATCTGTGATAGAGGAGAAATTTAAAGACTGTTCCAGAACAGTGTTTAATTTCTATTTCAAAAAAATAGAAAATCAGTAATGCTAAATCTCTTGTGAGTTGCTAATTAAATTGTTTTGTTTCTTACTTTCTTGTACTGTGTTTATAAACCAAAGTTAAACTCTTGAGAGTATTTTATGTCTAATTATTTTTAGCCCTTTCTTTACTAGACATAAGGGTTTTTTTTCAAAAAAAACCCCATTTGGAACTACAAGTCTGGTGTCACCATGAAATCTTGTATAGTTTAACCTCATCAAGCTTTCTCTTTTAAGTGTACTTTAAAAATAATTATTCTGTGTTTGTTTGGTGAATATGATGCCAAAGAAAGTATCTGAAGTAACTTTATAATCTTCATAATTCCTCACAGGAATTGCATAATAAGATTCCCATATTACTAAGAGGAGATTGAAATTTTCCTCCAGTTTTCTCTGTTCTTAAATTATTATCTCAAAGAATCTTTAAAATGGGAAACTGGATTTATGTGTATTGTTTTAACTGTTAAATTTATTCAATGAGCTGAGCACAAGGGAGTTGTGGTGATAAGTTGACTTTCTTATCACAGTTCTGCAAACTCTCAAGTGGCACAGATCATTTGAGACTGTATTCAGATACTTTGGTGTTAGATTCTATTAATCATCTACTTCAGTGTTGAGCAGTTTGCAGGAGAGGGGCCAGAACTGCCTGAATGTTCATATTTTGAAGCTTGTACCCTAATGGATTCTTAACCTAAACACACCAAAGATTTCTGTTAGCTGTTAAATAGTGGCAGAGTTATAGAATTTTAAGTGTTACCAATATTTAAATAGGACTTAGCCAAAGAAGCACAATAGAAGTCCTAAACTTTAAAAGTTCAGTTTCTAAAACAGGACTACATATGTTTAACTGTTCTACGTTTGTATCTCTAAAGTAAAATTTAGAGCTGTGCTCTGGGAATGTTCAGACTGACATGCTGTAAATAGATCTGGGAAGAAGCTGAAGACTAGCAAATACACAGCAATAACAAGGCCATTGAATGCCACCTTCTGAAAGGACACTATCAAGTACCACCCTTTCTGCTTTCAAACTCCACCTTTCATCTCCTTTCAAAATAAAACTGTCTCTGTCACCTTTACACTCCATGGCTTGAAAGTGGCTGGTTTATGTGTACTTTTCAAGTCTTCATGTGTGTATCATATTTATACTATTCATGTGCACATGAAACATGATTTCTGCTGCATTTGTAATTGTACTGTTGAAAGTAACCCAACATCAGTGGTGTCAGTGCAGTGCTCAGACTAAAAGCCTAATTCTTTGTTGTTTCTTGTCTTTTCTGTCCTACAGCAGAAATAAGTATTGTGGGCTTTTGACAAAATAGTAGCTTCAAAGTGGTTGGTAAATAATTGTTTCTTCTAAAGTCCAGTCTGTGTGGAAAGCACTCTAGGAAAACACTGAAATGGAATTTGGAGCATATTTACTTGATAATGTCCTTTTAAAAATTCTTTCATAATTGTGCCTTTTATATCTATTCTAAAGAATGGCTTTTTTCTCTAGTTGAGTTGTTTATTCAGAAAACATGAAGGTCAATAACTTTCGAAGGGCTCCATGTTTGTGCATGCCCAACAAGAAATGAACTATAAAAGGACTCGTTTTTGAGAAAAACGAGTGTGCTCTTTGCTGTTTGGGTCACTAGTCATTCCTGGAAAAAATTACCTACTAGTTCTTTGGTGTTTTTTGTTTGCAGATAACCCTACTAGTTAGTGTTTGTACCTGCTGGTCAGGCTGGATCTTTGCCAGTTGACAGTGAAAGACAATAGGAAAGCTTATGTGCTAGATACATAGTTTTTATTTTTATTTAATATCATGAGCTATAATTTGTATGGCTTTACATCTACTTAAAATTCATATATGAGCAAAGTAAATTTTCATGGGCTGGGACTTCATTTGGTAGGTGAAAGTCTGGTTTCTGCTTGATAGAAGATAGTCCCTTGTAGGACTGGGGTCCAAGGGCAGAGGTCTGCACCTCACAGCTCATGGGTTGGAACTCCTCAGTATCTGCTCCCCCCACTTCAGTATGTGCTCATCAGAGAGTGTGGGTGCTGTTGATGTGGAGGGGGCATTTACAATAAATGTTTTATCAGGCAGTCACTAGATCCGTTGAGTGTTTATTGCCAAAGAAGGAAGAAGCAGGTGTCTCTTAAAAAGATCTGTAAAGAGTGTTTAGTGGCACATTGCAAAAAGTTGATCTTTTCCACATGCTGACCTTTGGGAAGAAAAGCGGAGTCTGTGCTGGTACTCCAGACTGCTGTGTGTTTCTGAGAACTTAGTGCACTCCTTCTGTTCAAAAATTAAGTTCTGTATTTTTTGCTATACAAATTTCTGGTTGTAGACTGAGTTACTGCCTTTAATTCTTTAAGTGGGTTTTATATTCAGTTTATTTATTTGTATTGGAATATCCTCTTTGAGCACTGACACTTTTCTTAGAGAGGTGTATCCCTCATGGGTTCTTTTCATGCTGAACATCAGTCATTGTAATGGTGAAGATATTTTTCTGTAAGGCGGTGGTTTCCTTTAAAATATAGTGCTACTATAGTCTGGATTATAATTCCAGTAGTTTTTCCTAAAGATGGGTCATGCAGACCACAATGAGAAAAGATGTATTTGGTGTCATCAAAGAGCTGAGCTTATTTCCCTTTAACAAATGTGGAAGAGCCTCCAGAACTGAAGAACGCTTCCAAGGAGTCGCCTCGCAATGTGCTTGATTGAACTGGAAACGTTTTATGGACTGCTAAGGAATAAATGACCCTCCAGTTTTTAAATTTAAAATAACTTCTGTGTAAGAGTTCATGAATGTAGAATTATGAATGAATTCTGTTGTAGACGAATAGGTTTTTTTTTTCCCTGATAACAATAAAAAAGATGTGAAATTTTTCTGTGTGGAACACATAAGCAGGACTGATGCAGTCTGTGTGTTCCCCCTATGGCTGAGGCTAAAGGGAAGCATTTATCTGTAGGTCCTTGTGACTGTTGCCCTGTGGGATCTTGCTCTACAGCAGTCTCACAACAAATTGGTTATTTTATCGTGTGCATCCAAGAATGTCACTGGCAGAATGTAATGCAGGGCTGTCACCTTGCTTAAAGCCAAAAGGGTCTTTTTCACGCTTCATTAGAAATGTTTTTGTTTAAAAAGTTTTGATGGATTGGAGATAAAAATGACACAATGTTTTGAATCCCCCATAACCATTTTAGTCATGTTAAATGCTGGTCCTTTTATATGAAAGAATAGGGTGAAAAGAACTCAATATTTTGTCACTCATATATTGAGATAATGTGTTTTAAATGTGATCTGTACAGGTTGGTATTTTAGATGGAAGTCTTTAAAGTTGTCTGTTTAGGGGAAATCCTTTGCTATAAGGAAAAGTTAGGAAGTGTACTGTAAATGTGGAAGTACTCAGTCCTATGTGTAATTTTGTTTGCTATGGAAAAGTAAAGTTCTTTTGTCTTAACCTTGTGCGCTCCACAGGATTTCTTGCAGGGGTGCTTGTGCTAAGCTTTGATCTCTGCCCCATTTGTTTTCCAACAGCACGAAAACACAGTATTCTGTGTGTCTTTCAGAGTTACGGAAGAGAAACAGATGAGGCCGATGTTTTCATCAGTATTGTGTGTGTCTCATTCTCCTTTTGACTTCAGAATATTTGGCAAATTAAACTTGTTTACAGAAGCCGCCCTGAGGGCTTGCTGGGCTGTGGGTTTGTTTCTCGGCGCGGGCGGAGCGCCGTCTCTCCCGGCGGGCGGAGCGCCGTCCCTCCCGGCGGGCGGAGCGCCGGCCCTCCCGGCGGGCGGAGCGCCGGCCCTCCCGGCGGGCGGAGCGCCGGCCCTCCCGGCGGGCGGAGCGCCGGCCCTCCCGGCGGGCGGAGCGCCGCCCCTCCCGGCGGGCGGAGCGCCGCCCCTCCCGGCGGGCGGAGCGCCGCCCCTCCCGGCGGGCGGAGCGCCGCCCCTCCCGGCGGGCGGAGCGCCGGCCCTCCCGGCGGGCGGAGCGCTGTCCCTCAGGGCGGGCGGAGCGCCGCCCCTCCCGGCGGGCGGAGCGCCGTCCCTCCCGGCGGTCGGGTGTTTCCATTCCGAGCCCACGCAGCCCTCACGCGCAGCGCTCGCGGCGCTGCGGGCTGGGCCGTTTAAATGAAGCGCCGGGCGCTGATTGGCGGACGGGAGAGGGGGCGGGTTGGAGCGGGCGCGAGCCACGCTACGATTGGCTGATGCGCGAGGGGGCGGGGCTAGCGCGAGCGGTCCGCGCGGGGATTGGCGGGGCCGTGGGTTTGAACGCGCGAGCGGCGGTTGGCGCAGCGCTGCCCGCGCGGAGCCGCTGCTCCGCGCCTGCCCGGCCATGGCCGCGGGCTCTGCCGCCGCAGCGGCGCGGGGGGACCGCAACCCCGCCAGCAACGCCGGCCGGCGGCGCTGGGCCCCGCGGGGCGGTGAGGAGGACGCGGATGAGGACCCCGCCGTGCTGGTTCTGAGCTACTTTTCCCGGCCGCCTTTCCTCAGTTTCGGCCGCCTGCGTGTGGGCGCCTCCCGCACGCGTCTGCTGGCCGTCGACAACCCCAACGAGGATGATGCCGAGGTGGTCATCGACCGCTTTCCGGCCGCTGCCAGGGGCTTCAGCATCGAGCCCCGCCGCTTCTTTGTGGAGGTACGGGGGGACACGCCAGGGGACGGGCAGGAGCTCTGGCGGCCGGGGGATCGGGAGGAGCTGCCCGGGGGCAGCCCCCAGGCATCCGGCATGTGGGGCGGTCGGGGCCCGTGTCGCCCCCGGTTCGCCCCGAGGGGCGGTGGCAGCCGGGCATGGCGGGGTGGGGCTCGGGGCTGTCCGCGGTGCCGGGGCGCTACAGCCTGCTTCAGCAGAGAGGCGTTTGCAGTGGAGATAAAAAAATAAAATGAAATTAACTGCTCTTTGCGAGTGTTGTTCTAAAGACAGAGACCTGTCAAAAAGTTTCAGGGCATATGTTCAGGAAAAGGCTGAGGGAAGAGGATGCCGGTTCGCTGTTCCGCAGAGTGCAAGGCACGCTTAAAACAGGATTAAACTGTGGCTAGTCCAACCAGTGCCAGTTTTTAAAAGAGCCGTTTAGACGAACATATATCTACAATTATCTAGACAGTCCAGAGTGTGTGTGAGAGAGGAAGAAACACTCTGGCCATCTCTGCCAACAATGGGCTTATAAAACCAGGGTGAAGTGTCACTGCAAAGTGCTTCATTTATATGCTCCTCTAGGAATTAATGAATAGAAAGCTTCATGACTTCCTTGATAATTTGCAGTGTCTTACTTTTTGTTGAAGGACTTGAGTGTCAAATTTTACTAAAAACAATTACACTTATATTTAGGGTTCGCTAAGGTCCTAAGTTAATGAACCTCTGATTATTTGTCCCACCATAATTCTCTCAGAATTTCTCTGGAGGATTTATTTGGTTAATACATGCCAAAAATTATGTAATTTCTTCTTCTCACCTTTACTCAAACCTTCTTCTACTATGTGTTATATGTATTCCTTCTTGTTTTCCACTGTAGTTTGATTCAGAGGTGTATGACATTTTTGATTGGGGTTGCTTAAATTTACATGCTAAAGAGGGAAAACTGACATTTAAACATTTAACAATTTTTTATAATTTCATATTGTTATAATATGTATTCTATATACTGCTCATTGTTTATTTGATTACTTGATTTTCAATGTTACCAAAGTGTACCTAAATGCTAAATATGGAATATTTTTTTTTCCAATAGTCGGGACAAAGAATATTTGTTTCTGTCACGTGGACACCATTAGAAGAAGGAAAAATCAGAGAACTGGTGTCTTTTGTTGTTAATGATGTTATAAAACATCAAGCTGTGCTCCTTGGTGCTGCTGAGCAGCCCCCGAAGAAGAGGGTGAGTGTGTATTTATTGTATCTTAATTCTGTTACTTTGGCATCTCTGATGCAAATATTGTTTTTATTACTAGAAAATTCAGTGGAAGAGGACTATAAAGTGATAAATGGTGCTGTGGAAATGCCCATTGTCCTCAACTCTTTTTAGCTGGGTTGGAAAGTAGGTACTGATAAACTACAGCTTAAAGAATAAAACTGAAACATGACCAAATAAATGGTTTTCAAGCCTGCAAATAAGGTATTGTGAATTTTTGACCAGGAGTTCTTTTTATAGTCTTCTTAAACTTTGAATGGGTATGCTAGTGATGTTTACTTTTACATGTAGAATTTAGAAAGTGAGCACGCTAACTTTTAAGTATGGTTCTTTTTCAGAAGAGTCTTTGGGATACATTAAAAAAGAAAAACTCTTCAGTAACATCTGCTGTTAAAGTTAAGAAGAGTACTTCAGAAATTAAAAATGTTAATAAAACATTTCAAGTTTCTCATGAGGTGGATAGACTTAGAAGTCCCCTTCAGTCATGTGAGAATCAGAACACGGTGCAGAAGAGTACATCCCAAGTAAACGACCCTCCTGCTGGCTCAGAGAATCAGCTGCCTCCATCTCCTATTGCATCAGTGCCAGAGGAACACGGCAGTACTGTTCACACGCCACTTGCCCTGAGAAGGTCTACTGCATTTGGGGATATTGCTGCCTCTGGAAATAAGGAGTTGTTGCCTGAGACGGACATCTGTATCATCAATAAATGTGTTACTGAGCACAGTCAATTGCAACCTGAAAGTGCCTCCAGTTCTGCTGGATTAGCACAATTGCCAATTTCAAATGATGGAGCGGTTCTTAATTTTACACTCTCACCAGTTTCCACTCCAGAACACTCAGCCTCTGCACCTGCTTTAAGTACAAGGAGAATTTTAAGTCCAGATGCTTTTGTAAATGACAATTATCAAGTGGATATAGATGTAATAGAACAGCCTTATCCAATTCTGTCACCTGATCAATTTGTGAAGGACAGTTTGTCAGATAAACCATCAAAGACTCCTAAACCTGATGCAGCATTAAGATCGTCCACCACACAGACTTATGTTGTTAAGAGATTTCTACCCTCAAAATGGAAAAAAGATGGAGGTGTAGAGACAGAAACACATGTTCACATAGAACATAATTTAAATGAAGTCTCTGAGCTGCATAAAGTAAAATCACAGGCACTTGATTGTGATAAACCCAAGGAAGATCACTGCAGTTTTCCTTCTGCAGCGGTACTTCAAACTGACAATCCCTCTCAGAGAGAACAAACAAAAAAGCGTCCAATTCTTTCTGCCACTGTCATAAAAAGTAAGCGTGGTGCTGCTGAAGAAACAAGAACAGAAACCCGCCAGCCAAAATCTAAAAAATGCCTTAATAAAGCAATATCAGGATGTGCTAACGTGGTGCCTGGACATAGAGAAGCAGAAACATCCAAACACCTGCCAGTTACAGCTTCCTTTTCATCTGAAAATAAGTGTCACAATGACAAGGTAAATTCATCTCCTACTCGATCAACTTCTTCCTGTCGTAAGAGGAAAAGTGAAACATATGTAGGAAATAGAGTTACAGCTCCAGTGCAAGTGGAAGAAGTGGAAAGAAAAAGAGCTCTTACCTCTAGCACAGACAATCAAACACGCACGACCAGAGGACCATCAGCTTTCAAACCCACAAGTGGAGAGAGAGTAGGGCAGAGAAAGAAAGCTGGTGAGCAGTGTTTCCTTCTTTTACCATTTTCTGAAAGATCCTTTGATTAGGAAATGTATACAGCAAACTGAAATGTCTAGCAACAATCAGCAATATTTAATATCTCTTATATGTGGGCTTTTGCTATTTGTTAGGTATCTGTGTTTTAAAAAACTGAAAACTAGGTTAGAGTTTTGGTTATATAATTGACTTCAAATTAACTTTATTCCTGTGTAAATTTGTTAATGACAATAATAGGTAAAGTATCTAAAAGCTCTTGAGCAGAGACCTCGTTACATAAATCAAATTTTCTGGAAACTTACTGCACAAGATTTTGTCACATGTACATTTACCATTGTGAATGTTTGCCTCCATTGCTGTTGTCACATATTTTCAAAATTAATATCATGAAGGTTGGAAAAGACTGCTTGGAACATTGAGTCCAGCCATTAACTTGGCACCACCATGTTCACCACTAAACTATAACTCTAGGTGCCACATCCATGCACCTTTTCAACGCTTTTAGGGATGGTGATTCCACCACTTCCATTGGCAGCCTGTGATAACTCCTAACCACCCTTTGAGTGAAGAAGTTTCTCTTTTTTACTCTGCTTGCTTTTTACTGTCTGTGATTAGTCAGCCTTGTGTAGTTCTCTCTGCCTTATTGTTTGCCAATACTTTGTTGCTTGAAGATCAAAAAATGCTGATGCTTGCAATTTCAGTTTATTTGGGGTTTTCTAACTGTTCCAACTCTAAATATGCTCTGGAATTTGAAGGGAATGAGGGTCTGGAACTTAAATATACATTTAATTTGCAAAATTTAACTACCAGGAAAAATTCATCATGACTTTCAGATCGAAATAGCACATGTTGCATTCTTCAGTTAAATGATCTGTTCTGTGATCTGGATTTGATTAGAGGCTTTCAGTAATGCACTTCAATGTCAGGCTTTTTAAGATAGTTTGCATAAAAGCAGGGTGCTGAAAGTATTGATATGCAGCAGAAAAAGGTGTGTTATCTACCAGGTTTTTTCTAATTATCCATTAGGATAAAGCTAGATGAGCTGGACAAGGGCAGAGTAGAGGGGAACAATCTCCTTCCTTGATCTCTGGCCACCCTTCTTTTGACACACCCCAGGATTCAGTTTGCCTTCTGGGCTGTGAGTGCACATTCTTGGCTTATGTCCAGCTTTTCATCCACCAGAACCCCTAATTCCTCCTCTGCAGGGCTGCTCTCTCTGGGTTCTTCTCCCAGTCTGTGTGTCACGTGCACAGCTCAGCTTCATGTCACCTGCAGACATGCCAGGGGTATGCTTGACAGTCCCAAGACAGATCCCTGAGGGACACCGCTCATGACCAGCCTTCACGTGGGCGTACAGCCATGGACCACAACCCTCAGGCTGCAATTCCTTATCCACACAATGGTACACCTTCCAAATTCATATCTCTCCAATGTAGAGATGAGGATGCCACGTGGGTCTGTGTGGAAGGCTTTACAGAGCTCTAGGTAGATGACATCAGTCGGTTTCCCTTGTTGACTGTGTCAGCCACTCCACTACAGAGGGCCACCAGACAGGTCAGGGACCATTTGCCCTTAGTAAAGCCATGCTCCCTCCATTCACTGTCTTGAATCACCTGCTTGTCTTATATGTGCTCTAACATCACTTCCACGAGGGTCTGTTCCATGATATTCCCAGGCACAGAAGTGGGGCTCACCAGTCTGTAGTTCCCTGCATCCACACATCTTCCTTCCTCCCCTTTTTAAATCATCAATATCTTTTGAATGGTTCATGGAGAATTACTTTAGTTCTGTGCTTTAGAAGCGATGTGAACTTTAATACGTTAACTTTCACTGACGTATTTGCTGTTGATAATTGTGTGTTAATGCTTGTAGGTTCTTCACTTCAGAAGGCATCTAAAGCTACCAAGAGAATTAGTAAACCTGTCCCTGGATTGGCCCAGTCACACCTGACATTTGTGAAACCACTGAAAACAGGTAGGCAGACTCCTGGTGTTTGGTAGAACACTGAACAGAATATCACAATTGTACTGCTGGTGTCGGGTAAGACCTAACTGGTTAGAGCTGAGAGGAAATAGAAGATAGTACCTGAGATGAATCAATACCTACTAGAACAATATATGCAACCTTTTGTGATCTGTTTTGAGTACTTGTAAGAAAATTGGTTGCAACACACAGTCAGCTAAAAGTAAATGTTACTTTTTTCCAGATTGGTCTGTAAGTGTAAAATCTATATCACAGTTCTGCTCCCAGCTTACTGATGACTGTCAGTTAAATGCCTCTTCCAGATCTGGTACCATTTTAAAGCAACAATAGAATATCTCAGAAGAGAGAATTTCTTCCCAACAAGATAAAAATTTTGCAGAGTTAAGAATAGTAAGTTGATCTAATCAGAAAAATGCATCTATAAAATGGTTCTTCATGAATGTAATCCAGTTCAGTTTGAGAGTACTCCATTGCAAATGGCCTGGGTTCTAGGGCTGTAACAACTCAAGCCATGTTTTGTGGCTGCAGTTTATTTAATAGTCCCTGATCTACAAGTTACTGAAGATTTTAACAACCTACTTTTTTTGGCTATAGTATTAAATGGAGTGTCAAACATTAATCCTTTCCATAATGAAATGCATATTGGTTATCAAACATTTCAAGAACTGCAAAGACTTAAGTTTTTTGTTGTTTTGCCTTTTTTTTTTTTTTTTTTAAAGTCATCCCTAGGCACCCAATGCCTTTTGCTGCTAAAAACATGTTTTATGATGAACGTTGGAAGGAGAAGCAGCAACGAGGTTTCACCTGGTGGTTAAATTTTGTACTTACCCCTGATGACTTCAATGTAAAAACAAATACTTCACAAGGTAAGAGTACAATAACTTTGTCTTCTCATTTTCTTAAGCTTTATGTAATATACTTTATTAACACCAAGTAGTAGTACTCATTTAACACTAAACCTTTTCAGAGTCATGTTGTCATGTTTTCCCCCTTCTGGTAAGCGTGGATGGCTCACTAGCTTATGTCAAGCACAGCACACCACACCCCTGCATGAAGAATGCACTGGAATGTGTGGCTATGGCACTCCTCAGTGGGTGGTGAGTGGGGAATCCCCACCTGCTGGAAAATATTATTGCTGGCACTTTACTAAAAGGATAACCTGCTTTTTGCACTATCTTTAGCTTCACTTGAAAAAACTGAAGATGGAACCATTAATCTTAAAACTGAATTCCTAGTACTGCTCACTTATGAAATATGTGTTCTTATATTTGATAGTTGACTAGTATTCTTGTACTTGACAACATATGTGTAGTGCAACAGCTGACAAGCTTCCTGAAGGATAAATCATCAGTCAGAATAAAAATAAAAAAAGTCAGCTTAAAAAGGGGAAAAATAAATGAAGTGTGCAAAGCTACCTTTATTTGAGAAGTAAATGCTTGCTCTTTGTGCATGTTTAAACAGTAAATGCAGCTGCTCTTATCTTGGGGGAAGAGAACCATCACAAAAGGAGCCTTCCTAAGGCACCCACGAAAGATGAGGCATCTCTCAAAGCGTACACAGCTCGCCGTAAGCTGAACAGGCTGCGGCGTGAGGCCTGCCGCCTGTTCACCTCCGAAAGCATGGTCAAAGCCATCCAGAAACTCGAGGTGGAGATCGAAACCAGGCGCCTGCTGGTCCGCAGGGACAGGCACCTCTGGAAGGACATAGGTAAGAGGGCTGAAACCTGGAATTCTCCCCGTCTTGTAAGTAGGAAAAGGGTTATTCATGCACTGAGTTTGTTTAATCTGAAATTGGTTAATAGAAATATTTGCATTAATCTGAAATGTTTGCTGGATCTAATATTAAAAAATGCTTTCTTGCAGGAGAAAGGCAGAAAGTCCTTAACTGGCTTTTATCTTACAACCCTTTATGGCTGCGTATAGGTCTGGAGGTAAGTTCACTGTGTATAGTCTATAATCTAAGTTTAAAGCACATTAAGCAATTTTTTTAGTAGAGGTTGTTTTGGGTTTCTTTGTATTTGTGTTTCTTTGTATTTTCTGTCATACTAATTCAGGTAGGTTCAATTCAGTTATAGCATGATGCATATGTTTTAAATTGTTACAACATACTTGCTTTAAAAATGTGATTATCTTATTAAGAAGTCAAATATTTAATCAAGGATAGTGGAAGTTAATTCCATGGCCACACACAAAAGTGTTTCCCTATCAGTTTCACTTTACTAAACTGGAGAAGAATGTGGTCATTTTAAAGAAGCTCCTGATTGATTTCTCAGACGTAGATGATCATATGTGTTTTGAAATGAGATTAGATCTTCTGAAATTTCCTTTGGCTTTACCTTTCAGGGACTCACTTGAAAACTTTTTGATATTTAGAGACAAATTTCCATTCATTATTTTAGAGATAATGTATAACAATAATGTATATTGTTCACAAAATCACATGGTATTGAAGGTAACTTTTAACACTTACTTCTGCTTTTTTCCCCTTCTTTCATATTAGACTGTTTATGGAGAACTGATAGCTTTGGAGAGTAATAGTGATGTTATGGGTTTAGCAATATTTATCCTTAACCGCTTGCTGTGGAACCCTGACATTGCCACTGAATACAGACATCCCGTCGTGCCCCACCTTTACCGGGAAGGTAACAACTAGTTCCAAAATAATTTATTTGTAGCACCTAATTTTTAAACTATCACTTATTGAGTTGTATCATTTCAGGTCATGAAGAAGCTTTGTCAAAGTTCACACTGAAAAAATTGCTGCTGCTGGTTTGCTTTCTGGATTGTGCCAAGCAGTCCAGAATGATTGACCATGACCCCTGCCTCTTTTGTAAGGATGCCGAGTTCAAGGTGAGAGCTGGGATTTGAGGTCTTCCTCAATTGTTGTCCTAAGTCTGTGGTATAATTTTTTTACTGTTTTTAATCTGACAATAGTTAAAGCTATATGACATGCTAAAAATAATTCTAAAAAAATACATAATTTTAAGAATTATACAAGGAAACATAAAATGTGATTTAGGAGGTAAAAGGGGTGTATTCTGATTGACAAACATTGTAGTGTTAAGATTTCTCTTTTTTTAACTTTAGGCTAGCAAAGACCTTTTGCTTGCATTTTCCCGGGACTTCCTGAGTGGTGAAGGTGACCTTTCCCGCCATCTGGGGTTCTTAGGACTACCTGTCAGCCATGTTCAAACTCCACTGGATGAATTTGATTTTGCTGTAACAAACCTGGCTGTGGACTTACAATGTGGCATTCGTCTTGTGTGCGTTGATACAGAATTTTTATTGAAATATTTATTTTCCTTTATATAATATTTCATGTGAGCACATCAGAGGTATTAAACCATGCATTTACCTTTGTTAGGAGAACAGTGGAACTTCTGACCAAAAACTGGAGTCTTTCAAAACAACTGAGAGTTCCTGCAATAAGTCGGCTCCAGAAGATGCATAATGTGGAAATTGTTCTTAATGTCCTGAAAGAGCGAGGAGTGCACTTGAAAGATGAAACTGGTAAGGCCGAGAAATCAGGGTTATTCTAATTGCAGCAGATAACTACTGCACACTTTAATCCCTTGTTTTATTTGGTAGGTACTTCAATTGACTCCAGAGATATTGTGGATAGACACAGGGAACGAACGTTAGCTCTGCTGTGGAAAATTGTCTTTGCTTTCCAGGTACTGTTTAATTGCTAGTTACAAAGGAGTAATAATGAAAACACCACTCTTTGAGGAATATTTGATGTCTATGAAAGCTTCTTCTAATGAAATTTTAGACAAATTATTTGCTTTGTACATTCAAAGCTCCATGTAAACTTTACTAAACTTCTAATTGTTCCCTAACAATACAGCTTGGATAATGTTTTAACTGTGCTTTTTCTTACACATTCGTTCAAGTTTTTTGGAAAAAACTGAGTTTATGCCATATAAGTAGCAGAATTGATACTTAAAAGTGAAATGATGTGATCTCAAACTGCAGGTAGATTCTTAGTAACTGAAAAGGACATTTTGAGGTTACACTGATAGACAATTATAGAGTTATCTCTGAAGCTATAGCTCTTCTACTTTTTCTTACTTTTATCTGAAACAGTCGATGAAACATCCTTGAAATAAGAATGAAGATTTCTTAGGCATTACTGCAGTGACATTTCAAAACTTAGTAGAGGAGGTAAAATAGTTTTTTTAATAAAATAGTAAAAGACTGTTTTAAGAGTTAACTTGAGTCAGAGGATGTTTAAAAACTAAGTGTCCAACTGACAAATCCAGTTGGAAGAAACATAATGTATGAAAGGCAAAATAAGATAAAAGTTGAGGTGGAATTTCACCACTAAGTAGTCTGGAATGTAAGTGCAATTAAGTATATATAAAGGAAGAATATTAAAGACTTCAGCCACAGAACTATCACTAAGATAGGACAATATAATAAAAATCAAATGTAATTATTTTCTTTCTTAAATACTGTTACACTATTAAGTAGTTAACTTCCTTCAGTTAGTTTTTCTGATGCATGTGTCACAGTTGCATTGCTTTTGATTAGAGAAATAACTTGAGTGAATAGTGGCTTTATCCAAGCCCTGTGGATATGCTGCTTGTTCTCCAACCAGCTCAAGTCCTTTTGGAATCTCTTAAAGGAGGATGATTGGGCTCATGGGCTCAGTGGAACTGCAGGCAGGACTCTGAAATCGTTTCCTCTGAGAGCACATTGAAATTACACAGGGAATTTCCCTGTTTCTCCCAACATAACTCTTTTACACAGAACAGTGGGAAGAGTAATTTTAGGGTTTTTTATCCACCATCTGTGCTGGCAAGTCCAGATTTATCCACTACTGATTGTGCAGCAGGTGCTGTGAAGAAGTGAGTGTAGGTTCTCTTTAAAATGCCATGTCTAAAGCTCTGTATCCAGCAGCTGTAATGCAGGACATGTCAGACTGTTGACATGTTCATTTTTGGTTTTCTTCCTAATAGGTGGATGTTTTTCTGAATGTGGAACATTTAAAAGAAGAAATTGAGTTTTTGAAGAACACATACAAGACAAAAGCACTATTGGGTGCTAGAAAGACTTCTTCAAATTATTTTCAAGTACAGGAAGACGGTAGTAACATCTCATCTCAAACCTACAGTGAAAATGTGAAGCTGCTGATGGCATGGGTTAATGCTGTTTGTAGATTTTACAATATCAAGGTAAATAGTTTTGTGTACACTTCCACAAGTACACCCTGTGCTGTTGTAAATCTTTACAGAGTTCTTCAAACCATCAAATATGCAGTAGAAGTCAATGGTAATTATTTGTAATCTTCTGGACTTTGTTTAAGCTGATTTGAAATAACCATTGTTCTGCGAGTTTAGCTGCACCTCTCTTTTTAAACAAATTTGAGCAAAAATTTTCCCCTTCCAATTAGTCTTGTGCATAAAAATGCTTTTTAAAAGTTGAACATTTTTTGCTGGAATGGGAATTGTTTGTGGACTTTAACTGAGCCTTCATTTTAAAAGTATTTGTGCATAGAATTTCCAGTGTTTATAAAAACTATGAACACTAAATTAATTTTTGGAATAAGGTCAGTACATCTCCTCAGAGATGTTTGTTTAGAAGGGATATGTTTGCTCATTCCAAGATGGGAAGCTCTGGTCAGAGACCTGATTCTGGTCAGAATACAGTAGCATCTGCTAGTCTTTCTGAAGAGTAAAACAGAGCTTTTAGGACTGATGCAAATTCAGAACTTATTTGCATTGAAAACCTAGTGTACAGGTATCTATAGGAGTTTATTTGGGATCCTGCTGTAGAAAGATTGGTTTCATAAATGTTTCCCTTGTAGATTCACTGTATAATGAGTCACACCTCTTTTGTTTCTGGGCTCTCACAGCTGTATGTCACTGTACAGTAAATGTTCAAAGGAAGCACTAGCTACTTAAATTTTTTTGTTAAAAATTAATTTGCACTTGGTGACATTTAAAGGTACAAGAGAAGATTTCTATATCCAGTTTATACCAATTGACTAATACAAAAATTCAAGGCATTTGTATTTTATTTAACAGGTGGAAAACTTCACAGTGTGTTTCTCAGATGGCAGAGTATTATGTCATTTGATTCATCACTATCACCCCTGTTACATGCCTTTGGAAGCTGTGTGCCAACGAACAACTCAAACAGTGGAATGTTCAAGAACTGTTACAGTGGGACTAAACTCTTCCTCCTCATCTGAGTCTGACACTTCTCTA
This sequence comes from Anomalospiza imberbis, assembly GCF_031753505.1. NCBI lineage: Eukaryota > Metazoa > Chordata > Aves > Passeriformes > Viduidae > Anomalospiza > Anomalospiza imberbis. Next base: position 8,964,476 of record NC_089689.1, on the reverse strand, counting down.
AATGTTGTGGAAGAAACATTTGATCAAAGTGAGTTATTTGATGTACAGAAGTTCATGTTAAATATATTTCTTTGTACAATTTGATTTGACTAATGTTTTGTCTTTACAAAGCTGTAACTCCTTCAGTCCTATACAAGGAACTCCTGGACAATGAAAAGCAAAACTTCCAGCTGATCAATGCTGCAGTTTCTGACCTAGGCGGGATACCAGCAATGATTCATCACGCAGACATGTCAAATACAATTCCTGATGAGAAGGTAAAATGCCTTTAGAGTTGATAGAGATGTGTTCTGCTCTCATGTGAAGGTGTTCTGCTCTTTTGTAGAGCCCTTACCCTGCTGTGTTGTGTGTTTCTCTAGGTTGTTATCACCTACCTGTCATTTCTGTGTTCGCGCCTTCTCGACCTTCGCCAAGAAACTCGAGCTGCACGATTAATTCAGGCTGCTTGGAGGAAGTACAGGCTGAAAAGGGAACTGAAACTCTCTCAGGTACTCTTTGCTTTTCATAGCTTCTACATTAAGAAAAAAAAAAGAATATAAATTCAGTGGAAAATACAGATTTGTTGGACTAATATTGGCATTTAAACTAATGAGTGCCATTTCTGTCATCAAATTATGTGGCATTCTTGGTGGTGTAATCTACTAAACTCCTCTTTTAGACTTCTGAAGTAATTACAGGTGTTTAGTAGCTACTGTTCTTTTTTGTGTGTCACCCCTTAAACTCTTCTCCCAATATTTCAAATATAAAATAGTTGTACTGCTTCCTTAAAACTAAAGGAGTAGTTAATTCCTATTAATGTCTATAAGACGAGAGGAGTAATTTAAACTTCTGCATGGATTTACTATTTTTGTTAAGGACCTAAGCTTCAGCAATCTTTTGAATTGAATTTCATGAGTTCTGATGTTCAGTATCTTGATTTTCTGGTAGTTATACCAGATTTAGTGAAGGTTTTAAAACTATGACACCTTAAGGTTGATTAATGCCAACACTGTGTCTTGCTGGGTTACATATTGGTGTTGGAACAGTGTTCAAGTGAAATATTCTGAGAATCTGTGGTGTAGAAAGGGACAGAGGTTCTATTTAGGCTTTTTCTTCTCCAGTTTCTTTACTGCATAAAATCTACACAACCTTAACAATGATGACAAAACAGTCCCTTTACAACTCTTTTGAAATAACTAATAGTACAGGTGCTGGTGGAGGAGAAGGAATCAAAACCAAAATCCTTTAAACATTCGCAGGCATTATTTTTATTAATTAATCTTATTGTGTGCATATGTAGTATAACTTTATGAAATTGATGTAGATAGTTATTCAGATCAAAACATTGAGTGAAAATTCCATAGCTAATGTTCAGTGGAAATTTATTCTTTGTAGGAAAGAGACAGAGCTGCTCGGATAATTCAAAAATCTGCAATGAACTTCTTGGCTCGCCGGCGCATCCTGAGGAAAAAGAAGGCAGCCATTTTCATCCAGAAGCACTGGAGAGGATACTTGGCCAGGATGACTCTCTTCAATCTGAAAAAGGCAAAACTGGAGGAAGCCAGAAATAAATCTGCCACAGTCATTCAGGTAATACAATCTAAAGCAAGATTACACAGCAAGGGAACCCCTTGAATCCTCTAAGAAAGAGTCTTGCTAAGGTCCAGTTGCTGCTTGCAGCAATTAATGCTTTCATGAAATGTAATTTTTTGAAATTATTTTTCCTCCCTTTGAGAGGTTTAGTAAGTTTTTCCCTCCAGGGAGAAGGGATGGTAATGTGCTATTAAATTAGCAATTATTCCTTCTTGGTGAATATTTTGGAGTACCATAAGCATTAAAACACAGGGCGTTAAGCATTTATATAAGGACTGATGAGATTGTGTTGGTTTTCTTCTTTGCAGCTGCTGAACGTTACTTCAAGAAGCTTTAAATTTTTTTTTAAATTATTCTCCTAGTGTTATGTTGCCTGCAGTGGCCACATTCAGAGTGGCAGACATGGGAATGGTAGTTTGGGCAGTTAATTTAGTTTCTCAAGATACTTTCACCACCATTACCCAAAGATAAATATTTCACTCCTAAGACTTTTCATAATGGATTTTAAAGAATCACTGATTTATCAGATAGTGTAAAAGGGAATCTGCTGTTGTCAGGGTAAATTGAAGCTTTTCCCAGAATTGAAAATGCTTAAAAACCATTTAGCTTTTGCTTTTTATTCTTTCTTAAAAATAGATTTCTGGATTTGACTTCCTAGGAAGTAAGAGCCAGAGATGAGTTTAGTTGGTTAGAGCATGGCACCAATATGTCAGGGTTTGATCCTGGTATGGGCCATTCAGTCAAGTCTAGGACTCAATCCTTGTGGGTGCCTTCCTGTCGCAGTTGAGGTGGATGCGGCTCGACACACCAAAGTTCCTACGGCAACAGCGAATTTTATTGAGTACGGTTCCCTTTTGTATGGCTTTCAAAAACCCGCGTGGTTGGTCCTCATTGGCTGGATTTGGTTACACCCAGCTCACTGGCCAATGGCTGCCTGTGTCTGTGCTCATCGGGGATTGGCTGCTGTCTCTTGTTGGAATTTGAATCTCCCGGTTCCCAGTGCCTTTTCCTAGGGATGCTTACTTCTTTTCCCGAACAGCATAGATTGATCCAGTTCAAATTAGGGTTATCTATGACTGTGAGGCCTCCAGGGCAGCTGTTAGCCATCACACCTTCCAACTCAGAATACTCTGTGGTTCTGATAAGTATAGAAATAGCAAATCTTAAAAAGTCTGAAGATGACAGTCCTCATCCACGCTTAACATACTATTAAGAAAATACTAAGTTTTTTTCCTTTTTTTACCTGCAGGCTTATTGGAGGAGATACTTTGCAAGGAGAAGATACTTACAGCTAAGACACTGTGTTATTTTTGTACAAGCGAGGATAAGGATGGTGAAGTCTGTTGCTGCATATAAACAAATTGTTTGGGCTACAGTTACAATTCAGAGACATCTGCGTGCAACTAAGTTGGCAAAAACAGATCGACAAAGATACCAAATCCTAAAGTCTTCAGCACTTACTATTCAGTCTGCATTCAGAAGATGGAGAAAATACAAAATTCAGCAGAAAATTAAAGCAGCTTTTGTGATTCAGAGTTATTTCCGAAAATGGCAATCTTCAAAACTGGCTAAGAGAAGGAGGGCTGCCCTTGTCATACAGTCTTGGTACAGGATGCACAGAGACCTGAAGCAGTATCTACATGTTAAGCAAAATGTTATCAAGATTCAGGCTTGGTACAGGTGTCAGCTGGCCAGACGTGTTTACCAGGAACACAGGGCAAAAATAGTGACAATTCAGCAGTATTACAGAGCTTATAAACTAGGCAAAGGTGAGAGACAATGTTATTTGCAAAAGCGTGCAGCAGTGATAGTTCTCCAAGCTGCTTTTAGGGGCATGAAGGCACGAGAGCTGTACAGACAAGCAAAAGCAGCATGTGTTATTCAATCACTGTGGAGAATGAAACAAGAGAAACAAAGATTCCTGCAGTTAAAAAAATCTGTTACTACATTGCAGTCACACGTGAGAAAATACCAACAAGTCAAAAGGTACAAAGAGATTAAAAATGCTGCTTCTGTAATTCAAACCCGGTATAGGGCACACATGGCCGCTAAAAAAGCAGCTGCTGCTTTCCAGAGGGTGCGCCTGGCTGCCATTGTTCTCCAGTCTGCCTACAGAGGGATGCAAGCCAGGAGACAGGCTTGTATACTGAGATCTGTGATCAAAATTCAGTCCGGTTTCCGTGCTTATGTCGTTCGGAAGAGATTTAAAAACTTGAGAGATGCCACAGTGAAGATTCAAGCTCTTGCAAAGATGAGGCAAGTCCGTAAGCGTTACTGTGCACTGAGAGAAGCAGTGCTTTATGTCCAGAGAAGGTATCGTTCTCGGAGACATGCTCTTCAGTTTAAAGAGGATTATAGGAAATTGAAAAGAGGTTGCATAAGAATTCAGGCTCTAGTTCGAGGCTATCTTGTGAGGAAACAAATACAAAGGTGGAGGGAGGCTGCAATATTACTTCAGGCCTGCTACAGAATGAAAAGGGACCGGCAACGGTACTTAAGCATCTATAGTGCTGCCACTGTCATTCAACAACGTTATCGTGCCTGCAAAAAGACCCGGTGTCACAGGCAGGAGTTCTTGCAAGTTAGAAAAGCAGCTGTGTGCTTACAGGCAGCCTACAGGGGCTATAAAACACGCAAAAAGCTCAAACTTGAATGCAGGGCTGCTATTAAAATTCAGACTGCTTTTAGAACTCATGCTGCACGAGTGAAACACAAGGCAATGGTTCAGGCCTCCATTGTGATTCAGAGGTGGTACAGAAATTGTAAGGGTGGCAAGAGACAAAGACTGAACTTCTTAATGACAAGAGCAGCAGTGCTTTCTTTACAAGCAGCTTTTCGTGGCTGGAGGGTGCGAAAGCAGATTCAAAGACAGCATGTTGCTGCTACTAAGATACAGTCTACCTTCAGGAAATTCATGGCTATGAAGAAGTTCAGGCTCGTGAAGCATGCTGTGCTAACCATCCAAAGGCATTACAGAGCCACGGTTCTAGGCCAGAGACAACAGCAAGAATACGTTCAGCTGCGAAATGCTGCAGTGCGTCTTCAGGCACTGTGGAGAGGGAGAGCTGTGAGAAAAACCATTCAGAAGAAACATCATCTTGCAACAATTATTCAATCCTATTACAGAAGGCACATAAATCAACTAAAATACAAGAAACTAAGACAGGCCACTTTGGTGATTCAGAAATACTACAGAGCCTACTGTATGAAAAAAACCCAACGTTTAATTTATCTAAAAACCAAGGCAGCTGCGTTAGTCTTGCAGTCTGCTTACCGTGGGATGACTGTGAGGAGACAACTGAACAAACTAAACAGAGCTGCTACAACTATACAAGCTGCCTTCAAATCTTACTTGGTCAAGAAGGAATATGGAAGACTTAGATCTGCAGCTATAGCCATTCAAAGGCGTTACCGTGCAGTTACTCATGCTAAATGTCAAAGGCAGAGGTATTTGTCTTTAAAAAGAGCCACGGTCCAAGTGCAGGCGATTTACAGAGGTGTAAGAGTGAGACGACAGGTTCAGTGTATGCACCAAGCAGCTGTTTGCATCCAAGCCACGTTTAAGATGTATTGCATAAGAATCAAGTATCGGTCAATGAGAATGGCAGCAATAAGAATTCAAAGGCAATACAGAGCATTTTGTTTAGGTCAAGTACAACGCAAAAAGTATTTGGAACTAAAGAAGTCTGTTATTATCCTCCAGGCTGCTTGCAGAGGCATGAAAGTCCGACAAGACTTAAAAACTATGCACCAGTCAGCAGCAATAATCCAGTCCTATTATCGGATGCACAAACAACAGAGGAATTTCAGAAAGTTGTTGCTTGCAACGAGGCAGATTCAGCAGTGGTTCCGTGCTTGTAAGGAGAGAGATGCACAAGTTCACAAATACATGGTTATGAAAAATGCTGTACTGCACATCCAGGCTGTGTTCCGTGGTAGGAAAACAAGAAGACTTCTCAGAACCATGAATGAATCAGCTGTGATTATTCAAAGAAGGTTTAGAACTTTCCTTGAAAGAAAACGTTTTCTTTCCATTAAGTCAGCTGCTGTTGTAATTCAGAGAAAATACAGAGCAACAAAAATAGCAAATATTCAGCGTCAAAAATATCTCTCTCTCCTTAATGCTGCTGTTATCATACAGTCTGCTTATAGAGGATTTATGGTAAGGAAAAAAATTCTGCAAATGCATCAAGCTGCTACAGTTATTCAAGCAATGTTAAGAATGCATAAAATTTACACTTCTTATCGCACACTCAGGCTTGCTTCAGTAATCATACAGCAACGTTACCGAGCTTACAGGGAAGGGAAGCGTGAGAGAGAAAAGTACTTAAAACTGTACAACTCTGTTTTAGTTCTTCAGGCTGCCTACAGAGGAATGAAAATGAGATGCTTCCTGAAGAGACAACGTGAGGCAGCACTTACAATACAGAGAAACTACCGAATGTATAGGCAGTACTGTCATTACAGAAGAGTTCAATGGGCAGCCCAGCTAATACAGAGGAGGTACAGAGCCCACAGGCTCAGGAAAATTGCTGTAGAGCATTACACTTCATTGAAGAAAGCAGCAACTTGTATCCAGAGGGCTTTTCGGGACATGCGAGTGAGAAAACAACAGCAAGAAATGCACCGTGCTGCAACTGTGGTTCAGAAAAACTTTAAAGCCTTCAGAGAACGTCAGAGATATCTCTCTCTTAAAGCAGCTACTCTTGTCTTTCAGAGAAGGTACCGAGCTTTGGCTCTGGCAAGGCAGCATGCTTTGGAATACCACTCTCTCCGCAGAGCTGTTATTCACATCCAGGCTGTGTACAGAGGTGTCAGGGTGAGGAGGAGTCTCAAGCACATGCATTCAGCTGCCAGGACAATACAGGCAGCCTACAGAATGCTCAGGGATAGAAAGGCCTATCAGAATATGAGAACTGTAGCTATGCTTATACAGAACTACTACCGATCCTATTTGAAAGGAAAGAACCAACGCAAGAAGTATCTGACACTGAAGAATTCCGTTCTTGTTATTCAAGCAGCATACAGGGGCATGAGGGCAAGGCAGGAACTGAAACTCCTGCATGTTTCAGCAGTTGTAATACAGTCCAGCTATCGCATGTATGTACAACGTAGGTGTTACAAACAGCTGTGCTGGGCTGCCACGGTCACCCAGCAGAGGTTCAGGGCCAAAATGGCAAGAGAAGCTGCCATGAGAAATTATGCTGAAACAAGAAAGGCTGTCATTTGCCTTCAAGCTGCTTTTCGTGGTAGGAAAGCCAGGCAGTTGTATAAAGCCAATGCTGCTGCACGGCGCATTCAATCGTTCCTACGAATGTGCGTGGAGAGGAGACGCTTTCTTGCGCAGAAATCAGCAGCAGTAACGATCCAGTCCTTGTTCCGATGCCGAAGAGCCCGGACTCGCTATGCACTGCTCCGGAGCTCAGCAGTTGCTGTTCAGAGGTGGTACAGATGGTGTCTCAGGGCTCGTGCACAGAGGGCACAGTACTTGGCTCAAAGACAAGCCATAGTAGTTATTCAGTCTGCCTTCCGAGCTATGAAAGCAAGAAAAACAGCAAGGCAGCTACAAGCCGCAAGAAAGATTCAGTCTTTTCTTCAGATGGCTCTGCAGCGTAGAAGATACATCCAACTCAGAGCAGCAGCTGTTACATTGCAGTCCTATTACTTAATGCATAAATGTAAGTCACAGTATATGAGCTATAAAAGAGCAGCAGTTGTCCTGCAGCGGCACTACCGATCCCACCTGATTGTCAAGCAGCAGAGAATGGCTTACTTACAAACCCGGAGGAACGTTGTCCTTGTGCAGGCCACGGTCAGAGGATACATCGAAAGGAAGAGGTTTCTCAAAATGAAAGAAAGCACAATTAAAATTCAGGTACTTCTGAATGAATAGTACTGAGATTTGGGTGTTTTGTTTTTCATTTGGAGGTATTTTAAAGATTTACTGTTTTTGCAAACCACAGTTTAAAACTAAATAGAATCAGTTTCTGAAGTGTACTACAGGGCAGATATATAAAGCTTACTACCACAGTACACACAAATAAGGTTGTTTAAGACAACTGAATTTCACCTCTAAATATTAGTGGCTTAATGAATGTTTTCTTTGATGGGAATATGAATGAAAGCTCTCTTCACAAGAAGGGCACTGGTAGTGGGTATAAAATGACATAAATGGCAAAAAACCACAATTGCTACATTCCCAAGGACTCGTATTTAGGAAGGTGTGAGTAAATCAATCATGCTAGTCTTCCTAGGTTTGCTAATTGACCCTAGACTAATCAAAGTGCCTAATTGACCTTTTGAAGAGGAAAGTAAGGAGGGAAATTCCTCCAAATCAAGGAAGAAAGGGGAATTATTATCTCTCATAATAATTTGTGGCCCTGAGAAGCCTGATCTGATGGGTATCCCTGCCCATGTTGGGTGGGTTGGAACTAGACCATCTTTAAAGGTCCCTTCTAACTCAAACTATTCTAGGATTCTATATGAATGTCTTAGGTTGGTTTTAATCTCTTGTTGGAGACCACATGCTCTACTTAACTAATAGAAATCAGATGTGCTTTCCTCACCTCCATGTTTTGAGGGGATTGGTACCTGCTTAGTTATTTTCTGAATATTTAAGTTATACAGCCTGAACAGTATAAGGATGGTTACTTTCCTTAAAAGGTAGAGAAAAATAATTACTTTTGACATTGGAAATATGTTTATTTAATTGTTGTTTTTATAGCAAGCCAGTGAGTACAGCTGTACATAGAAATATGCAAACATTCCCAGCTGATATGATGCAAGTGATGAAATACTCAAAGTTTGTCTTTTTCTTTGAAGGCCTCTTTCCGTGGATTTATTCAGAGACAGAAATATCTTCTGTGCAAATTTTCTGCTGTGTTAATACAGCAGCACTACAGAGCCCATCGGATGCGAAATATTGATCAACACAGATTCCATCAAATGAAAAAAGCTGCTATCACAATTCAGGTAATCAAAAAAGTGGGTTTTTTGAGTGTTTGTTTGGGATTTTTAATATTTTGTATTTGTTTCTTCACAATATAGTTATTTTTGCAGACTAATATTAAAGAGTAGCATTTGTGGTATTTCCCTGAATATGTTTCACTTGCTTTTGAAAACATCTTCTAGTTGTGAGAACTTAACTATTTGTAGTATTTTAGAGATAGAAATCCCAAAAATCGTTCCTGTTAATGTGATATTTTTCTTTTTAATTTTGTTCATTCCATTAACAGTTGTGATTTTTTTTTAAATTTTTATTTCTCTAATAGGCAGCATACAGAGGTTATAAAGCCAGGCAGTGGGTTAGCAAAATGAGAGCAGCACGAGTCATCCAAGCCTGGTTCCGAGGTCACAAGGCACGGAAGGAATATGTGTCTGTGCTCAGAGCTACCCTTGTTATCCAGAGTCACTTCAGAGCCAAACAGCTGCGGACTCGGTAATACCCAATCTGAGATGCATCACTCCACTTTTCAAAGCTTTTGTTATGTAATGCTTTAGTGCTGCACTGCACTCTTTAGAACTCTTCAGGTTCTCAACCTCTGCCCCTTCAGCATCCTTGTAATGTGTGTGAGTATAACCCTATTGGTGCAGGTGGGGTTGCTCTTTTGCACAAGATTTTCATTGCATTTAATTGTTTTCCTGGAATGGAAGCTCCTTCACAAGTTTAAATTATGTGTATTGGGGCTTTAGAAAGAGTAGGCCTTGATCTTTTTTTCACTTCTCTCTTTTGCAAGAAAAATATTCTGGATATTGTTAAAATTCCAGCATACAACTTGTAGGTTGAAAATCTATGTCATTTTAATCCACAATGGAATAGTTAAACTGGTTTATGTTTATTTTACTGTAAGATCAGCCTGGTACCTCATCTCCTTCTGAACTGTCCCATGCCAGTAGCAGTAGAGGATGCTGTTCAGTGATGCTCCCTTAGCGTCCCTGCTTTTTAAACATCCCTGTCTATTCCTGTTATTATCCTTTGTATGTCAGTCTGGCCCATGCCTTTCAAACTGCTGTGTTCCTCCCCAGCCTCCTTTGTCAGTAAGTTAGGGCAATACCTCCTATGGGAAACCAGAAATTTTCTTCTGTTTAAACCAGTGTTGTTGGCTATTCCCATTTTCTGATGTTCCAAGATCTAGTTGAGAACAGCTGTGCTTTCCCAATATCTATCTTAATGATTTCATAAACCATCACTGTTTTCTTACTCAAAAATGCATTTCCATGTTAGGTTTTTGAAAATGAAGTCCTGTGCCCTTACCATTCAAAGAGTCTGGAGAGCAACCCGTGCTGCGCGAAGGCTTCGGCAGCAGTTTCTGGCAACCAGGAGTGCTGCAGTCAAGATTCAGTTGGCGTACAGGCAGTACAGGGCCAGGAGACTTCTAAGAGAGGTATGTTTGCACTTGCACTCTGATGTGTCATGGTTGCATGAAAAGTTTTCAATGTATTTGAGTGATTTTTGTCATCAGTGTGCAGGAGCATAGAAAAGGTGGAACCTGAGCGAAGATTATTCAAATAAAAGGTGTTCAATCTCCAAAATATGAAATATCCTTTTTTGCTTTAAGCAACAGGGTTGATTCTTAATTTTGAACAGTTCCAGTTGTTGAATTATCCCTCTATATACAGATACCAAAATAAAATGCCAAATTTTCTGCTGGCTTTATTGCTTGCAAAAGATTAAGCCCATATTTTCACCCCATTTAGGTAAATGAAAAGACCTTCCAAACTGTGAAAATGCATTTTATACTAACTGCTACTCTATGAGTTTACTTGTACTTCTTATTCCATTTTTGTTCTTATGATGGAAAAAAGCCCCTAGAACTAAAAATAAATGTATATTGGTCCTGATATGAATGAACACATTTTAATTATCAATGCATTCTTTAGTATCTTTTTCAGAAGCACCAGGCTGCACGTCTGATCCAGAACACATATAGAGGTTTCAAGGCAAGAAGGAAATTTGTTCAACAAAAAGCTGCTGCTGTCATTATACAAAAACATCTGCGGGCTTGGCAGGAAGGCAGGCTTCAATTTATGAAATACAATAAGACTAGAAGAGCTGTCATTAAACTGCAAGCATTTATCCGGGGTTATTTAGTCAGGAAAAAGGTTGGTATAATTCAAATTAAAACTTTGCTTTGGATGTAAAGTATCTCTAGAGCTGTTTTACCATTAATTCTGACTGGCAAGGAGAGGAAAACTTGATTTATTGGTGTTGAAATTAAGTTATTGTTGGTAGCTTTGAGTATTGGTTGGGATCAGAATAGATCAAACACAGTTTGAGCCTTTTCTTACAATTCTTTAGAACTAAAGTAGATTTTCACTGTTGGGTGTTGTTTTAGCTTCTGAGATCTTTGTGGCTTACCTATAATTGATAATTCTGCACACATAGGCTTGCAGTGAAATTGTTCTCTGCCATATATTGATGATGGTTCTTACAACCACTTCTGTGTTACCATTTAAATTAGAGACCTAGTACTGCAGAGTGGTAGCTTACTTCTGTTCTGAGGTGATTTTCATTATCTAATATTATATTGCTGTGGACTATGTTCTTTGTGTGGACATTCAGCTTCAGAGTATGAAAATTAATGATGTTCCCCATTTTGTTTTTCTTCTACAGATTTCAGAACAGAAACAAAAGAAGAGACTTCTTTATTTTGCAGCAGCTGCATATCATCATATCTCTGCAATTAAAATTCAAAGGGCCTACAGAATTCACCTCACCTTAAAACTTGCACAAACCCAGATCTCATCTGTTCTTACAATACAGGTTGGTCTGATTAAGGCTGAATGATTTGTGTAATAGTCTAACTTGTTTTCTAAGAGCTAAGCTGTAGCACTAAGACAATGTAGTTCCTTCACATGTGAAAATAAAGCTAATTTTTGGAGACTATGATTTATTAAATAATGCTGCTTATACACAGCTAAGCAAGCTCTGGAGGCTTAAACATTTTAAAGCTGAGAATGGATAGGAAAGTTTGTTTCCTTCAGACTGTCAAGCTTGCTAAAGAAATCTGAGTGCTGTCTTAGCCTATTTCTATATATCCTACTGGAGGTAGAAAAGATCAGACACAACAACCTGTAGGGTTTGTGAAATGTAGAGCGTCTCCTTACATGAACAATCCCTTGGGATACTGTGATTTATTTGGTTGGATGCTTCTGATCTGCCAGTGGTATCAGAGCCGGTGTAGGTTGCAGCATTTTAATAAAACAAGGTTTTACTTATCTAAGAACAAGATCAAAATGAGGTCTGTATTGCAGCATTACCAAATTTTTAAAATTATTTGCAGGTCTCCAAATTGGCCATTAGCTTAGTTCCAGTATGGGAAATCAGCACTGGATAAATGGAGAGGCTGAAATGGGAGCTTTGAAATAGCTGTTCTCTGGTCAAGGATGTCATGGCAAACTTTGCCCTACACTTCTCCATATATACAAATCTGTTCTTTCTCCCTGTAAGATAGATTTTCCCTTTAGGGCAAGAGAGAATGGATGGAAAAGGGTTTTTTTGCTCTGATTTGGCACACAGTACCCTGTCTCCCTTCTTTCTTTGTAGAAGGGAAGAAACAAAGCTGGGAAATGAGGAAAGTGGAATGGTGATTCTCCTTAAAAGCCAGCCAAGAGAGAACTCCTAGCCCATAGTAATGCTGGACACAAGTATGAATTGGGAGAGTTACATATTTTATCTTTTGGTCAGCCCTGAAGTGGTCAGACAGTCGGTCTGGATGATCACTGTAGGTCCCCTCTAACTGGAAACCGTTCTATCTATCCCCTCCTCTACCCTTCTCTCCTCAGAATGCTTCTCTAGTGCGTCAAGGGACATAGAGGCTGGATATTAGGAAAAAGTTTTTTAGAGAAAGGGTGATAAAGTTCTGGAATGGTCTGCCTGAGGAGGTGGTGGAGTCACCACCCCGGATGTGTTTAAAAAAAGACTGGATGTGGCATTCGTGCCATGGTTTAGTTGAGGTGCTGGGGCATGGGTTGGACTCGATTATCTTTAAGGTCTCTTCCAACCCGGTCATTCTGTGAAAATTCCTAGTTAAGATTTCATTCTGCAGTCTTGCATTTCAGCTACCCAAGGCCAATCAGAGTCATGGAGCTTATTTATGACTGGTGATGTTTATAGTGCCTGTATCTATCAAAGCTCGTGTTAAAACACTCACTTTTTATCAGTGCTCATTTAGGATGCGAAAAGGGACCGTAGGGGAAGAGTTTTAAATAAACAGAAGGGTGCTTTCATTTTAAACAGAGCTGGTTCCGAGCAAAATTGCAACGAAGGCGATTTTTACGAGATTACCGAAGAGTCGTTGGGCTACAACGCGCGCTTCGAGGCTGGCTGAAGCGCAGGAACGAGGCAGCGACCGTGATCCAGAGAAACGCGCGCGCATTCCTCGCCCGCAGGCGCAGGAGGAGACTGGCAGCGGGAATAATCAAATTTCAGGTAAATGCCTCTTGTAAGAAAATAACAGGTTTGGGTTTCTTTATTTTTATTAGCTGCTTTTTTTCTCATGGGTTTTTGGGGAGAGGAAAGATCTTTGCTTTGGTTGATGACTTTATCAGTGAAATTGCAAGCCAAGTCAGCTTTGGTTTGGCCATGAAGGCTGAAGGCAAACAGATCATGAAGGAATACTGAGCACATAATGGTTGAGATGACTTAGTGGGTGTGTGTGTGGACTGAATATGCATGGATTTCTTTGCCTTTTGTCTTCAAAAGTCCAGTATTTGAAGATAAAGATAAAAAACACGGAGTGTTAATGACTTGAAATTGAATAGCCAAGGTAATTCAGTATTTTGTCAGACTTGTGTAAAACTCATTAGGAGTGGTGATGGAAGTTCAGTTGTCTTGTCTCTCCTTTACAACTTTTTCTCTTTGTGGAATTCCTCTTCTGTAGGCATTGTGGAGGGGATATTATTGGAGAAAGATGACTGACACAGCAAAAACCAGAGCTTTAAGACGCAGTTTAGAAAAGGCCAATGAAAAGAGCAGAGAAGAAAACAAGCTGGGTAACAGAACTGCAATTGCAATTGACCACCTTCTAAAATACAAACATCTCTCCTACATTCTTGCAGCACTAAAGCATCTTGGTAAGTATTTTGTTTTAGTATAACTGATGGATTTTCAGAATGATAAAAACTGGATTTTTTCAGCTGATGAGAGTTCATAATGATATTTAGGCTTTCTGCATGGCTATAAAATGTGAGTGTTAGAGGGTATAATGGAGGGTTTTCCAGACTAAAATTAGATTATTGATTTAAGAACAATATTTAAATGGTTATGTAGAGAAAGGAAATCCTGTATGATTGCTCTAATTTTTCTGTCAGTCCTGGTAGTGCTATACCTAACATAAGTTTATTATCATTTTTACTATCAGTATATGTTCTCTGTGGATTATTTTGTCTTCCTAATTTTTACTCCAGCATATTAATACTATTGCTTTAAAAACACTTAAATCAATAATTGCAGTTTTTACTTTGCACTTTTACTTAAAAATAGAGAAAATCCTAGTTTGTAATTATTTTGCTTGAACTTCGGAGTTTTGTTTTCTCTGTTTGTTTTTCTTTTATTATTTTAGAGGTGGCTACCAGGCTGTCCCCACTGTGTTGTGAAAATATGGCCCAGAGCAGAGCAATCTTCAGTGTTTTCCTTCTGATTCGAAGCTGCAACCGGAGTGTTCCATGCATGGATGTGATCAGATACTCAGTTCAGGTTCTGCTCAATGTTTCAAAGGTAAATTGAATGTTTTCTTTAGCAGGTTTATAAGCAATAGGCTACTTTATTGTAGTGCTTGTTTATCCACAAAATTTCTGAATAAATCCAGAGCAACAAAAGTAGTAATTTTGAATAAAAATAGGTTCTGATTTTTCACTGTTGTTTTGAAAGCAATCATTTATTTACTTATATGAAGGTTTTTGGTGAAAAAATTATTTCATGGCCTTAAGGCATTGCAAGGTATCACAAATATTTTTAAAATTTCTCTGAAATTATTCTAATTTATTTCTTTATTATAAATATAGAATCAGATTCTATGGGTTTCTAAACAAGGGACGAAGCACAAAAGTCACCTTTTTAGAATCTGTTACAATTGTGTAAATACAGAAGTGATTTGTATTGCTTGGATACCAGTTCAGCTACAAATTTATTCTAAGGGAGAATGTGGGCTTTGCTTTTTCCTCTAACCTCCAAATAGCAACCTGTAAACTAAGGATACTTTAAAGATCTTTCTACAGAAGCTCTCTTGTGTCTTTCTTGTTTAACAGTACGAAAGAACTACTCGAGCAGTTTATGAAGCTGAGAATTCTATAGATACTTTACTAGACCTACTGCAAATGTACAGAGGCAAAGCTGGGGACAAAGTTTCAGAGAAGGGAGGAAGCATTTTCACAAAGACCTGTTGTTTGCTGGCCATCCTTTCAAAGGACTCTAAAAGAGCTTTGGTGAGACCTAAATGTTTTGGGTTTAATGGTTCAATTTAACATACTTTCCTTGCATGTTTTGGTGGTGTTTATAATTTTTTTTCTCTCCCATGCCTGTTATGGCTGTAATATTAATTTCAATGAAACTCTAGTTTTAAAAAACCTGCATTTCCAAGATGGTGAACACACTCATATTTTCTTGATTTAAGCTGCTTTTGAACTTGCAGTATTGACTGTGTGCTGTTTTCACCTTTCCTCAGGAAATCCGAGGCATGCCAAGAACTGTTTCTTGCATCCAGAGCCTCTATAAGCTCACAGCTCGGAAACACAGGATGGATGCAGAGAGAACACTTGTGAAACAGAAAACAAACACTGCCTTAGGTGGGAGCTCCTCTGTTCCAGTAACTCCTCTAAGAATAAAAACAGTGTCAAGGTAAGTGCTTAAAAATTAGTCTTCTATTTCTGCTCTGACATTGAAATATTTTAATGCAAGCCACTCATCTTTTCACAGGATTAAACCAGACTGGGTCTTGAGGAAAGATAACATGCAAGAAGTCGTGGATCCTCTGCAAGCAATTTTGATGGTGATGGACACACTTGGTATTGCCTGCTACTGAAATGTAAATAATGTATAGGAATATGTATTTGTACAGTATGAATGGATAAATGATTTATAAATGGATAAACGATTTATAAAAAAAGCCAGTAAGTGTTAAACTACTGTCTGATATGTTTTTTTTCAGATTGACATTAACATTTTGGTAACTTTTTGTATTGCATACAGTTTTGAAACCCTATTTTGTACTACTACCAAAAGCAATTGTACAATAAAATCAATTAACTGGATTTCACTGGAAATTTCACTGGTGTAGTAATATATTGTTGTCCCACAGCTGTGAATATTACACATAGCCTGGGATTCTTCACTCTGATTAGATATTGTAGAATTCTATTAAAAGCAGTTTTTTTGTTGGGGAGAGTAATCTCTGATCTAGAGGTGTAGAAAGGGAGGCTTGGGCTGTGGATTTCAAAACTGGCTGGTTTTGGGGAGCTTGAGTCTAGTAATGTCATGAGGGATCATGTATGGCAGCAAGAAAAGAAAATATAATTTCTCTGTTTTGTAAACATTGCAAGGTAGTGATGGAACCACATGATGTTGTAAGGGTGAATTTAGAAATTCTGCCCTGACATTTTAAGGGAGGTGATCTGTGAGTTTTGTCTTCCTATCAAGTGAGCAATACATACAAGCATGCATCTCCTCTGGCTGAAGAGATTGTGTTCATCACAGCATCCCTGTTCATTCTGTTCTCTTCTGCATTCTCAGAATTGCATTTTCTCAGAGAAAGGCCAAGATAAAGCAAATTGTAAAATTATACCCTCCTATTCCCAAATTTAAGCATTATATCTCTAATGATGCTAAATCAGCTGATAGTTATTAGTCAGTGATGTGACTGTAAATTGGGTTCTTTTTTTGTTTTTTGTTTTGTTAAAAAAAAATACTTGGAAGAGGCTTGCTGTATTCAACACAACTCAGACAGATAATAATAGTGGCTATGTTGTTCTTGTAAGAAAGTCCAAAATTATGAATATCTATAGCATACAACTGCCTGGTTTACTCAGGGGCTAGGCTGGAGGATGGGGGAATTGTCTATTTCCTCTGATTTCAGCCAAGGTAAATAATGTGCTAACAGAATGCCCTTTAAACTCGGGACTCTGGAAGTTGTGAGGGGAACAGTAATCAGCAAGCTTATATTGTTCCATAAGCTTGTTGCCTGATTTCACTGTAAAATGATAAATTACAGGTGGCAAAGTGTGTCAAATGGAAGTAGAATCCTGCCAGTCTGGTGCTAAGGTATTTGGAGAACTAATACAAATGAAAATAGTTTTTCTTGTGAATTAACTTGTTACAAAATACCATAGACATTAAGGCATTTGTTGAATACCTTTGAAAATTCAGTTAATTATTTACAGAAGTAATACTTAGGGAGTTTTCACAGATTGTGGAAACTGTAGAGGGAGACAGTAAAGAAGATGAGATTTAAAAGCTATTTTATCTTCCTAGTTGTGGTGTGTTCAAGGAAACTCTTTGCAGAAGGTAAATACATTGAATTCTATTGTACATTGAATCTAGCATATGCAGTCTTGGTAACTTAAGTGCAATGTCTTCCATCTCTTTACTGAGTAAACACTGCTTTTTAAATTTAAATACGATTCTGTTGTGACATGGCTGATTCCTGTCTAAGCCTCAAAGCTGTAATATTGAAATGTTCAGCCTTTAGTTCAGAAGAAATTTCTTTAGGAATGGTGTACTATTAGAATATGTACTATTTGGAATTTTGTACTATTAAAAAATTTTATGTCTTGAAGTGTCTTGGGGATTGAAGTATTTTTCAATTTGTTACAAAGCCAAAATAGTTAAATGGAACCTGCAATAGTTAATGTGGGGGGGGCCTGCATTTTTCTATCCCTATTTTCAGCACTAATTTTTTCTTTTGGTTGGGTTTTTTTGGTTGTGGTTTTTTTTTTGTTGTTGTTATGTTTTGTTTTGTTTGGTTGGTTTTTTGTGCGGATTTTTTTTTTTTTTTGTTATTTTGGGGTTTCTTTAAGTAACCTAATGTCATATTCTCTTTAAAAATGTTTTCTCATATTACTGGGAATTGTTGTTTTGTTTTGTTTTTTAATTGCCATTCTGCTTGTAATTTCCTTAATCACCATTGCTTGTTTCTTTTCTGTTGACTGTTCTTAAATTCCTTTTCTTAATCAAGCCTAACTACTATATTGCCTCCTAGCAGCTTGTCCTACTTTTCTGGTAACATTTTCTGAATTAAGGAGCTGAGGCACTGCTAATCTTGACACTTGTCACTGAATTTTACAGTAGGCATTCGTATGTTTGTGCAGGAAAGGGTTCTCATGCTTCTGGGCAAAACAGAGTAAAATAAAGGTGTCCTGCATCAGTTGCCCAGTTCAGATTGGGAAGTTTTATTCTACTGCTGATATTCTTGTGAACCCTAAGAGCAACAGCTGATAGCTGGTAAAACTGTAGTATGTCTTCATTTCAGCAGGTCATAAAAGGCCCTTCATGCTTGTAATTATTCAGAATTTTGTTCTTATTTGAAAGCCTGAATCAGTCAAGATGATATTAGATAAATTAATGCAAAAACATTCATATCTGGGTTGAAATTTTTAGTGGGAAATATATTGATCTTTTTACAGATATACCTTGTGATTTGCCACAGATAGAAAATGGAAACCTTGCCCAGTACTATTACAGTTTCAAAAGTTACTATTTCCCTATGCATAAAGGAAAAAAGCTCTCCTATTCTTGTATGGTTGGTTACACAACTGAAAGTGGGACTCAAGATGGAAGAATAACTTGTACAGCAAAAGGATGGTCTCCAGTGCCACGATGCTACAGTGAGTTAGCTTTATTTATCTCCTCATTGCTTCCAGCAGGAGCATTTCCTGGCTGCTTTTCCTGGGACATATAGGAAAAGAAGCTGCATACAGAAGGGATAAAATGCAATCAATTATTTATGTCAAGACTACATAGGTTTATATATGGAATATTTTGCAATAATACATATTTTAAGCGCATTTACCCATTTATATATTTTTTAATAAGAACATAAAGTTTTCCAGTTTTCTTAGTCTGGGAAAACTATTAGTTTTCCCTTACATGTATAACTTCTTGAGTCTCCCTAGCTCTAGATCCCTTGGCTGTATTCCATGTGGTTACCAGTGGTTTGATGTATTGTTTGATGATTGGAGCAGAGTTTCTTCAATAAGTCAAGAAAATCAGATCAGTATAGCTACAAACCCCTTCTCTTGCTTGCAGAAGAACCAAAATATTCTATTCTTTCTTTCTAACCAAGCTGTCGTCTTTCCTTCAGGAAGATGTACCAAGCCTCTTTTGGAAAATGGCTCTTTTTACAGTACAGAAATGGACTTCAAAATCCATGAGAAATTGCAATACAAATGTAATCCAGGCTACCACACCCCAAGTGGTGCTACTGAAGATACAGTGCAGTGTCAGCCACAAGGATGGTCCTTCCAGCCGAGCTGTACTAAAAAACTTGGTAGTATTCTGTATTCTTCTCCTTTCTAATCTCTTGCAGAAGTATCTAATTCCACTATCCTTGCTGTACCTGTAGGGCCAAACTGCCTCTGACAGGCTGTCATTTGAGTACTCCTAAAGCAGGTTCTCAACTCTACCTCTGGGGAAAAACTTGTCAGGTTTCACTTGCTGCTGGTTTTGTAAAGATATGTAAAATAATACATGTAAAATGATATCTCTAAAATGAATCAGATTAAATCGCACTGTTCCAAATAATTCCATTCCCATACAAACTTCCTGTTCCAAATGATGGGTGGAAAACTTGTGCCAACAACTGCATTTGTAGTTACTCATTATTTTGCCTGGGATTGGCCACTTTTAAGGTGTATCTAAGGGAAACTTTGGAATACTCACAACAAAAAGAGCAGTTAACATCCTGCCTGTGCTTTATTTCTTTGAGAGTCGTGCCAGGTGCCGCGGTTGGAGCACGGCAGCTACTCCGGGGCGGCGCAGGAGGTGCGGCCGAACGGGACGCTGCGCTACCGCTGCCAGCAGGGATTCCGCACCGCGGCCGGCAGCGCCTCGGAGACGGCGCTGTGCCTGGCACACGGCTGGGTGCTTCCCCCCCGCTGCACCAGTACGTCATCCTGGCTGCAAACTCATCGACTGACATGTTAAAATCACCTGCTGCAGGGAGCCCGCCGGGTTTTCACTGCTGTGTTGTCTTCCCAGGGATAACTTGCTCCACTTTGAGTGAAGTAGCTCATGGAGGTTTCTATCCTGTGAAGAAAACCTACGAAGAAGGAGATGTAGTTCACTTTTTCTGTGACAAACATTATTCTGTCACTGGATTTGACTTAATTCAATGCTATAATTTTGGGTGGTATCCAGACCCTCCAGTGTGTGAAGGTACCCATTTTTATAGTTTTACTGTGTCAAATTCTTAGAGAAAAGCTCTCACCTTATTTCAAGAAATGCTTGAGGGTTTGTACCAGTTTGGAGCCTAAATGTAAATCAAGTGTTAGTAAAGGGCAGGGAGCCAAGGCAGCAGGAAGGGAAGCAATGGTAATTGGAGCTACATTTCAGTGAACTCTAACAGGGCAGATACTGTCTCTTACTGTTGCCTTTCCATGTTTCCCAGAGAAGCAGGAATCAACAGTTACAGGGAATTTTTTAGACACTGAAGCTCAATAAACTGTTCAGAATACATGAAGGGTTAACCAGGCCTACTTCACCCTGCCTTGTGGGATGGGGATGCACCTCTTGAGAGGCATTAAAAATAAAATTTGTAGTGTGGTCCTCCTAAGCTTGTGGTACTTTTCAGAGTTGTACAGATTCCCCAGACTTTACTTGTTTTGAACAGAATTAATTAAAAGATTGTCCAGAGGACAGAAACACACCTTTAGCAATTGCTATCACTTCCCCAATCACTGGGGATAATGTAAAGTCTCAGTAAAGAAAATTCCAAAAGAATGAAAGGTGAACCAGCTGAGATATAGAACAGAGCAGGAAGCAGCACAAAACAACCTTTACTACAGCTTAGACTCCAGCCCTGTGTTTATTCTCATGACACAGCAGGAACTTTTCTTGAGTGAGTGCAGAGAAGGTGGAGATGCTCAGGAGGACGAAAACAAGGCCTAAATCTACTTTTGAGGATACTGTAATCACAAACTTAATTTGGAGATAGGAAATGGGCTATGATTATTGCTTCTTCTGTAGCATTAGAATTAATACATAATCTGCTTTAAATATTATATGAATGAAGGATATGGGAAATCTCTATTTCCTGGAGTCCTACAAAGAACATTTTATTAAGTCTCTGTGGAGAAATTACAAATTTGTTTATAGCAGTACAATGACATAGTACTTCTATTTTATATTTGTGGAATGCAAAATCACTTGTTTGTTCAGTCTCCCATTGTATTAAGAAAATTTTATTAAGAAATTACTCTGGCTTAGCCAAAAAAAGCCTTTTGAGTGATAGGCTTACATTGTGTATGGTGAGCTTAGTTGTGTTTGTGGCTTTGGTAAGAGAGAAAACAATATACAATTTTTTATTTTCAGACATAAAAAATAAATGTCCTCCACCACCACTCCCTCAAGGCCATATCAGCACAGCCAGAAGAACATATCATAATGGAGACAAGGTTCGTGTACAGTGTACCTTGGGAAGGAGAGGATCTGAGGAAATCCAGTGTGAAGGAGGAAAATGGACATCACCCTCTGCCTGTATTGGTGAGTTACTTCTGGGAAGGCTGGCAACTGAACTGAAACGATTCTTCAACCCATGCCTTAATTTTCTGCAAAGTCTCAGTTTCTATATCTGCACACTATTATCTTTCCTCTCTTCAAAGGCTTGAGAGGCAAAGTGCTGTATATTTTGCAGGCAATTCGTGGTTCCCAGATTAAAAAGGATGAGCTAGGTGAATTCAGCTGCCACCTGTAACTTCTTCCCTGGAAAACTGGGATTATTCCATTTTACAGTGCATCATGTTTGTCTGTTTTAGTACTTTAGAATGAGCTGTTTCTGTGAAAACTGGTTCTGAGTCTCTGCTATTGTTACAGGAACTGTGGATAAACAGGAATCTGGGGCAGCACCACCACCACTCGAGGCAGATGCAGAAATAAGGGCAAACCAAACACATCACAATGAAGATATGTGTAGGTGAACATTGCTCTTCTTTTTGAAAGGGACTCTCCAATCCAGTTATAGGCATTTTATGACTACTTTTATTCTTTTGCTATAGGACAGTTCCTTATTCTTGAAAATGCTTGCATGGTCTACAGATGTCAATGTAGCTAATAAATAAAAGCCCATTGTTGCTTATTTCTAAATTACACCAATAAGCCTGCTCTGTATTTGTAATTTTATTTCATACAAAGCATATATTTCTGTCATTTTGTACCATTTAATATTATTTGGACATGCAAATTCATGAGTATTTTGTTGTTCCTTAATACTTCCAGTGTGGGTTTTTTGAATCACACATAGATGAAACATTTAAAGTAACAAATAAGATGGTCTGTGTCACAAAAAAAGAACTAATCTGTATTGAGTGCAAACAAGCAAGAGTCAAAAGTAGGCATAGATGTAAATAAAATGCATGTCTGCAATTCAGAAAGGCAAGTGTTAATATGTTGTAATCTAATCAACACCTAATTGCCTCTCTCTCTATCCCATATCAGATTTGCAGCAAGACTGTGCCTCTCCACCTGTGATTAAAAATGGTGCTGTCCTGGGCCCATTATTGGCAAGTTACAAAAATGGTTCCTGGGTAGAATATGGTTGCCAGCATTACCACTTTTTGGATGGGCCCAGTACTGTTTATTGTGACCACGGAAACTGGACAGAACAACCAACCTGCTTAGGTGAGTCTTGGAAGAAAAAGCAAGGCTTGTCATATGTAATATAAAAAGGGAAAATTGGAAGGAACCTCTAAATAATCTTTTCATCACCATCTTTTCTCTTTTATTGGAGTTAATAAAGATTCCAGAAATATGAGGAGGAACCAAAATTAAATTTTTAGCAGGCCTCTCCTGCTGGGTATCTTCTGGCCTGTTCTTAAAACCACCCAATTAAATAGATTCCTCTGTTTCCTGAGTGAGCTATTTTAGTATCTAGCTATCCCTGCTTCCTGGGAGGATTCTCCAATTTCTTTTCTCCATATTGTCCATTCAGTTAATTTCTTCCTGTCTTTCAATAGATGATTAGAAGGAATGGTGTGGCCATTCCCAAAATGGCTTTTAGATACAATTAACAAAGAATTAGCAATGACTTCTTGGATGACTTCTTGGACTTTTGTTTTTAAACTTTCAGGCTTTTTTTTTTAATTATGTGTCTGTTGTTTCATCCTGTTGTGGATTTTCAAATTTTTCTGTGCTGCTTTTATGTATGCTGCTTAAAACAATGTATAGAATGCCCACTAGAAAATTACCAGCAGGAATACAGACAAGAGTTGTTTGTTTATCTTTCCTTCCTTCCGCTAATGAAATAACTAAATTTTACTAACATCCTTTGTTATATTGGCTCACCTTTCAGTTTGTAATCTGCCATGAAAATGAAAATACAGAATCAGTTCAGTTTTAATTGCATATTTCTAAATGAACACAAGTTACCTCATCTAGACTGAAAGGTCCAGGACAGCATTTTTCAATCTGAGTACTCAAGTTTGACAAATGCTGTGAAATAATGAACTCTCAATTCTTGTGAGCATTATTTGTCTCTTTAGCATCCCAATAAGCCCATCATCCTTTGCATGTTTTCTGAGATTTCTTTTCAACGCTCACCTAAAGAGACCAGAAAGAGCACATGCTGATGTTAACTTCAGGAAAATTCCATGTGAATTTGGTGTTACCCTGCTGTCACCAGACTGCCAATAACCGAGCTCTCCTTGCCTTTCCCTCAGCAAAGCATCATAGGGGCCTTTATCAGCCAGTGATTCTCATGGACCTAGCAGAAATTTATTTTTGTAGGCTTTATTGACGTTGAACAGTGGTTTCAGAAGTTAATGAGGTTAATCATCTAATGGAAAGCTACGCTCCCCGATGTGATCCTGGCACTGGGTTTAATCAACCTGTCAGAACGTATCCATTCCTTTTGCATGTTTGTTGACACTTCAGAGCATCTTTCCATTTGCATTTTTTATGCCTCTGTAGCTCTTTGTCTTGCAAAGTTCAGAAGCATTTTAGAACTATTGACTTGGGTTCTCTTTCTTCACTCCTACAAAAGAGAGCTAAGAAACCAGTTAAGGTGGCTTTTTATTAAAATACATTTTTATTTCTTAGAGCCATGTACTCTTAATGTAACTGACATGGACAGCAACAACTTAACATTGAAATGGAGACGGGAAGAATTAGTTTTCCTCCATGGCGATCTCATAGAGTTTGAATGTAAACAGGGGTATAGTTTTCTCCAGACTGCCATTCCATCTCCTGGGAGGACACAGTGTGAGCGTGGCAGACTGAATTATCCAAAATGTGTTATTCAAGGTAAAGTAATAATTTTTAATTGTGTTTTTAATTAATCAATCTTAAAACTATTTAGAAATTATTTGCTCTGCTTTTAGTGTGGGACTGGAGCCTGTTGTAAATAATCAGTGCTTAGGCTTCAACAATACAGATGCACAAGGCAACTATTGTTGAATACAGCCAAGCTTGGAAAAGTGATATACCTCCCTTTTCTGTGCAAGGCTGTAGAAAGGAGGGGGAAGCTCTGCTCTGAGCCCAGGAAACTGAAAGCTCTGTAGAAAGAGAGCTGTAAAAAGAAAACCTTCATGTTCATATAATTTAATTTATGATAAGGCAGTCAATTTGTTTCTTATTCTTAGATGTTTTTATTGTTATTGCAGCTGCTACAGAAAAATGTGGCTCTCCACCTTCTATTGCAAATGGAGTTCTTACTCTCCCAGCACTGCCTCAGTATGACAGTGGTTCTTCAGTTCAGTATATTTGCTCTGACTATCATTTTTTGCAAGGCTCTGATAGAATCTACTGCTCTGAAGGACAATGGACCTCACCACCAGTTTGTATAGGTAGGTGTGATAAACAAGATAAAGAAGCACTTATTTATCTATATAATTCATAGCCTCAAGGAACACCTGGAAGGGCCATCTAGTCCAATCCCCTGCAATGAGCAGGGCTGCTCAGAGCCCTGTCCAGCCTGACCTTGGCCTTTCCCAGGAAAGGGGCAACCACTGCCTTTCTGGGAAAAGGAAAAACAGGAAAAACTGTTCCAGTGCTTTACCACTCTCACTGTTTGGTGGTAATGTCTTCCTTATGTCTAGGCTAAATCTACCCTCTTCTAGTTTAAAACCATAATCCCTTGTCCTATTGCTCCAGGCCCTACTGAAAAGTCTGCCTTCATCTTTCTTATAAGCCCCTTTTAGGTTCTGGAGGTCTCCCTGGATCCTTCTTTTTGCCAGGCTGAACAACCCCAATTCTCTCTAAAATCAGATCCTTACAATTTATAAATTGAGTATTGGCAGCTAGAACTTTTAAAGCTCAATTTCAATGTCTTCAGTGACATATGAAAGTTTTAATAGAAGCAAGTTAAGCTCATCTGGTGGTTTTTTTTTAATTCCTTAACTATGGTATGCCTGCAGTATAATAAGACAATAGGAAATAATTTACCGTTTTAGAGTAGCCTGGTCAAAATATTCCGTTCCAAAACCAATTTATTAGCACTGATCAAGTCTCTCTTTTTTAGAGCCATGTACTTTGTCAAAAACTGAAATGGAGAAAAATAATGTGCTGCTGCAAGCATTCTATGCAGACCAAGTTTACTTTTACCACGGGGATTATGTTGGATTTTACTGTAAACAGAACCATTTTGGAGCAGAATCTGGCACAACTTTATTTCAAGTACAGTGTAAGAGAGGACAGCTGGCATATCCAAGGTGTGTTGAAAGAGGAAAGCAAGTATGGACTTGAGGAAAGCTTATTGGAAGGGTATGTATGTGTTCTTCATCTCTTATTAACAGGTGAATTAGGGTGGCCTTGTGTTCTCCGGTTCACTCCACTCAGCTTTGGGAAATGAATGTTGAGTCTGAGCTGGAGGGGGATGGAAGGGAAAGGCCTTTGTGGGATGAGGATGAGCAGTGCAGCACAGGGATGCAATATTGGCATACACATGGACGAAGGTGGAGGAAGGAATTGTACATCTTAACAGCACTCATGTCTCCCTTCACAGGTAAGGAGCCTCTAAAGGACCAAACTTGAGGAACAATATAAAAGAGAAAGTATAAAAAAAAGTTTTTAAAAGATCTGTAAAACTACTTAAAACTTTAAAATATACAAATTTACTGAGAAGTTAATTTGTTAAAAACTGTTTTAAGAATATTAAAATCCAAGTACATGGTATGATTTCCTATGACACTTAAATATTGACACTCTTAAGGTTCTGCCAGAGAACAAGTGTGACTACAGCTATGAAGAAAATTCAGCAATATGGACAATGTTTGCCTTGCATCCATTTTAGTCTGTTTTAATAAAAAAGCCACTCTAAGGCTGTCTTCTATCCTTCATGTCTAAACTCATCTGTCTGTGAAATCACAGTATGTATGGTGCTCTGTATGGGTTTCCAAGGCTTTTACAAGAGTTGCATGAATGAATAAGACAGAAAAAGAAATGAAAGCATTCAGTAATAGACAAATTCTGCTTATTTAGTCAAAATCCAGACAACCAATAGGTCGAAAAAAGGTTGATAAAAATACTTTACACAGTGCATATAATAGCAACCCTTCCTCTTACAGAGCAAACTGGAGCAAAAGGGATTAAAGGGCCCTTGCTGGAACAGCTGTTGGAAGTAGAATTCATTTACTCCCATCACTTCCTCTGGATGCACACACAACCCTGGCTGTGTGGCTGTAAGCACAGGACAGGATGAGGGGGATTGCAGACATGAAGGCAGCATCTTGTTGATGAACTTTGAGGCAAAGAAGGCATCAAACACTTAAGTTTCATGTGGGGCTGCTGCCACTAAATCACCTACCTAGTGACATGCCACATTTTCTTATTGATTGTTTTAATTCTAGTGTAGCAATAGACTACCTTCTTGTGACCTTTGATGTCCCTTGTAACTGCCACCGATCTTGAGTTTTTCTAACATTATCCATAGATGCCACATCAATGCCATGGACAGCTCACCTTGGTGCCTGTTTTTGCCTCAAATCCCTGTACATTGATTTCTTTTCTGCTTCAGAGGGACTGTGAATCTCTGATGAGATAAGTCAGTCCAGGTAGATGTGTTTTTCCTCCTGAAGATGAGAACTGAGTAATCTTGTGCTTGCAGGATTCTGTCCTTCAAGACCTATAAGCTTTTCTGGACTGCTATGACTCCCAAGCAATGCCATCTCCTCTTTTCCTAAATAAGTTGAAGTCTGCTCCCCTAAAGTGCATGATTTGTACTCTGGTACTTGCTTTTTTCTCTCCCTTCTGAATCAAGGAGTGCATTAGCACATGGCTGCCATAGCCAGGCTGCCACTGATTTCCACAAGCACTTTCTCCTTGTTTGTGAAGAGCAGATGCAGCTGGGGGTGGCACAGACTGGCCTCTCCAGGACCTGGACCAGGAACTAGTCTCCCCGTTCACCTAGAAATCCCAATTACTTGCACCCCAACATCTTGCCTTTGCAGGCAAGTCCCCCAGAAGAACTGGTTCTGGCTAGAGACTGCCTCAAGTTGTTCATAGGAGAGTCCATTACTTGCTTTTTCTGCTCAGGCAGTCAGGACACTCACCCCATACTCATTTCCAAGCAAGTGTATGGAGAAGAAGATAGGAACAGACAAGGCCAAACACGCTGTTTGTGCTGATAATCAAATTAACTGTCAGCTTTAATTCTTGTCTCAGTATGCCACCAAAGCCAGCCTGTTTTCAGGCCATAATTGTTAACAAAATAACAGTGAGATCAGTACAGAATGGATAAAATGTAAGCACAACCCTGTCTTTGTCTGCATAAAATGTAAATACATTTACAAAACTAGATCTAATGTGGCTAATATGCAAAGACAGACATCCAGTAATAAAAACCAAGAACAAATTCCAAGACAGAACATTGGCTAAGCTGCAAAAAAAGCACAGCAAAATGGGAAACAACAGGAAAAGTTAAACTCAAGTCAGCAGGTTGGTCGAGGGCTCTGTCATTGCCACAGCTGGGCTCCCTGATGTTATTTCCTTTTACCCAACCACCATTCTGTGTAAAGAGAAAAAAAGGGGGAAAGGCATCAATACCAATCCTGACAGACCCCAGGGGCTCCTCAGAGCAGTGAATAGGAAATTTCAGCAGAACTGCCTCCTACAACTCCTGCCCCATGTCTTTGGCAGCAAGCACTTACCCTGACACACAGGATATTGGATCACTCCATCCAGGCACTGTGCTCTGAATTTCTCCTTTTGGGAAACCTCCCGGTACGAGCGCTTGCACATAAACACAACAGAGTCCCCTGAGTGATAGTGAGGGCCTGACTGGCTGGATGACTGCAACCGAATATTGTTGTTTTCCATAATGTTCCTATCCAGGGAGCAGTTCCCTGCAGAACAATAATTCTGTTATTTGCCTGTAGATCTCACACTGGACAACTGACGCTCTGTTGGTGCCCCCTGTGAGTGGCCCCCCCGAGTGCCCTTTCCCCAGCAGTCTCCCCAGCTCAGGTGTGCTGGGCAATGACTTCCTGGAAGCACTGCCCCTCTATTCCTGCAGCTTCCAGGAGGTTCCCACATCCTGGCTCACAGCCAGGAAAACCAAAGGCTTTCTGCTTCCCTTCAGCACTGAAAATGCAACAACAGAGCAGCGAAGCTGAAGAGGGGATGACTTACTTCCTGGTGTGCACCGTGGGTATTTCAATGTCCCGTCCACACACTGGACTCTGAAGTTCGGAGTACTTGGATCTTCCAAATATCCCTGTTTACAACGGAATTCAATATAGTCACCCGATGTGGAGTACAGCTTGGCTTGTTCAACCCATTTCAGCTCAATATTGTTTCTGTCCATGTCATCTTCTGATGCCGTACAGGCCACTTGAAAAAATTCAGAAGAGCGTCAGCATTTCATACAGACACACCACAGGTAACTGTTTTGCCCCTAGAGCCTACAGAAGTTCTTCACATCAAAAAAATGCTTCCAAGTGTGCTCTGGCCCTCTGTTACTTGCAACAGAAAAGACATTCACATCCAAGCTGAAGGGAAAAAAAAAGCCCTGAGAGAAGCCATGTCATGACAGTCACACAGGGCAAGAATAAGCACAGGTGGGGAAGACACCAAACACCAGTGGACTTCCCCATATATATTTTTGAGAGATCCCTCCTTCCCTTCTGCTCAGTACTTCTCTAAATTTGTTTTCTCATCTCAGAGGCACCCCTGGCTTTCTCCAGCACTGCCACTTATTCAGATCCATCCTCCTGGCTCACAGCCTGCTGGGTGGAGCCATGGCCCCAGCCCTAGAGCACTCAGGAGCTCTGCACAAGTGATGGAGATCTCCTCACAGTGAGGGTTCAGCCAACTGCCCTCCTTGTGGACCTGTTGGCAGCAGAGGGGACTACACAAGCTGAATTTAAGCAGAAACTCCTTTGAGACAAAAGCAGGACTCACTGCCATTCTACTCTGCCAGCATTCTGGCCCCAGCACCACTGCTGCCCTCAGGGTCTCAGAAGAAGACAAGAGGAGCAGTCACACAGCCTTTGGCCACCCAGCACATGCTTCTACCTACCCAGGCAAACTGGGGGGCTTGTCCACTGCCCATTAAGACAGGTGATTGTTGGAGTTCCTTTCAAGATATAAAAATCTGGGCATTTATACTCCACAGTATCACCTTGTTGATATTCTTGCAAAGGGAAGACAAGAAGCTCTCCACTTTGAATAGCTGGAGGTGTGCCACATCTCCCAGCTTGGCCTGAAAGAAATTTCCCAATCAGAGAGGAAGTTCAACTGCAGAGAAGGTCTGGTCAGAAATACCACCCACACTATGTTGGCACTACTCAGAGGAACCGAGGAAAGCAGAGAGAAAACCAAACAGTTGGCAGGAGCAAGAGTTTCTCATTTCTCCAGTGTTCAGGCTTACAACTGCCAGCTCACCCCCTCTGAGCACAGCTTAAGTGCTTGCAGCTGTCTGCAGGATTTCATCTTATCCTGCATAAGGTGTGGCACTTAGCCCTCTTGAGTGAAGCCACCTGGGTCACTCAGCTTGGTAAATTCATCCCATCTGAACAGACACCTGGGAAATGGCCTGCCTTGTCCTGAGTGTGCCAGAGCCATGGCAGCTGTGCACTGTGAGGGCACTGAGATGCTAAATGACAATGAGGCAGCTTTATGATACTATCACTGACAGGAGACTGGATGGAGAGAGAGACAGACAGAGAGAAGTTACCTTTGCATGTTGGCAGCTCTGTCCAGGTCCCATTTTTGCACACTACAGTGGAAGCCCCAGTCATCTTAAAATTTTTCCAGCACTGATACTTTGCAGTCTCCCCAGGCATATACCTGGACTTTCTAATACCATCAATCCTACCACCAGCAATTTCTGGAGGAGGATTACATGTCACATCTGAAAAGAGACACAGCTGCAGTCACCTTTGCAGTTGTTAAGACGTTCATCTATACAACCAGAAGTGAAAGGAATTAGCCTTGTTACAATTTCTGTGACCTCAGGTTGGTCACAGGAGTTCACCATGGGGAAAGCAATGAGGTGTGGCAGTGGCAGCAGAACACTGTTTGGGACTCTCAGGAGATGGCAGAGTCAATAGGAGTTTTTAGAAAAAGCCATTGTTTCTGCACAAGAACCACATCAGCCTTGTCTCTCCCTGGGGAGCCCTGGCCTTCCTGGAAACCACAGGGGTAGCAGCCAAACTGATTCCCTGCTGGAGTGCAGAGCTCTGGAGAGCTGGCCAGTGCTGGAGGAGCCTGTCAGCCTGTGCTGCTCAGGGCTGAGCAAGCACAGCCAGCTCCACGGACTGGGATGGGGGATTCTGGAGCACAGCTCCTGAATGTTCCTTGTCACATGAACAGTCTTTCCACTTCCATGGCCCCTAGCAGATCTTACATGGTTTAGATCTGGGTCTCTGCTATGGTCTTGCATTGGTCAGAGTGGAGCACTGCAGAAGAAGAGCTGCTTCCATTCAGCTTTGAACACAAGAGAAGCCCTTACATGTTTGTCCACT
This sequence comes from Anomalospiza imberbis, assembly GCF_031753505.1. Lineage (NCBI taxonomy): Eukaryota > Metazoa > Chordata > Aves > Passeriformes > Viduidae > Anomalospiza > Anomalospiza imberbis. The sequence goes on along the minus strand of NC_089689.1, from coordinate 8,933,798 downwards.
GAAAGTCACTGAAGTGGTGGGCACTGTGGAAATACCAACAGCATACAGGAGAATGACAGAGCAGCACATTTTAGGCCCTGCTGCTTCAGGAACATTTTTGCTATTGATGGAAATATTCCCAGTATCTCTAGAAGCATCAAGTTTAATTAAAGTTCTGTGTAAGGAAGCAATAACAAGTTCGAAGTTGGGGTAGCCAAAGAAAACAAGTAAAAGAGGCAAAATCTTCAGAGTATTTCGATAGAGAACTGGTTGCCTCTACACTAACAGGCCAAGTGAAAGCACAGATTCCTACCTCTGCAAACTGGTGGTTGTGACCATTGACCATTTGAACAAAAGATGTCATTTCTACCCATCATCTGAAAATTCCTTTCACACTGATAGTGCACCCTGGCACCGGGCAGGTACCTGTCCTGAGGAGCGCTTGCAATGCGTGCATTGGGGATTTCAGGTGCAGCTCCACAGCTGACATCTGGAAAGAGAGGAGTGTGTAGTGAGCGACAGAAAACTCACACAGCATGGCATTCCAGAGCTCCTGGTGAGCAAAAAGCACTTTGAGTAATGCACACCATTTTCTACAGGTAGAAAAAGAAGGTTTATTCTGATATATTATATGGTTTATTCTGCAATGCTTCAGCACCCAGTATTGTTTGCATAAAGAAACTAAAAAGAGAGGTCACAGAGATCAGCCAGCTGTGCTGCACAGCATCATGTGCCACCAGTTTGGAGAGTGACATGATTTATTTATTATTTGAAAGTGCCTGTCAGCAACTGACATGCTTATTGATGTGAAAATAAGATCCATTGCCCTGCAGTTATCTGCTCCTTTGCAGCCAGGATGCTGCAGGATTCCTCCATAATGTCTGCCTGCTTGATTTCAAGAGAGCCAGGATTCAGCTACCAGCTCCAATCTGCAGGGATTGCTTTGCTGATCTACCCTGCCTGTTGTTTCCCAGAAGCCAGAAAAATAGGTGTGTTAGCAGCCATTCAAAGTCACCTGCTGGCTTTATTGGCCTGACTCACCTGCATGCCCAAGTAAAAATTATTTTAATTCACAATGTAAAATGCTAAGAAGGATCATGGACTACTTGGAAGTAGAACCTATACCTTCACAGAAGGGTGGTGCTGTCCAGTTTCCCTTCCTGCAGATAATTTCAAGGGAACCAACAATCAGGAACCCTGAATCACACTGGTATTGAACTGTTTCACCAGGCTCATAAGATTCCTTCTGTCTGCCTTCAAACTGAGCATTGGCAACTTTTGGAACACTTCCACATGGCATTTCTGAAAAGATAACAGAAATCTGATGCTTGTGCTACTGTCTTGAAGAATGTGCTACACATTGAAGAAGTGTACTTTTTCCATCAAACAGGTGCTTTAGAGAGCTATTTCTAACATCAGCATAGTCATCTGCTGACAGTGGATTGCATAATTATATAATTATAGTAAGGTAATAAATGTATAAAAGGTATATATGTGTAAATAAATGTATAAGATGTATACAGAAAATTAAATAAGTCATTCCCCCAAATATACAGATTTCAGCTGCTGAAACACTCCAATTCTGTTTCTAAACATGCCAGAAAGTTTTACTCGAGGCTTTTCATCCCTTGCTACACTGATGTGATTTCCATCCCTAAAGCACCATAGCAACTTTAAGTCACCAGTGAACTCTGTAGAAAAGAAATCCTTGGATCATGAGGTTATGCCTAGGACTCATCTGGCAAAGATACAAACTGAACAAAGACTAAAAGAATATGAAGGAATATTTAAAAACTAAGCTGCATTAAGAAGGTCAGTTTTGCAAGCAATCAGGATTGTTCTGAAGACATCCATGATGGCAGATAAGATTCCACAGCAAAATATGGAGTAGAAAAATACAATTTTACTGATCAACCTCCAGTTTAAAATTCCTTCCATTTCATTGCTAAATGCACTTCGAAAAAAGTAATTTTTGATATTACCCAAGCATGAAGGAGTTGCAGTCCAGTTTCCCATAGAACAATTTATCTCTGTTGGTCCATTTAACATGTATCCAGAACGAGAAACATACTTAAATCTAGCACCAGGCAGATAAATTGTTTTCCCTTCTCTTTCAATTCTTAAGTTTGGGTTTTCCAGCCTGGGAGGATGAGCACATTCTACAGATTTTGGTGGGAAACATGGTCTTTCTAAAAAACACACACAACACAGTTAAACAGTAATGTAAGACAATCAGTATTGCAACTGTAACTAAGTAATAAATAATTTACAGAATACAGCACATTATTTAAGGCCCCCACTCAAAACTGAGTCTCTGTTATGCAATATAGTAAACAAAAAAATAAGCACACAGCTCTTGAGGGACTACCTGAAAATTGTATACACCATCCCAGATAAGTCTGTGTAAATGAAAAGACTGCAGTTGTTTGCACCCTATTTAGCAATTTATGTTCTACTGCTTTCCTGCAGTTCCCTGTCCATGGTAATCTTAGGTAAGTAACAGCAGCCTACTGCTCATGATAACTGCAAATGAGCAACACAGATATTCATAACAAAAAGATGGAAAAAAAATATGCCAGTACTGACCCACACAGTAAGGTGGTGATTGCCATTTCCCTTCCACACAGGTTATTTCCTTTGTACCGATGAGCTCGAAACCGTCAGGACATGAAAAAGATGCTTTACTCCCATTCCTGAAGTTTCTTCCTACTGTTGTCTGCTGAGCACCAGGCACCTGAGGTGGAGGTGGGCACACACTCTCCTCAGCTAAGGACACATAGTCATGTTACAATAGAACAAAGAGAAAGTGTAGCAGTTCAGCAGAGATTAAAACACAAACAACTAAGAACACTGGTGCTAGAGAACTCCAATAGCTATCTCAAGCTTTAATTAATACTATGATCATTTTGTTCTGCTTCCAAAAGCAGAGCTGCCTTCAGCTGCTCATATGCTTTCAGAGTCATAGAAAAGACAGTCACAGCTGTCTACACTAAGCTAAGATGGAGTTTCTTGTAGTCCCTCCTTTCTTTATCACACAGCTGCACACTCTTGTGTGCTTTTCCTGTTCCTCTTTCTATAATGAACTATTTTAGGAAACTGAACCAATGTCTGGAGTTTTGTTTTTTTCTTCAGACTAAGCTGACAGAGCTAAATGAAAAGAAAAAAACAGGCTAAAATTTTTCCACTCCAAGAATGAAGGACTCTTTCTCTGCCAAAGGAAAGAAAAAGGGAGAGAATGAGGTAGATCTAGAATGAGGACAGAGATATGAGGAGTCTTCCAGAGCTTAGTTTCTTGCTTCTAGTAGTTCCAGAAAACTAAGATAGGGACAGTGATTGCCATATTTTTCCCAGTTTCAGGCATAATTTCCCATAAATCTGGTATAACCAAAGTGAGGACTGAGGCAATGGTTGTTTTACAATCATGCTTTCTACAGACAATATCCTGTTCTGCCATGGATAAAGGCAGTCCTGAAGACTGGTGTGTGACCAGACCTCTGGTGTGTGTTACATATGGGCAGCCTCCTCTGGGTCCATGCTTTTTCACTGGCCAACTCAGCTTTTTTTCTCATAGTTTCACTAGGAAGCAATTGGAAAAACGAAGGAAAAAAATAGACTAGAAAAACTTTGAAGGTTTAGAGGAAATAAAGGCACAGACTGGAGCTTGAGCTATGTGCTCTCTGTTTTGCATCAGGGTAAAGCCCTTTTGAAGAACTGAGCTTGAATTTATCATTGCATCTTTTCTCACATTGGAAGTGCCAGTGACAGCCATTCCAATTGTCAGAGTAGAGAGCATTAAGTCTGCCTTACTTAAAGTGGTGCATCTCTAAACCTAGTTAACTGCTCCAACGATGGACACAACTACCCTTTAGCATATGATCAAGTAAACACTTCTATTTCAGCCTAGTGATTACAGCAATGCTAAGAATCCTTAATAATGAGTATTTATCATGCCTGCATCAAAAGAAATGGTGCAAATGTAAGAACACACCTGTACATGCAATCTCTGGTGTCCATCTCCCAGACACACAAGTTGCCTGTTTAACATTTTCATTATTTGATGTACATTTATAATGTATAACTTTATGGAACCCAGTCCTCCTTCTTGACATGGGATACCGGCCAGAGCGCACCAGCACAACATACTCTGGAATCACACATTGAGGGGATTCATCTGAAAAAAAATAAAAAGAGCTTAAAAAATAGATTTAGATCTGACAATATATACTGATGAAGATGTCATCAGTTGTACAGAAGTTCCACGTGAATTTGAGGAAGAACTTTACTGGGTGGGTGCTTGAGCAGGGAGGTTGGACCAGATGACCCACTGTGGTCCCTTCCAACCTTACTCAATTCTGTGACTCTGTGACAAGGACTAATCCACATAAAAGTGGTTAGGGTGGGACAAGTGTAACACACTGTGACCATTAACATTACTTTTAATTCCTTTTAATAGTTGACTTTAATCACTGGGCAAGTGCCTATTTCCTTCCCTTTACAAAGCTGTAGGTGCAGAGTCTTTCCAGGATGAAGGACATACTTCCATTTAAAAGGAGTAAATTAAAACCACTCAGTTTTGATGCATTAAACTATACCATGTCTGGCTACATACTGATGGCTGAAGGCCATTTTGTAGTCAAATTTTGTATACAACTATGTTGCACTCACATCTGAAGTATTATGGAAACAGATTACCAGCACAAACAGGTAAAGGCTTCCATTCTCCATTAAGACATTTTATTTTCATTTCCTCAGTATTGTCAGAGCCTGGTTTACATCCACAAGTTACTTCATCCCCATGTGAATACTGGTCCTGGTCTGCCTGACGCAGAACAACATTTGGGATAGAGGAAGGTGATTTACAGGGCACTTTGTCTTCTGTTGAAAAGAGCAGAGGCATTCCACAATAATAGAGGAATCAGATCAATAGCTGAAAAAACTTAAATAAAAATAACTATATCCGCATTTGGTGAACCAAACCTACACCCACTAATTGTAGCAACTAAATTTCAACACAGCTGGGATACGTATATCTTCTAGCCAGTTTTCTAAATTGCTTTGCTGTCTTTTCCCTTCTTTTTCCAACACTGGCATGATCCACAGGTAGTTTCAGTTGACAATACTTTCCCAGACTGTTGGTACATAAGCCATAAAGAGTAAGGAAAACTTCAATTAATTCAAGACACCTGAATCACTAATTCTCATAGCAAAAGATATAATTGATCACACACCTGCACATTTGTAATGTGCCCTTTCAGTTAGGATTATTACAAGAACTGAAAACCACTGTAAGGTCTCTTACAGGACTGCAGAGCTGTCACCTCTCTGTGAGAACTGCACTTCCTGCAGTTCTTTGGGCTGGCACTACTGCAGCAGTAGTGACAGCACAAGGTAATGGCTTGTCATGCAATTGTATTTTATTACTTTGAACAGAACATTACATCGGCAAATACATATTTTTAATTATGAAAATATCTATGAGGTAATAGCCTGCAGAGAATTACAGACTTCTCAGAAGTAAGAGCTGTGTAGATTACCAATGCAAGAGGGAAGAGATGACCACTGTCCATCAATACATTCTATTTCCTTTGATCCAACCAACTTAAAATCGCCGTTACATTCATATTGCTTTCTGTCCCCATGCTGGTACTGTTCCACAGAGCCATCAACAATACTTCCACTGGGAATTTCAGGGGGAGGTCCACAGCCTTTGACACTCACTGAAATCAAGAGATCAAGTCTATGCTCTGAACTCAGTATTTCCACCACAGTTATATGTTAAGTATGACATAAAACAAATTGAAGATATCAATTAAAGTGAAGGAAAATTAGTGGAATGGGTTAAACAGGTCATTGATTTATGCCTTTCAATATGTGGATTCGTGCTGGGCTGGAGATCACAGATACATGTGACCAGGCTCCCCCTTTTCTTGTCACTTCTATGCACTGTCAATGCCTGCTCTGAGAAAAATGGTTGATAAAACTAACCCAGTTTTAAGAGAAAAGCAAAAAAAAAAAAGTTACAAGAAGAGTAACTTCAGTATTCTTACAAGAAAATAAGAAAATCGACAATTCTGCAAGGAATAACCTATATCCTAAAAATGACCCAGCAAAAAAAACAAACCCAAAAACAAAACAAAAACACCAAAAAAAACCAAACCCCACACACTGTATATTAAAGGAATTTGCTTTTGATGCAGTGAGTGGAACTCCTATTAAGGGAGCTTAGAATGTTCCTGAGCTAAAGAGTCAAATATATGAAATAGACTTGCTTTTAAATGCAAAAGAGTGTAAGCAAAAAGAAGGATTGCAGAGTAAAAGTCACCAAAATAGTGATTGAGTGGGATGAAAGGGAGGTCCTTTCTTCTCTCAAGCTTTGTGAAAGCCGATGCACCTCATGAGAGGGCCCAGCACCAGCACAAGAAGTTCTTCTCAGATGCCAGGAAGTTGTGTACTAAGTTAAGAATGCTAAGTATAGGGATACATATTTTTCCTTCTGTATGAATGTACTCATCCTACTATATGAAACTAAGAATTTCACAGGAAAATCCTTCACTGGGTTTCTTTTTTTTTGGGTCTAGCTCTGTGTTATCTCCAAAACGGTTTTTTTCCTTCAATTTCATGTGACAGAAAAAAAAGAGCACAGGATGCAATATCTGATGGGTATCAATATTAGGCAATGGCAAAATTAGGACCTTTGGAATATAGTAAGAGAGGACACTACTCAAATTAATCATTGCCATACTGCACATGATTTATGAAGCTGTGAGCAAATTTTCAAACATTAAAGTCAATAACCTGATTCAAGCCATTTCCCAGCTCACTTTCAGTATTGCAGAATTACCTTGACACACTGGTGGTGACGGAAACCATCCAAAGTGGTAGCACTGAGTAGAGGCAGGTCCCACCCTTATGTAGTTTTTCGCACAGGTAAATTTCACAACAGCTCCACTGTGGTATTTACCCTCTCTGGGAGAGAAATCTCCATTGCTCAATGGCAGCAGCGCACATTCAATTTCTATGGAGAAAAGATATTTTAAGGTATAGTGGACAACCTACAGGAAGTACATGAAATGCTACTGGTTAGAACAAAACCAAAGGAAGGCTTAAAGAAAAAAGGTTCACAGAGTGTATACAGAGTGACACTGATTAGCAAACACAAAAATATTCACCATGACACTGGGGTTCTGGACTCCATTCTCCATTTTTGCCACACATTGTGATATCAGTTGGCATGTTATTTGTAGTTTTATATCCCTCCAAACATGAATACTCAATTGTATCTTCAGGCATGAACACAGTTTTTTTTGTGTGGTGAATCAAAATGTCCCCTGGTGCTTTACATGATTCTGTAGAATAAAACAAAGTTAGTGTATTTAGTTATCCAGAAACACTGCCCTTTGGAAGCATCATCCCTGTATTTGAAACATCAATAATTCTGCATTGTCAGAATATTATTGTAGAATATGCAGCATATTCACATATTATCTGTTGCATTAATCTTCCAAAATTTGTCTAGAAGTAATATTTAGGGTAAATATTTCTTCCTTAGATTAAATTATTTCCTTTTGCTACATATTATTATCATTATAAGTATTATTATTAATTTAGGTGTCACAGCAAATGGTTTGTACTGCTGTTCCCATGGTCAATTGTGAGTCAGAAAAAAGCCACAAAATCGTAGGTAAAGGTAGTCTGAAATAAAAGGACAAGATAAAATAGCAGCTGAAGTTGGTCAATATTATGGCCAACATATAACAATACAAGATTAAGTCTCTTACTGTACTACAGCTGTGTTCAGGAGAGGAAGGAACTTTGAAATAATGAGTCTTAATTGTCTCTTGTTTGGTCACATTTAAATAAAGTTCTTGGTGGAATGCCTCAGTTCACAGACGTTGCCGCATAAACTGGGAGTAAATTTGGCCAAATGTACCTTGTATCAGGTAAGAACCACTGAAGAGGTCAGTGATTACCATTAACTCAGTGCTAAAGAGATCCAAAAAGATCCTTTACATTTTCTATTTCTTGGAGCCTGAGAGAGGTTAATCTCCGGAGGATCAGCCCTTTGAGTGTCCCTCTGCCCAGTAAGAAACCTCTACAAATCAAGGTGACAAATCTCTGAGGCCAGAGAACACCACAGAAGACCGCATCCACAGGACACACTGGTGACAGTGACAGGGAGCTCTGAAACCTTTAGCTACTCACTGATGCACTTCGGAGGTGGAGTCCAGCCACTGTCTTGGCACTGTGTGTGTCCTGTTTCTTGTCCTTCTGGAGTCACAAAGCCAGCATGACATTTATACAGGATCTTCTCTTTTAAATTGAATGTTCTCCTATCTGAGTTCAAATAGCCATTCTCAAAAATGATATCCTGGCACTTTTCTGAAAGAGACAAGATTTCTTCCAAGTAAAGCACTGCTAAACTACATGCATAAAAATCAGAGCAGAAGGATAACAATAGAAGCAGCAGTAGGATTCACAAAATTGTTTAATACGTGGTCAATTGAATACATATTTAATTCCATACACTGTTAATACATAATGCTTAATATGTTATTTAAATGAATGGAAGTCTTGGTTGGATGTTTCAGTCCTATATTCTGAAAGAAAACTTTTGTAGTATGTTAAATTCCTTACTGCTAAATTATTCTGTGAAGGAGAGTCTTCATTTTCAGAAATTACTGCTACAGCAAATCGTTTAAGATAGAAACCTCACCAAAATACAAGCACACTCACTTTTACGGGTACATCTTGGAGGAGGTGCCCAGCCATTCCTTGTGCATGTGACCTCTTCATGCTGAGCCTGGTAGTTGTCATAGCAGACATACCTGACTCTCTCACCTTCCTTGAAAAAATCGTTCCAGCCGCGGTATGGGAAATAACCATTTACTAGTTCTCTGATGAAACATTTTTCTAAAGAAGGGAGGAAAGTACATTTAACCACAGAAATTTCTACAGCAACAACAGGGAAATGAATCCTTAAGAAGCATTACTAACAAACAGGCCTCCAAGCACCTTTCTGTAGCCTTGTATCACAAGAAGACACTTGTGTGCAAATTTGAATGAAAGCATGTTTTGTCTGAGTGCCTTGTGATTAATGGACCACAAGATCAGAAGTGGAAGTCACTACATAACATAATATGAGGTGGCCTAGTAACCAAAAATCTCTTACCTATTGTTCACAAGCAAGCTTGGCTCACTTCAGTGCTTCTCACATCAGTTTGGTCTGGTATGTCTCTAAAATGTTGGTGTATGCCCAGACTGAACTCCAGCATTTGTCTCCATGAGATTTTATCACCTCTGTGGAAGTGTAGCAGCCTCTCAAACCAGCTCTAGAGATTTTAGCAACAGCTTAGCATGCTGGCTCTAAGGCCTCCTGTCCCCAAGAGCCCAGATGTAAGGCAGATGACTGAAGAAATGTTATACTGTGTTATCTGAGTGCCTGCTCCTTTCCTCCAGGCAGGGCTCCTCTCATCTCCTGCACTGAGCACCACTCCACTGAGAGCAACAAGGAAAGAGCAACCTTTTGTAATCCACTTTTGTGCCCTACCAGTAGGTAGGAACTTTGCTGTGACTGAAGATGTGTGAGAGGAGGCATCATCTCGCTGCTGTACATTAATTTTAAGTCCAATTAATTTTAAATCTGAGTCAGTGTATCTGGTTGTCTTGCTGTTACCATGATCCATTTCAGCTTACCGCAAAACTGTGACACCTTTTCAGCTCTAAAATTTAGTCTTCCAAAGGTACCAGGCAATGCTTCTCAGAGAGGATGAAGACTAAGTGCCAAAGTGCCCAAGCCACAGAAAGGAGAATATATTTACATAGAGTTGAAACTCTGTTGTGCAGCTGTGGTACAGATGAAAGTCTATGCTTTCATGTTACCCAGAAGCCAGAGAAGAAGAAGGTTTACTATGTATTTCTTACTCTTATGAATATTTTCAGGAGTAAACAATCTTCAAAATCCAAAAGCATAATTTCAGTGTCCCCAGGTGACACTTCGTGCTCTGCAAATAGGAAGACAGTCTGGGTGCAGTTCCAGGGGTCACCTAAAGCAGTTTGACTTCCAGCAACTGTTTTGTCTTGGGTTCCATCAGAACAAGTTCTGCTGCACAGATCTCTGATAATTAAACCAGAATTGAGTATATAGTGGAAATGTACTTACTCAGGCATTTTGGCTCTGGAAACCAGCCCCTTTCAGAACAGGTAATTCGAACCCAGAAATCTCCAGTGGGGGTTGAATAGCCATCGAGGCAGTAGTAATCTACAGTCTGTCCAAATCTTTTTGGAAAGTAAGAGTTCCTCTGGTTCTCATATGCATAACTTAACCTGCCATTTTCTATAAGTGGGTAGTCACATGGTTTGCCTTGAAACAGAATGGAACAGCAACAATATCAACACATGCACGATAAAAAGCTCAGGACACAATTCAGATTCAGCTTCATCATCTGAGTATTTTCAGAAATGGATAGAACCAGGACTGCACACCCTGGCAGATGGTAAGGAGTGCAGGAACAACCACGCTCTGCTCCTGGGATCTTTGCCTATAGCTGTGTTACTTCCCTCAATTCCATTGCAACCAACAGAAATCCAGCCAGCACTCTCAGCAGACTCCTGAGGGTGATTTGTGAGACCAAAGGTTAGTATTCATTGTTCAGGGAGGTGACACTGTAGAGGGTCTTGATTAAATTTACTATTCTGACCATAAAGGGAACCCAGTCATCTGGCTCAGATATAGAAACTGAACTGTGAACTCTTAAAATTGAGATGACTCCTGCCACCTCCATTTATACATTTTGGGTTCCTGCACCAAAAGCTCTTCCTGACTATTTTCATTTTATTTTAAAGCTGCAGCATTTAATTTTCCTCTCTTGGTTCCACAAATGAACTGACCCTTTCCAGGGAAAAGTCCAGGATAGAAGGAGGAGATTCTCAGAAGCTTCCATTCAAGTTTACCCAGGTTCCTCCCAAAATGTTCTGACCCAGAGCCTACATGCCAGGGCAGAGCAGACCATTCAATAATGAGTGAAGTGGGCTCAGAATGACACCTGAATTTTAGAACCCAACTGATACAGAGAAAACATTAACTCAGATACTGAAAGAGCATGTTCCAGAAATAGCTCTAATCATCCAAAGGTTCCTTTACAAGTCTGATTTCATCAGGATTTCTCTCACATTCTAAGTTTTATTTTCAGTGACCAAAGATGAAAGAGTGTTAAATTATGAAAATACCTGCTAATTTATATAGTTAATTTATTTATACTGTGCCTACTGGGCAAAGCTACCATTGCACTAATGGGAAGTTTAACCCAAGAAAGAACTCCTCAACCATCAAGAATACCGTGCTTTGTTATCTGATAGGCTATAAAATAGATAAAATTCTGTGACTGTCTGTAACATCAAATTACAAGTAAAAATATAGAGCTGTGATACTACAAGGTAAGGTATCTTCCAATCATTACCTGTGGTTTGACTACTTTAAACTCCGCCTGTCCTCTAATCCTGACTGGGATGCTATTCCTCAGGTGGAGCAGAAACCTTCCTGACAGTGAGCTGACAATAGCACATTTTAACAGATTTGCAAATACATTAAGAGGTAATACGTGTGTTAATAGACACAATGGAAATGTGGATTACACCATTGTTTTTATAGGTGATTTTTCTAAACCATCAAATAAATCTTTAGAGTACAAAGAAAAAAATAAGCAGCTGACATATTTTAAGCTCCTCAAATTTTGCTCTTAACTTCTTTTCTCTGAGATACTTCCAACAATTCCACATGGTAACTTTATTCATGAGAGCTACTTACGGACACAAGCTGGATCAGGCACCCAGCCATTCTTGGTGCATTCAGCTGTGGTTCTGCCAGTCATCACTTTGAAATGATACCCATCATCACACTCTACTGTGATTGTATTACCCACTATGTACTTGTCTTTTTGAGGTCTAAAGTTCCCAGAGGAAATTACTGGAGGAGAGCATACAATTTCTAAATAAAAAACAGAAAAAAATGTTTAAATTTATTGCATAAGTTCTTGTTTTCACAGTATATTGGCCATAAGTGCATAAAATTGTTAAAAAAGAGGTTTCTTAGGAATGTATGGTTCTGTAAGAGAAGAGTGACAGCTGTTACTGATTTTATGTTAATTAGAAGATTAAAACTTAATTGCAAAGAGAATGGTTAGAGAGAGAAGTGGAAGCCATCAAACCGAACCTAATTTTTTCCTGTAGATCTGCAGCTGGGTTTTCCTGGACTCGTTTATGGACACTGTCCCAAAGGAGGGCAGTTTCACTGGCAGGTCCTAAATGCAGAAATAATTATACTTGACTAGGAACTGATCATTCAAAGGCTGTGTGATAAGATTAGTATCCTTCTCTGACACTGGAAGTATTTCAACAACTGAAAAAGGTCAAGAATCTTATTATAAAAAACTCAAGATATCTTCATGCCCAGAGAAGTCAGGCTAACAGATTTATAAATCAGAGTCTGTCTTTTGGGGCTCTTTTGTGTCTTCTTCTAGTTCAGAAAACATCACCAACACCCTCAGGGCTGGGAGGGGATGACTTTAAGGTAACTACAGGTTGGTGCTGCTGTGGAGTGAGGGTGGGTGAATCAGTTTTCATGCATGCCCTGCTGAATCATCTAGGTCCAGTGATAAGCCCAGTAGGATCCAGAACTACTGAGTACACCCCAAGTACCAGAGCCCAGCATATGAGTGTCTAGAAGAATGTTTTGTTTGGCACTCCTCAAAAGCACTATGTTGTTAAACTGTAGGCAATGCATATTAATTAATAACATTACTAATCTTGAATCAGAAAGGTCAAAAACTGAGTGGGCCCCAAGACTGACAACAAGTCTTTATTTCTAAAGGAGTCTTTCTGGAAGAGGTCCCAGGAAGGTGGGTGGTGCATAAAATCCTATCATGTTGCCCCGTTGCCAACAAATTTTTTTCCAGTTTCAAGATTTTGGCAATTTCTTGAAGAAAATTCAAGGCACTGATAAATTCCCCAAAATGCCATTGAACTGTTCCAGTTGAGATATGACATGCATATTCGGAGATTTAAATACAGCCTTTAAGTGCTGTAATTGCATGAAACTAAAGTAAAATCCATGACCCAGAGGGCTGATGTCAAACAGGACTAGCCTCAGGAATTATGGATTTGTCACATGAACTGCTCAGAAGGCATTAGAGAGTTATAAACAAATAGAGTGTTTTAGCATTGTATATATATTAATTTGTAGAGATTCACAATAAGATTCTGGTTTTGCTACTGCTCTTCATGGAAAACTCTTATCCAGTTCTTTGGTCCCCTCAGCACTTAATCCTTCCAGTCTTCATGGATATTGGATGTGGATGGATTTATTTTATCATGAATGAATTTATTAATCCCTAAAATTACTTCCAAACTCAACTAAAGTGGAAAACCCCTTTAGGCAAGACTGACCAGCACAATAGGGAGGTGGATTCCATCCCGATTCAGTGCACAGTGCATCTGCTCTGTTCCCATATTTGTATCCTTCTTTACAGAAAAACTGCATTACTTCATTTTCCTTGTAAGACTCCCTTGGAGAACGGACATATCCATGAGGGATTTCTGGCATGGCACAGATAATTTCTGAAATTGAAACAGACAAAAATCCAGGTATTTTAATTTTTATTTGTTAAGAATAAATGTCTATGACAATAAAATTTAGGGGTTTTTTTTGGTTTGGTTTGGGTTTTTTTTTTTTTTTTTTGAGGGGTGTAGGGGGGTTAATTTGAATTCACAAAAACTTTCCCATTTGAAAGCTGTTTGAAACTTATTTGAGCACATCCTCGATTCTGGGTTCCAGGTGGTGTAATGTGGTGTAGCACAGCTTCAATGGCAAATTGGTTCATGAGATAGATTTCAGAACTTTGGACTTTAATGGACTTAGAATCAAGAGACAAGGCAGGAGACATTCCAAAATAAGACACTAGGCTATCTGAAATTTAGGATTTTCTGTTTTTCAGATAATTTCTTTTAATTTCCAACAAACCTAGTGTGCTCTCAGAGCCAGTAGGTTATTAATTAAATCATGACATCAAAAAGAGAAAAGAATTTAAAGTATCTGAAAAATTGACACTAGAATGCTTAATATTTATAAAAGAACATCAATGTTCCCAGTTTCTTGCCAAACCAAATAAAACCACCAAGATCTTGCAGTTTCCTAAAAATGCATTCATAAAGTCAGAAGATATTAAAAGTTTTGTTTCCTAGGTCACAGAACAGGACACCACAGAGTTGTCTTGGATTCTTTTACTAAATTTACTTTGTGTTTAAAATTAAATATAGCTCATGGGAACTGTCATTGTTTAATGAAATTCACGATATTCTGGAAATGTTACAACCATAAATGTTTAATTCCACTTCATGCTGTACAAAATATAATAAATGGGGTTTTCAAAGCAGCAAAATGCAGAACTAGAATTATGAACAAACCATAAATGTATTTGCCATCCCGACATGTCTATTCTGCTCTTCTAAACACATACTTCATGATCAAATAACATAGAAATAATCTAAGAAACTTGATGTTCTGAATATTTACATGTTTGTACTCTGACAATCCAATCCCATCCATTCTTTGTTCAGAAACTGGGAGGAATAACCCCATCCACCAGTACCAGCTGCAGGCAGGGCAGCATGGGATTGACTGGCTGAAAAGCAGTTTTGCAGAAAAAAAAGTGAGTGGTCCGGATGGACAAGTTGGACAGGGGCCAGGAATGGGCCTTTGCAGCAAAAAAACCACCCTGGGCTCCCCTGGGAAAAGTGCTGCCAGCAAGCCAAAGGAGGTGATGATCTACATCTCTCCAGGTCAGAACTCCCAGTAGAGGAAAGATTGGGACATACTGGAGCAGCTCCAGTAGGGGACAGGAAGATAATTAAGGAATTGGAAAAACTGACAGATAGAGAGAGGTTTAAGCGAGTTTGGAGTAAAGAAGGCTTGGGGGAGGAGGGACAGTCTTTTTCACATGAATAAATTCCTGGCTCCAGTGGGGCAGGCAGAGGCAAAGATGATGGAACTGGACCTTTCTCATTCTCACTGGCCACCAGCCATACAGTGAGAAACAACGGGCACCAATCGAAATACAGGAAATGTCACTTCTAAATTTTTACTGAAGAGAGTTCAATCACTGCAGTGGCTTACCCAGAGGAACTGTGGATCTCCATCCTTGGAGATATCAAAAGCTGACTAAACATGTTTTTGGGCAACTTGCCCCAGCTAATTGCTTTGAGAGACCTTCAGAAGTCCACACCACCTCACTGATTCTGGGGTTCTGTAAAAGCTAAACACGAACCTTCAAACTTTTCCAAACACATCAGTGTGAGGAAAGAAAAATCTAACATTTATTTTTGTATTCTATATACCCCAAGAATTAAAATCCTAATTGTTAACTAAACTTGGTTCACAGAGATTCAAAGTTGTTTCTGATTACTTTGGTTAAATAAACACTGAAGTGGTTGACTCTTATGCAGACATAGCAAAGAATTTGACTGCAGCCTGGCAAAACATACTTGTAGCTTGCAGGAAAAATATGGAAGATGAAAATATGGTCTATTATCCTTACATTAGCATCCAATACTATTATATTTCTCTTTCTTATCCTACGTTTTCATATATGCACTGGAGATTGTTTACAGACAAACCAAGCTTAATTGCTGTGAGATAAAGTGAAAACTTTGTGGCTTCCCATATGGTAACTACAATTTAGGAGTCTGTGAGAACAAAGCTTCTTAATGACACACAGTAAAGAGTGTCCTTTTTACCTTTACACTGAGGCACTTCGTTACTCCATTCTCCATTAGCAGAGCAAACAATTTCTTTAGCTCCAACAAGCTTGTGTTTTGCATTACATTCAAAATTTACAACCTGGCCAAAGGAATATTCTTGGCCTAGCTCAAATGCACCAGTCATAATTATCCTTCCATTTTCAGGTTCTTGTACAGGTAAACACTTTATCACTGGAAAAACAAAACAAGGAAAGGAAAAAAAGGTAATTTTGAGGTCTAGTCTGTAAAATAAGCTGACACACAAAAAAGTTAAAATACAGAAAAGTTACTGTAATTTCCTTACACATTTAAAAAATATACACTCTAGCTGGTATTCAGATACCATTTGCAGCAAGTGTAATACAAAGCCCTAAGCAAAAAGACAGAGTGACATAGGAAGAAGCTTTTAGACCCTCTCTCATCATCCCCTTGAAGGCTAAAGACAGAGCATCCACTGAATTAGATGACCTCACCCAATCTAAATTATCCTAGGATCCTGCATTCTGTGGATGGTTAGCTAAGCCTTGAGTGACACCATTAAAATTTGCCAAAATCAGTTGACTTTGTTTAAAGTTGTGCCGAACTGAGTTTGCTATGGGCAGTTTGCTATCTGGAACAGTGCTGCATTGCACACTGCCTACAACAGTGTGTAGTTATTAACTAAAATTCTAATTCAGTTCTATTAACTAAAATTCTAATTCTAATTCTAGTTCAGTTATTAACAAAAATTCTAATTAAGGATATCAGAGCAATTATATTGCTAAAATAAACAAACACAGTGGCAGACATTATTTAGAGCTCTTGTACCTACCAATTATGTACCTGCAGAAAAAAAAAAGAATTAACTTATGTCATCAGATATGTCTTACTAAGGGGGAAAATGACTATCAAAGCTCATTCTTAGATGCTTACATGGATATTACTGAGCAGGTACAAAAGTGGATTCTGTTTTGCTTACCAAAGCTACTTCTCTCTGACATTTACCATCGTAAAAGTCATCTGCCTTTTCCATGAGCTCATATTCTGTCTCATGGGTTCTTCACATTTAGGACACTGTACAAATTCTTTATTTCAGTGAAAACTCAACCATGACAGAAAAAACTTAGGAGCACTTTGAAACTGAAGTATCTTGGTGAGACATGACAAAAAATGTTGGAAACCCTTGCTCCATATACTGCAGACAGACCTCAATACCTAAGTGTGAGTGCCCTCAAAATCCAGTACACTAAATGCAAAGTATCTAAATCCACAGAAATATTAAACCACAGACAACAAGCTCTAGTCAAGATATCAACTTAAATTTGTTCTTAGAGACCCTTTCCTGACATCAGATGCTTAACCCAAACAAAAATGTCACTGCTGCCCACATATGTTAAAATAAAGCAGTTAAGAATTATCCCTGTGAAGAGCAGGAACCTTATTTTCATGATCATACAGGCTTGAAACTGGTGAAAAGGTTTCTAAAACCATAATCTAAGCCATCCAGTCTATTATGTCTTGATGTCTGTGTCCCCCTTGCTCTCACTCTTGCTTACTGAATGTCTTCCACATTAGTATGCTAATAGGGAGACCTTAACAAAATCTTAATTCTTAGGATGTTCACAAGGATGGAGGAAAGCAGCTAGAAAACAGACATGCCTTCCTTCACACTGGTTTGAAACTCATCATCCCAAATGCCATTTGCAACCATTTGCAACCATGCAGCTACTCTGTCAGGGCTTTTGGGTGAGGCAGAGCTTTAAGCCAGTCTGGAAGTGACAGGACTCCACTTTGTGAAGGGCTTTTAACAAAAGCTCATTGGACTAAAAGAGCTGAGACATCACTTCTCTGCTTCTCTGCTCCCTAATTTGAATTTAAACATAGATGAATTAATACTACTAAAGCAATCACAGACTATTTTAGATAGTATCAGACAGATAAAAAGACAATTTAATAGAGAATTTAATGTCAAACTCCATTTACCTTCACAGTGAGGGATGTCATTGCTCCATCCATCTGCCTGACACTCACGGTAATTCCTTTGGCTGAGCATCTGGTATCTTAACAAATAAAAAGCAAAAAATGCTAAAATACAGTTTTGTTATGTGACAGACACAACAGTGCTGCTGTTTTTGAAGCAAAGGAAGATGGCTTCAGGTGTTCCAGCATAGTATAACCAAAATGTAACAGCACTGAGTATTTTTTTACCTGCATTTTCCCTGTGTGCTTTAATTGCATATGAAAAAATATCAAATCAAATCAGAGAGTAGGAAGAAATAAGGAAGAAGGCTTCTCCATTACAGAGACAGCAAGCTTTGGCTACATAACAAATGCACTCAGAGGAAGGACAGCTACTCTGAAATGACAGTGAGGAACTTAAGGGATTAAGGAGAATATTGATTTTAGAACTCTTTGTGGAGCTCAGGCTAGATTCCAGTAACATAAGAACTGCAAAAGCATGGCTAAAGCACTGTACCAAAAATGATTTGCTTTTCAGGATGAAAATATCCAGACACAGGCACAATACCATGTATTTGACTTGCCGCAGTTTTCACTGGAGAAGATGGATAGAGAATTTCTTTCAAGCATTCAGTGAAGACATGTTAGTGAGTCTGCCAGAAATGTCTTCCTTCAAACATTTTTTACAACACATAAGCGAGCATTTAATATTAGTAAGCTGTATTACAGAGAACAAATGTATAACTGACAGTATAATTAGCACCTTATGTTAATTACCATACATTAAATTAAATGAGTATTACCCATCATTACATCTGTACTCAACTCTGGCACCAAAAACAAATTCACTACCACTGGTAAGTTCAAAGAAACCAAACTCAGTGTCTCCAGGATGTCCACAGGGTTTATCTGGTTGAAAATAAAAGGGAAAAAGCCTTACTTATACCATACATAGGAAAGTGAAAATGAGAAAGACAGCATTTTTCCAGTGATTAGTAGTGAGTATGGATCTTTAGGGGCTTTCAAAAATTCAGAAATGTTCAGCATAAGTTTGATTAACATTTCCTTTTTATCACTACTTTCATAATTTTCAATGATAACATACTGGAGTATGCTTATTTTTAAAAAACAAACAAAACCAACCTACCTACAACAAACCCCAAAAAAACAAATTAGCATGTTTTAGTCTTTTAAAAAGGCTGAACTCATATTCAGTTTTATGACAAATTTATGGAAATTTTCATACAAAGCCTCCAGAAGAGAATCCATTCATGATCAGAAATGAAATTTCCTCAGTCTGCTGGGGATTGTGCTGAGTGAAGTGAGGCTACCTAAAGCCACGGGAGTTATTTTGGTCCTTAGTGCCTGCTGCTCAAAGCTCCCCACAGGATTTTCCTTATGGCCTGGCCCTAGCTCATTGCTTCGGATTCCCAAAAGAGTGGCAAAGATGAACACTCTCACTCATCCTCTTCTGATCTCATAACATGGACTGCAAAATAAACTGCATAGCTGAAACCTATTACCCCTCCTCAGCAGAAATCTTTCCTGATTCTTGTCAAGCAAGGCAATTTAATTCTTGGGGCCTAACAACATCCTCTGCTTTTATCAATGAAGATGTGTTTGAGCAGGCCCTAAACCTGCTGCAGTGGGATTTAGAGAAAATGGAAACTCCTGATCAATGTTTCTGTCTTCTGTCCTGCCAAGGGACCGTGTTCCCCCAGGCTGAGCATCCCCTCCTCTGTCCCCGCGCGCTCCTTGCTCGTGGCAGCAGCTGCTCACTGGGTGGCAGCATTTGCTAAAACATGCTGCAAACCAAATTTTGGATAGGCCCGTGTTCCCTCACTAGTTACACAACGAAATCTAAACACTGACACAGAGAATAAGTCAGAAATGTAAAAAAAGCTATTAGTGACTTAATAATTCTTACTCACGGTGTGCATCAATCTCTGTTTGAACAACACCCAGGACTTATATTTATAGTCTCAAATCAAATATTTATATTGTACTAGTAAAAATTTTGTATATTAGATACCCAATCATAACCCCTTGTTTCTAAAATTCCGTTGTGTTTAAAGCTCATTTATTACAGAAAAGAAGTATCTACTGACTAATGATAACAAACTTCAATTTCTTCAGTAATGAACTCTGTATGAGGGTGTGAGATGCTTGAAAACGCTCAGCACAGTATGCTAGAGATAATAAATAGCAGCTCTCAGCCTAATTGTGAAATACAGCTTAAAAGAAAAGGCAGGGAAAAATAATTTCCCACTTGCAAGAAATGATATCTTTCCTAGAAATAGTTGAATAAGCTGTCTCTTGACTCGCATTCAGAAATTAGATTTGTGCTTTATCCTGCTTAGACTAAAAATTTTGGAAAGCAAACTTCTAAGAACTTAATAATTGATTTTAATAATGTAAATTGGGTTAACAAGGCTGGTCTAGAATAAGATCTTCTGTAAAATAAAAAAAAAATCCTTTGATCTGGAGAAAAGGAACTTAAAAATTCACTTGCATACACATCCTTTTTTAGGTGATATTTTAAAGAGTGCAGAAACAAGTAATTTACGAGCAAAGGTACAATTTCACATTGACATCACTGGTAAGGAATATGGTCTGCCAGATCAAATGTCTGCAGATATTTTGCATAAATACTCACTTCTGCATTCTGTCACTGGGGCCAGCTGCTTCCACGCTCCATCAATGCACTGAAATGCAATTCTTCCAATTTTTATATATCCAGGCCGACAATTGTACGTCGCTTGAGTCCCATGTGGATAGGGAGGGTTGTTCCATCTTTTAGTAGGCACTTCTTTTACCCTCCTAGGAGGAGGTTCTTCACAAGCTAAAAATTTTAAATAAAAACATTGGTGAGTGAAGTACCTGCTACAAAGACCAAAACAGTCTTGCAATAGGAAATGTAGCAAGAAATCCTGGGGCCATTTGTGATCAGCATGTTTTCTACTGAATCAGCACAAAACAGGAAAGTGACAAGGATCCATATTGTAGGAATGTGCCTAGACATTTAGAAGGACACAGGAACAGCCAGGTGCCAAGGAACCACCCAGGACAGTGACGGTTCATGAAACAGATTTACTTCCACAGCCTGAGAGGAGATCAGTGCACTGGTTCTGACCGCAGGCACCTCCTGCCCTTCCACCTGCAGGAGCTGCTCCAGGCCTGTCCTTCCACTGCCACAGAGAACAACTCCGTGCACTCTGGAGTTCCCTTTCCAACTATTTTCTTCTCCACCCACCACTACCTTTACTGACATTGTTTCACATGTCATTTGATTAAGTTCTGCCAAGCCTTCTCACACCTTTACACTGCCTAAACTTCCTCTCCAGGCTCAGATCACCTGCTATTCCAAAACTTATTTCCTCCTGTTACTTACAAGTTCCTTATTACACAGTATAATTAATTCTGGGTATTCACTCCGACCTTTAGCTTCCAGGCATTTTGACTCAGTTTGGGGAGTGGATAGTGGTGTCTGGTATTTCTTATTAGCTCAATATTATAAAGTCCTTGCCCAAAAGCTCCTTTCTGGGCCTTCTTTAGTGCACATGAAATGTACAGCCAAGTCCATATGAACTACAACAAATGAACCTGAATTAATTTTATTAAGAAGTTCCTCAACAGCTTGAGAATGAGAAAAGTCAGACAAAAGAGGAAAGAAGCTGGGAACTGCTAATGAAAGACTAAATGATTTTGTCAAGAAATAATTTCCCTAATTTCAGTGACTAATTTTTGGTGCTTGGGTGACTGAAATGTACACATTTTGGAAGCTGAACAGAGTAACAGAGTCTGAACAGCCTAGCTAATTAAATGCAATGAACTCTGTTTTCCATCTGAACATTAAAGGTGAGCATTCATCAGGAATAAATAAAACAAGCCCTGAGGAATAAAGCCTTGGAAAAGGAATGAAATCTCTGTATAGAAAGTAAATGGGAGAAGAAATGTCCACCAGGGAGAGAAATCCTTTGGTGAGTAGATGCATTATTCAGCAGAGACCTGGCACAAATGTCCTCTCCCCACTTTAGCTGTACAGCCATGGGGTTGAGAAAAGAGCAGTATTCTCACTGAAATCTTCCTATGGGTTGTCTAGGTGCTGCCTGGAAATAGGACTATGGGAAAAATCTTCGGGATCTTTCCTCATGTGAGAGATGTGGAGTTAAAGCTCACTGAATTGCACTGCAGAGATGACACCACATATTAAGTAACTGCTGTGGAAGAAGGTGTATTTTATCTGCTCACTTTGTGTTAGAAATCCCAAAGCGGGGAAAGTGAGTTTTACTCGAGTTTACAAAGACACACCCTTGAGAAGTCATTTGTTGTATTTCAGTCAGGGGAGTACTGACCAAATTAGAGGCATAATTTTATAATATGGTTTTTAAAATGGAAAAAAAAAAAGATTTGTTGCAAAGAAAAAAAACCACGTAATTTGAAACTGTGTAATTTGAAAATAATGTTAATTTTGAGCTTTAGTAACTTTAGTTTGGCTGTTTTAAGTAGCCAGAAGAATTAGACAAGCTTTGACAATACTGCTGATATGCTAAAGCAAGAGTGTGCCCACACCTGTTTTTTCCAATTACTTTGATAAGTATTCTCCCTCCTATGAATGATTACATCTGAATAAAAATTATCATTTCTGTGCACTAGAGGGTACTAGGCTACTCTAAAAAATGTAGGAGAGGATTTTTTTAGCAAGAAAAAGACAGATTCAAATTCTATCAACATTTCTTTGCGAAATGTAGGAATAAGCAAAATGAACAGGAATCCTCTAGCTGGTTCTTTCAAATGTGTTAAAAATTGTTAGTTTACCCAAAAAGTTCTTTTCAATGGCAAGAAAAAGAATGTTTCTAAATCCACATATTTCTAATTATACCTTGTTTGAATTGCACTTTCAGTTTGCAAGCTGAGAGCGCACACTGAAATCTATAATTTAAAAAATAGGTTATTGAGTATAGTGACAGCTTCTCTATTCCTCCCTCTGAATTGTATCATATTTTTATGGTATGAAAGAGCCTCTTAACTCTTTCTTGCTTACATTAAACCCCCCTCCCCGTGATGAAAGATCATCTCCTTAGTCTCTTCACCATTACTAAGATTTGCTGGGTCTCACGTTTTATCTCGACTCTTCCCCACTCCTGCCCTGATGTTAAACTATGTGTTACCATCAAGTGTCAGAGTATGTGTATGTGTGTGTATAGATATATATACACATCTATGTGTGTGTGTGTGTATGCAGTTTCTTAGTGGCTTGAGGTGAAGAGATCTGCTGGCAGGTTGTACTTCAAAACTACATTAATTCCATCAGGCACTCACCAATACCGAAGGGTTTTATTTCTATATTAAAAAGCATGCACAGAATGGATACCTTCAAATTCCTTCCTGACAGACCAGGAGAGCTGGAATTACTCATTCACTATTTACATGTGACTTGACCTCAGTTAGAAATAGCTCAAGCTGCTTTTTTGCCAACAATATGCTGGTAGCAGGTTCTAAAAAGTACAAGCACAATTACAAATCCAGGTGCAAGTGGCTTTCAGTCCTTGTGCAAAACCCAGCTCTCAGAAGACTTTTCACAACTCTCACAGACTTTCAGCATGAAGCTAAAACAAGAATCCTGCATGACCCATGGTAATAGTAGTCCTGGATAAATCAAATTTTGCTGAATTCACATTTCTTTCCAATCTCCCTCACCAAAAGAAAGAATTGTGAAAACAAAGTGCAAATTCAGGCAAACTTTAGTTTCAAATTCCAGGGCTTTTCTGCACTTCTTTGCAAACAAATTAGACTATTAATTGCTTTGAGGCAATAATTATTTATATTTAATTAAGACAGGACATTCCTTTAATTTCCTGATTTTTCAGGTTTTTGTAGTAAAATCCATTGGATCTTTTTGATTAATAAGGTCTTCATAACTTTCAACTAAAATTAAAACCATCCTGAACCAAGCAAAGACATACTAGCTCAAAACCACACAGTACCCTCTGCCCAACGCTCTATGCCAAGAAACTAAGACATAAAGCAAACAAATTAACTAACTTAAGGATATACTAAATAATATAAACACAAATCAAGAAAAATACATGGAACAGAGAAACAGAAAACATCAGCGGTTTCTGAAAAGATACATAGCTACCTCTCTGAACATGAAAAAGCATACCTGTATATATTTATCTCCTTTCCTAGACTAAAACCAGTCAGTCAATAGATATATTAAAAGATTTTCAGTCAATGTAGCAATCACTCATCTTCCTCAGATCACCTTACTCCAGACAGACACAAAATATTCCATAAATGTGCATTTCTTTTTAATCTACCAGCTGCTTCCTGGTTTTAGATACTAGAATAATTAGCAAACATAATTAACAGAAAATTAGTTGTCTGGCTCCAGTTTATAGTGATATAAACCATTTGAAAAGTTGGGCAACAGATTAATAACAGCAAAATAAATAGGTGGAAGTAATCCTATGACAGGACACTAAATACTAAAGGTGCTAAATGCTGCCAGAAGAAATGTCAATTATTGTGAGAAGTTCATGAAAAAACCTACAATGCCTTTGCATATTGCTTTAGTTACCACCTTCACACACACTCTAAGAGAGGAGTTAAAACATACCTCTTTCTGCAGCACAATGCATCCAACACAAGAGCAGAGCGGCATAGCCCAGGAACGACATCCTAGAGATTCAAAACCTCAGCAAACACATCCAGTATTGTAGCCTACTTTTTTTCATTACTTTGTGTTATTTCCACTGCTTTTTTACTTAACTGGCCCATGGACTGACCTTGCAAAACATTTATACTCTGATTTCAGCAGTCACTTCCCCTAAACCTCTTGCAACACACAAGTGTTTCTTTTTTTTAAACCCCCTCTCTAAACCTTGCTAAATGAATAAATAAACAAATTCCTGGCAATTTAGGTCGACACATTCCTTTCCCTGTGGTCTGCTTGTTTCTACATCACACTTTTTTTCCCCCATTATTATCCCTTCCATGATCATAGAAGGTTATGTCTTTTGACATCTAAAAGTTGTACAAATAAATTATTTTGCAATTCCTTGTGTGTTGTATGCTTAGTTAGAAAACAAATTCATGTTAATTGTGTGTAAAAATGAACTTCTCTACACATATAATTCAAAATATATGTTGCAAACAATCAAAATAAAAAGCAGGCAAAGTACAGAGTGACTAAGGGGTTACTCACTGATTCTTACAGAAGATCACCAACTACCCACAGCAAAGGAAATGTATTTGGTCATATTCCTCATTAAATAAGCCCAGGTGATGTTGAAGCACTTCAGTATCACATGAGAAATGATAAGATGGAATACTTGAATGAAGTGTAACACAAATAATGAACCTTCCAAAGAAAAATATAAAATTATGCAAAAAGGAACATAGATATCTATACATATATACATATACATACATACATATATATATATATATATATGCCTAACAAAGGAACTTCCCATGGGTCTATGTAAGCAACAGTCTTATCAATAGTTTCATGAACTGTTTTGGCTTTACAAGTGCTCTCCAGTGGAAATATAGATCATAGGAAGAGGATTGAGACTGAGAATTAGGGAGGAAAAAAAAAAAAGTAATAGTACAAAGTGCTGGAGGTGGACATAAAACAGCTCCAGGCCAGATGCCCCACAGTGGTGATGTCTGACTGGATGGGGTACACACAGATCCATCTTGTATATGTTTCCAAAAATCCACATAACATATCCTTAAAAGTCACTAACTGAGTTAGTGTGCTGCTATAGGATAAAAACGAGTGTCTACAGAACAGATCTCAAATCAAATCTGAATTCCACAGCATTTACAACAGTTAAAACTTTTTCTCTTCTTAAAAGTGGAATATTTTTTTAACTTTGGACTGTGCTTTCAGTCACCAGTTCTAAAAAACAGTCTTAGTAAAACTGGCATTCAGCTGTTTGTCCTACAGAAATTACTTCAGAGAGCAAAATGTCTCTTCCTTTCCCTTCCCCTTGACAAATGACTCCTATGGAGAAGGAACTCTCACCGTGCTCCATGACCCTGTGATGATCGATCTGCATCCCGTTTACAGTTACTGGTGCACACCTTATCTGTAAACGGATATTTCACGCACCTGTCAAAGTTGCAATTTCTCCAGTTTTAAGTATTAAATAGTCTGATGTGATGAAGCTCAAACTGCTTTTGGGTTATTAAACCACTTGACAAATAATTAAGGGCTTGAAATACAGTCAAAGATACTTTCAGGTATAGCTGAACCACAACTGCAAGTGGTATCACAAATTTCCTGACTGCTCTCTATAAATACGGGCATTGCTAAAACTATTTAAGCTAAAAGATAAACATGCAAAAACAGATAAAATATAATATAATATAAAATGTCTATGAACAAATTTTAACTGAAAATTAGAAGACTCAACTGGTAAAGCTTTGAAGCAATATTTGTATACATATAACATAGGCCTATACAAAAAAAAACCATCTTCAATCACAAAGTAAGGGACCAGACTCAGTCCTTTCCAGTCCTGGGTTTGTGACCTTCTTAGGTCATTAATTAAACTTACCCTAGGCAAATGGAAATAGAATCAGGAGCTTAAACTTTCTTTCCTCACCTCTTCCATGGGCTACCAGTTCAAAATCTATTGTCTTTAATTGGGTCTCACTTGGTTTAACCACCTCCAGTCTCTACCAAAACAGAGCATACAGATAAACCATGCCTCAGGACCTCTAAGGCAAGGAGAAAAAAACCTCCTCTTTAGAGTTTACCGCCTACTCATAAGAAAGGCAGAAACATCAAAGTAGTTATGCAACCAAGAGCAGCTGGATTTCATCTAAGGAAGCAGAGCTACTGCTTTGAGTACTAGTGTGACTGCACTCAATATACTGGTGTGGACACAGCCTGACAGCCACAATATCACCACATATTCCCTGTACGAGCAAAACTGCATTTCAAGGTGTGAGATCATAGGAAAGTACAGGCTGGAAGTTATCTTGCCCAAAACTCCTCCACAAAGCAGAGTCAGTGTGAGATCAGAATAAGGTACTCAGGTTTTTATTAGTTCCTTACTCAACATGGAGGCTTAACATCAAAGTTCAGAGAGTTTGTCCAAACCAGAATAATTCTGAGACCAGTGTTTGGAAGCCATTTTGTGTTAGGAACACGGATCTCAGGAAGTCAATGTATTCTGTAGGGGACTAATGATTACTGGTAATAGGAGCTTAATTAGCCACAGCTGAAATAGCATCCCTGGCCAGTATAATTCCAGCATGTTTTAACAGCATGCTTGCTGTCACACTTGAGTTTAATGACCTCATTAGAGCATACAGAAGCATCAGCCACTGCTTTGCCCAACAATTGTCATGAAAAGGTTCTATCCCACTGTATTAATAGTGAGATTGTCTTTGCAACCTCAACATTTGTCTCTCCTCCCACTGGCACACAACTTCTGTGACTCATAATTACATTAACACATCACTTAACTGCTACAATCACAACCTAAGGGTGTGACAGGGAAAAAATGCTCACTTTATTTCATTTAAACCAAATCATAATCAAACTGGTTTATTGATTTATTAATAGAACACAATTAACTGGCAATCAGTGAAATATACTTTCAGGTTCAGTATGGGCAATACACTGTTAAAGATAATGTTAATCAACACCTAACAAATAAAGAACCTTTCTTCACTAATCCCCCAAAATTCTAATCATGCCCACAAAGCTGTGCACCCACCCACCCGCAGCTATACACACAGTTTCCCTCTCACAGGTACCCCTGTAGGAGATGTGGGTACTTATTGTGTACTTTTCTGCTCCTTACCACCTGCTAATGGACACTGCAGGGAGGAAACACCACACCCCCAGCTGCCTGTCCCACCTGCCCAGTCACTGCCCGAGCTGGATGAAGGCTGCTGGAATGTCCACACAGAGTTTTTGATGCCAGACGCTGAAAGTACAACAAACAGTGTCAAACCCACCTCTTCTGGTTTTGACCACTTGCTCCATTCCCACTGTTTTTCCTCCTGTTACAATTTCATTTGTCCCATACATTTCTTTGCAAATTGGCCCTTCCCTTATTTCAGAACTCACTTGGTAACTCCCTAGGGGTTCACCATCCCCTTTAACAGGATCAGCTGTGGCACAGGCACTCTCAGACAGGTTTGGATGCCTGAACTTGCATTCCTGTCTTAACAGCTGTTGCTCTTCAGGCCATTTTATCAAGAATGGGTCATGGGAGCATCCTTGCAAACAGAAACACAGTATTAGGAATTGTTTAGGAATATTCCTTCAGCTTCTTCTAAGGTAAATTAGATACCAGCACGTGCTTAGACAGGAGATATATCATGTCCAATTCTAAAAGTAATATAAACCCACTTCTGATTACTTGTATTTAAGTACCACCTCATTCTCCTGCCTTGGTGCTCTATACTCGAAAGTGAAGTGAAAATTACTTGAAAAGGTGTTCTTTGCAAAAAAAAAAAAAAAAAAAAAAAAAAAAAAAGATGTTCTCCTATATAAAAGCAGCTGTCAGTAACCCTACTTTTAAAAGAAGTAAGTCCTCCTACTCGCAGCAAGTGAAGATTTACTGGAAGGCAATTCCCAGGTTATCACCGTTTCCCAGCAGCTTGCTCTCCCCATGACGCAGTGCTGCTGCTCTCTTGTTCCTACAGCTCCTTTCCAGGTCACCGCAGACACCAGAGGGCCGGGGTGCACCAGGGCCTGGGTGGCCCTGAAGTGTGCACTGTTCCTTTCAGATCTGTTCTCTGATGGTTTAGCACAGAAGAATAAAAGGATCAGGTCAGATTGGATGCCCTGTGTCTCTAACAACTCTCTAAAGATCATGCTTGCAGTGCAGAGTCCTGCTCACTGGGCTATGGAGAACATGCCTTCTGCCTACCAACACTGCAGTTTATTAAGATACATGAAAACACCTTTTTTTTTTTTTTCCCTTTTCTTTTTTAATGCATTCAGAGGAATTATCAAATTTGAAATCCCTCATTTTGCTTTCTGTCCTAGCTTTGGAGTTTTACAGTGACCTTAAAACTCTGTTCTCACTTTGGGCTATTTCAGTCTGTTACTGTTTCTGAATCACTATCAAACCTTTCATGCCAGCAGAACAGTTTGCTACTGCACAGCCATTTAAAAAAAAAAACAGGCATCAAGTGGAAAGATAGAAGGACTCCAAGAACATTTTTTCCCCTGAAGTTTAAACCATCCCAAACATTGCAGCATTGCACTCTGGAAGGTATATCAGACAATAAAATAAAGAGATGTGCAAAATAGATGATAAAAAGTAAATGGGATAAATAAAGATTTAAAGGTATATAAGAACAGCAAGACTTGCTTAGAAATAAATAGTCCTAAAAAAAACCAAAACAAAACAACATGGAGCAGTCTGGAGATTGTAAAAATTTATGATTTTTTTCAAAGTTTTATTACATATCAGTAGCATTCCCCCAATGGCTGCACTTTCCTAAAGGACAATTAAAGTTACCATCAACTCTCCCTGTTACTAGTCCAGCATATGATCCAGCTACCTAGCAAGGAGGTGACACAAGCATTTCTTTCTGCAGAAACTTACTGGGCTACCCTGTCATTTTTATGCTATGGTAAAACTCAGACCCCACCCCCATACTGCACTGTAAAATTGAGAATAAACCAAAAATGGGCCTTATCCCCAAAAGCCAAAAATCCTGTAAGGTATAACAACAGTACACTTAAACTGGGAAACAAAAAAAGAACAAACCCAATAAGCTCACATTGCCCTCACTCTCTAGCAAGTCCTTTTTAAGAAAGGGATGTGAAAGAGAAGAGTGGGATTGCAGTGACAATTCCTTTGCAGCAAGGGAGAAGTAAGAAAATGATGATGCTTTCACATTATAATGTGTGTGAACAGAGGCTGTTAGGGAAAGATGCAAGTAATCATCTGAATAGGAAATGACACAAAAGAATAAGGCAGAGCCCATGCAGTTGTTGGAGTTGAAATGGAAATAAACAGCTACTCCTTGATCTAGCAGATTTGGTGTTATGGTCACAAAAATGGAGAAGATAAAACATGCTGCCCTTACCCAGCAGTAACTGACACACAAAATGGGCCTAAGAAATTGTGTTTTAGATTACATGAAGAAAATGTGCAAGAACAAGATATTGTGGAGGTAAGGATCTTAGAGGACCATCTCGAAATGCTGTGTAGCACTGCTCAGCAACATCCCTTTGCTTTCCATCAGCCTCAACAAGCACGAATACTGCGTAAAGGTAAACCAGAGGCTATACAACTTCCAGGTCATTTTGCCCTCCTCCAACTCAATGCCCCCTTTGGCATCCTGGTCAAGGTTCATTACTGATAAGGATTATGAGTGTGCAGTAGTTTTAAAAATTCAAAAATGCTGTCAATGAGTTAAAACCCATTCAGACATTCACTGATGTAGCCTTTAGTCCTACACTCCACATCATTAAATAACAATCCTGTACCAAGGTACGTAAACAGGGAGTGTCCTCAAAACACACTTCTCACTAGTTTTTTGCTCCTGATTTGATTTAACCTCTCAGATCCATTCAGATTCCAGGATGCTGAGACTCAGCTAGAACAGCCAATTTTAGTCTGATAAGGCACCTGTACTTCAGATTTGAGGTTGCTTTTGCAGTTGATGGTCTGAAAGCCCCGGGAAAAAAAAAGAGATGGTAACAAATTTCTTTAAAAAGTAAACAATGTTGTTTTCTAACTGAGAAGTATACCTTTCTTAAGGCTGAAATTCAATTTTCTGATGTAAGAAATATCTATCAGCAAGGACTCTTCAGACTTCCATCTAGGTACTTCTTAACAGATATAGTCATGATGCTTTTTCTACAATCTATTTTGGAAATGAAACTGCAGCCTAAGTAAATAAAAGACTAATGAAGTACAGTTTACTAATCTAAACCCCAAATAATTTTTGAACTCTGAATGCTGAGTTCCTAAATATTCTATTCAGCTCCCAAAGGTGCAGAACTGTTCTATGGACTGCCAGCACTGAGAGTACCTTAGTTCTCTGTTCTAGCCTTAAACCCAAAGCCACGCAGACATACTTGAGTGAGAACTAATCACCTGGCAGAAATGTGAGAGTTCCAAAGTTCCCAATAGCAACACAAACATCCAGATGCTTCTTAATTATGGGGAAGAAAAATAAAAATTAAGAAAAGAAGAGACTTGGGAAAAAAACCTCAAAATGAGCTCAATTTATTTTTTTTAGCCAACAAGTTTTTCAGTCTGCCTAACCCTTTAGTAACACCAACAGACAAATAAAAAAATAACCACACAAAATCTTCAGAGAGAATTTCCATTGACCATTTTCCACTGCAGCCCAGACTACACTTTACAGTAAGAGCCTTGTGCATGTCTACCGAGTTATCCAAATGCCATCCAGACAATACCAGACTATCTTGCTGAAAGGACAATAAATACAAGCTACTCCTGTTACAGAACTCTTTAAAAGGATTTCTGTGCATTCCCCTCAAACTCCTCATCCTTCTTCACCCTTTTGTTTAAAAAAATTGTATTTACCGGTGTTCTTTCTTCCCCCAACCTCAGACTATTATTTAGGAGAATAAAAACAATGGCTGGCAAAAAAAACAATAAGCTTATCAGCTGGGGATGACAAGTCTCTGAGCCATGGTAGACATTCAAAGAGCAACGGAGGGAACAGGACAGAACTGTATCTGGCAGGACTATTACAGCACCTCAATGCTGAGGACCAGCAACACATTCAGAGGTTGAAATGGAGCAGTTTATCATGGCCAAGATGCTCCTCTAACTCCCTTCAATAAAGTTTGGCTTTGTTTTACCTGAATAATTTTAGGCATCAATACCATCACTAAAGAATGTCCCAGTGAGTGTCAATAATCAAACTGATTAAAGAGAACCTTGCAAGCATTTTGAGCAAACTATCAAAACCTAATCTGATAATCTGATTTACTTCATTACAGAAGATTTAATAATTCAGATTTAGATAGAAGGGCAGAACAGCTTGAATTAAGAACAGTATTAATAACCTATGTTTCCTCCATATACACTGCAATTGTTCAAAAAGTCCAGAAGTCATTTGCATTGCTTCAGTCTGTTTTACCTATATGCCATCAAAAATATGCTAACCTGAAAAGAAAAACCGAATATTTCTTTTTGCTCTTTCTGTACCTGAGTGTGATCCAGGATTTAAATCCACTCACTAGCAGTAGACTAAGATACACAGTTCTTAAATGCCCTCTCTTTCTCAGACTTCAGAGTCAGAACTACTGAGACCTACCCACCTGTACCCACTTTGACAAACAGAAAAAAATTGATTGATTAAAGTCTATTTTCACTCCCTAAGGCAGGATCACAGATGCTTCTGACATTTCTCAGGGCCAGAACCATCCCAAAAATACAAACCTACATTTGTTCCTGAGTGTGGCTCACAGCTTTTCTTTAACACAAACACTTAACAAGGAACACCTGGCCTGAGCACAGTGACCCAGTATAATGGTTCATAACCAGCACCTGTCTCCAAGCAGATGACTCAGTGGCTCCTCTGCTTGAAGACAAAAGTTGCCCAAGTGTTTTGAGTTACTAATCAAAATATTGGATTTAACTGACAAAACCCTCTTTCTGCCCAATTTTATATACTTAGAGCTTTTCAGAGGGATCAGGCATCATACTGTCAGACATGTAAAAACACTTTTTACATTGCAAGAGTTTCTATTACTTGGGAGCACAGAATTAAGCATCTGTATAAATTGCATGACTATAGCCTCAGTAATGAGTTTGTTTTCTATTAGCTCTGCTCAACTGCTCACCAGGTTGCTCATTTCCCAGTCAGCTATTACCTGTCTGAAGTGCATTTCCATGGTAGAAAAAGAGCAAAAGCTTCTCTTGCTACTTAGCTCCTCAAGTATGAAAACACATGTTAAATTAATCAATTCAGGTGGAAAAATTAACGAGGCTGCTAGAAGATAGAGTAGAAACACCATTAATTCCCCAGCCAGTCTAGGATTCATAGACTTCAGAGAAGGACTGCAGTCTGCCTAACTGCTTTGCTTTTATAACAAAACATTATAACATACAGGCTTCACCCCATCTCATGTTTTGGGAAGATGAAAGATACTCAGGCAGAGAGAGGAAACAATGTTTTCTTACAAGAGAGAGCTCCTTTACCTGGAGTAGCAGCTAAGAATAAAGTGGGCAATGGATAACAAATATTCCAAAGAAAGATTTTTTTAAAAATTAGACTTTTAGAGAACTCTGACCTCAGAACACAGCATGGTAAAACTGGCAAGAAAATGGATGCAGAATAATTCACTATTTTATTTCCTATATCAGCCAAAGCAAAGAGCAAGTTACCTTTGAACTCTTGCCACATACGTGCATCTGTTTTGCCTCACCTAACAAGGCTTCCTGAGAAGCACATTGTAAATGCTGAGTGGAGCAAGCTGTGAAAAGGGGTGAGCATCATACTCCAGTGACCCCAGAGTTTTATAGGGCCTGGGACTCAACACTGCAGCTCTCTAAAGAAACAGCAATCACCGAAGCTGTGCTTAAGAGCTCTGTGCTAAAGAAGCAAGGAAAGATGCAATGACTGTAACAGCAGAGACAATCTGAGTCCTGAATTGAGCTACTTGTTGGTTACCTGAGGAAATCTTTGCATCACAGCATGGAGTTCAGAGCTGGATTCTCAGCAGGGCACTTTGCTATGTGATGCACTCCAGGCTGCCATACTTGAGCCGATCCTGCATGTCTAAAATACTTTTAGAGCGTCTCACACTTTCAGGCATTACCTGCAAATCTCAACCATGGGAATAGTTCAACTTCTCTGTGGTTTTTCTTTTTTACAGGGCCTGCACCACCTGCTCCGTCCAAGAGCAATTCCGCAGAGGCAGAAATTGACCGAAGGCTTAGCCCGCTCGCAGCTGGCGCTCCCGAGGAGCCGGCGCTGACCAGGTGTGCCCGGTTAACGCGGGGCAGCGGGCGAGGCTGTGGCAGCCCCAGCCGTGCCCAGATGACCCCAGCGTCACCAACACAGCGGGCTGTGCGGGCGCTACCTGCGGTACACGCCCGTTTCTCACGTTTCGGGGCCTACAGAAAAGCACCCCTAAGGCAGCCCCGGGAGGAGGGGAGGAGGCAGGGAGCTGCTCGGGGGGCGAGGCGGCTGCCGAGCCCGGTGCGGTGCCGCCGGCCCGGCCGCGGCACAGCCCTTTGTTGTGGGCCGCGGCGGCGCGCTCACCGCCCGCTGCGAGGGTGGGCGTGGGCGGGGGGCGGTCGCGCCGCCGCCGAGGCCGCCGCCCGCCGCCACCTGCCTCCCCCCGGGGCGGGACTTGGCTCCTGGGGCCGAGAGGCTCCCGCCGAGCCGCCGGGGACCGCGGGGACAGCCCCACCGCGCCTTTGTGCGGGGCCAGCCCGCCCCGCGCCGCTGCCGCCGCGCCGGTGCTGCCCCCCACACGCCCGGGCGGGTCCGGCCGCTCCTCGGGCGGCGCGGCGGGGCTTCCCCTCTCTCCCGGCCGGCCCCCTGCCTCCCGCTCCGGGCAGCATGGTGGACCTGGACAGCGAGGTGCCGCCGCTGCCGCCGCGGTACCGCTTTCGGGACTTGCTGCTGGGCGACCAGGGCTGGCAGAGCGACGACAGGTGAGCGCGGGGCGCGGTGTCCCCGGCGGGGTCGCGGGGCCGGGCAGCACTCCCCGAGGGCAGCTCCGCCCGCGGGAGCCCGGCCCCGGGGGAAAGTCTGCCGGGAATGGGTGCGAGGGCCGGCGAGGGGCTGCGGTGCCGCGCCCCGCCCGCAGCCGGGGCGAGCCGGGCCGGCGCCCCTGGGCGAGCGCGGGGCATCCCGCCGGCTGCGGAGCGCTCCCGCCGGCGGCGGAGCCTGGCCCTGCCCCGCCGCACCGCAGGAGCAGGACAGGTAAGAGACGGTGTCCCTGTGAAAGCGTTCGCAGAGGGAGCGTCCCAAACAAAACATGCTTTTCCCGTTTGTCCAAAGGCTAATTACAGCATGCTCTCGTTGTCCTATACCCGGGCTGCTTCACATGCAGTTTCTTTCCGTGCTGGGATCCTAGGCACGGACGCAACTACCATGATTTTATTCCTTTATGAATTCTTTCAAGTCTGCCAGCGTCTTTAATCACACCCGGTAGAAAAAGATTTGTTTGTTTCAAGTCAGTGTTTTCCTTAAAACCATAAACAAAGAACCCTTTACATTAAGAGAAAGAAGCAAACCATGTGAATGTGTGTTGAGTTTCAAAATGTTGAATGAGCAGCGTTCATGGACAGCACCAGCGTCATTCCACTCTGCTGGACCATACAACCTTGTGTCTCAAGAGACTATTACATGATCCCATCTTGCAAAATTATGTGTCATATCCACTTTGTACTAACACTCTCTTGTAATCCAATGTCAGAAAAGTAAAACTGGCAACATATTGGATAGATTTTAATTCAATTTATTTGCATTGTCAGAGTATGTCTTTAACTTGGCAGTCAGAAACTTTTGATTTTAATGCTGTCCTACATTGTTCAGATTTTCACTACTTTTCTAAGGAAATATGGATTCTTATGGATAATCAAACGACCGTGCAAATATGTAACTAAATATTGCCTTTGTTTAGAAGAATATGCTCTACATTGAAGCAGTTAAACAAATGCTGTTTATTCAGACTGTTATGAAACGGTTAATGACATCTTAATATAGTCACAAAAATGAATGCTGTTGGTTGGAAATGACAGCATTGTAACCACATAATGGAGAGTTAAATAGTATGTTTTTCAAAGCATGGTTTTACTGTTTAAAAAATTATAAGTATAATGTAATGTAGTCATTACTTCTCATTCTTTGAGATTTTAGAAAATGTAATCTTAGCCTCTTACACCTGAATCTTATTTCCTACTGGAATAGGAAAAATCTCCATAACCTTTCTTATTTTAACAGCTTCATTTATTTGCTTTGGGTTTTGATGGCTAAAATTTACAAAATATGCTTTGTATACCTTTTTGCATCATTCTGGGGCTTAACACTTTTGCCACCTTTAGTTTAAACTTCTGTCAAGCACTTCCCAGATGCCAGTTGTTTGACTTGCACTTCATGAAGTTACCTCTACAGAAGAAGCATGATCTAGTCTCAAATAGCAAATAGTGTAACTGCACAACCCAGAGCATCCTTTTAGCTATTGTCTATTTCAGGTCTATGTGCACTTAACAAAATAAAAGTAAATAATTCTTAAAACAATATTGATAGCAGAATTATAGCACAAAAGTCTTCCAGAGCATGGTTACCATTTGAAAACTGCAGCAAAAAACTGGTGAAAAATTAATGGTCGGTTGAAATTATTTCATTAATACTCCAACAAACATTACAAGAAAGATCTCTGGCACTATCTGAAATACAAAAATGTCAATGGCTTTCTACATCTTTATGCACTGTCTGTGCAGAGGCTGGGCACAGCTGCACAGTGGTAGGAAGGTGTGCAGGGAATTCCCCACAATGCAAGCAGGCTTGTGTTTTACATGAGGCTGTGATAGCAGCACGCTCTCCTCCAGCTCTGCAAGTTACCATAGCAGTGTTTTTGGATACCAGCTTTCCAGTAACTGAGCGAGAGCCATTCTTACAAAGATCTTGTGTGGTATCTGTTGTTTGTGTATCCAGATTCTTACTTTCCTGAATTGGAGGCTATCATGTGTAATACTGAAGTATTCATTCCTTCCTATGTTGCTGGAGTATTGCTGCTATCCATTGTAGAAAAAGCATGCATGCTTTGCATAGAAGTAGTGTCAAATGGAATATTTAGAATATTAGACATACTTCCAGGAAATATTGAACGAGAAAGATTGCAGACCTATGGGGACCCTGAGATCAGCTTCTTATTAGTTTGCAAGATTGGTATTACACAAATATATATTATTCTTGTCTGCTTTATTGTCTTTTCTTTGCACTCTTAGGTAAATGGTTCTTGGTTGGTTTTGGTGAAGCACAGCCTTTGTATTCTATTCTAAGCAGTGTGCAATATAAAGGAGTTTGTAACCCCTTCAGTTGAATGGATGTTAACTATGAATGGAATATCTGAATACTGAAACACAGTTAAAGTAGCCTTATAGGATGGCTGCACATGATCAAGATAGTTTAATTTAGTTATTGGACTTTGGCTGAGATGCTGCAAATATTTTTCTGCCTGTTTCCAGTTCACTGCAACTTTTTAATTCCATTTGCTCTCAACTCTGGCAGTGTGATGATTGCTAAGGGCTTTCCATCTGTGTGATCTGTGAACTTCAGGTCTCTTACCAGCCAAGCTCTGTCTTGTCTTAGTTCCATTCTCTTTTTGATCTTCCCAGTCTGTTCATCCTTGGGGGATCTCTTTTCTCCTTCCCTTATGCCCTTTCTGGAAAAATGCTAGATTTTTGCTGAGAGATGCTGATAACCATCTCCTGGTTTTCAGATGCTTGTTGGTTTTTTAGAGTGGAGAGGAGATGGAATTACTCCTCTTATCTAGGATTCTGTGTTGCCAAATCAGTTTTAATAGCATAGTTTGCCATTATATGTCATATGGTAGTATTTAATAATAAACATGATTGAGATTATGTGACCTCTCCTCTTTTTGTTGAAAGATATATTTCTGACATAATCATAGTTCAATTTTGAAACCTTAATGGTTATGTTTCTTTAGGGTGAGAGTTTGATCCCCTATTTCTTTTAAATGTTCCTGTTAATTTATAAAATGCACATGTGCTAAAATGCTTAGCTGATTGCAACAGAACTCTCATTCAGGAATTTTGTTCTTACATCTCCACCTGTTTGAAGACAACTTTCTATTTTTTATTTTTTCTTCTTGGGTACTTCTGTAGTGAAGCTTCACTCAGACTTTTCTTTTTTTTAGCTATTTAGTTCATGATTCATTCCTTACCTGTATTTCTTCAATACAGTAACATCCATCTCACTGCTTTTGCATTTCTGTCCCCTCCTCCAAAAAATTCTGCTTTCATAGCTTAGATTCATAGCCAGCCTTGCAGTTGGCTTCAGTAACAGATGGGTTCTGGGCTGTCATCTTCCACAAACCGCCAAATTGGATTGTATATTATTTTTCATAAAAGAAGTTGCTGTGTGCAGAAGAACATGCTGAATCTTTGACAAACGATTTTGTTCAGTAAGAAAGCTATTTCGAATAATTCATTGGCATTCTTGAATTTGCTGAGTGGTTTGGGTTTTTTTCCAAAAGAAGAATGTTAAAATCAGTTTTGGTTTTTGCAAAGCTTGATTTTCAAAGGAACCTGGTTCCCTTTGAAAACTGGAGATGATGTTTGATGCTACACTACGCTCATTTTATATGGAGAACACTTCTACAAGACAGTGTGCAAAAGATCAGCCCAGCTAGAGCATGTGTGTGTGTCAAGTGGGTGCATTCTGTGGCAAGTAGGGCAATGGATCATGTTTCCTCTGGCCATGGAAATATACCACTGGGCTAAGGGTAAAGAGAAGGTGGGATCCTTGACTTTTTCACTTGTTCTGTAAATGTTGCTAATATCCCTTTGCGAAAATTACATTTTGCTTTCATTATTGGAAGCATCTGAAAATGAAACAGACTGTTTTGATTTGCTGGATATTCTGAGACCTTTATTTACCATCATAATGCAATTTACCTTTCAGTTTGGCTGCTGGGAAATGAGCAGAAATAAAGGGGGAACTCAGTGATTAGCACAATTATTCACCTGCTAATTCAGCCAGATTTCACTAAATTGTGATTGTAGTAGTAAATTATGCAATGAAATGTTTCATAACCATACTGATCATCAGTCCTTATTCTTACCAGCTGTGTGGAAAAGCAGCACAAATAAAATTAGAAAACACCCTACCTGGTGAAGAGGTGGCATGTTCATCGTTGGTCAGTTGCTGAGAGGAGGGGATAAAAGAGGATGTTTATTCTTAAGTTCCCGTGTAAGTTTGGGAAAGCTACAATGAAGAGGTGTTTGTGTACATAAATAGTTACCACGTGCTTCAAAACAGCCAAACCACAGCACAATAGAGGTGTAAAGAAGGAGTTCTAAGTTAAAAGTATTTGCATTCTCTCCATATCACTGCCTTTTTATTAAGGTCTTTAGTATCTTGCAGTTTACCTCACATTTCTTAAATCATTTATGCCCAGACATTTAATCCTTTCTTTAGAAGCTCTTGAAGATATAAAAACTGCATTTGGTTTAGTGAATTCTAGCAAGACAGGAATGTTTCCCACCATTGA
Source organism: Anomalospiza imberbis (assembly GCF_031753505.1). NCBI lineage: Eukaryota > Metazoa > Chordata > Aves > Passeriformes > Viduidae > Anomalospiza > Anomalospiza imberbis. The sequence goes on along the minus strand of NC_089689.1, from coordinate 8,894,863 downwards.
AGCATGACTGCTTATTCTGATGAACTATTCAAATTCTCCTCTGCCTGCTCTGACAAAAATGTCTTGAACTGTTCAGCAATGGTTTGGCAGTTGGAGTGTCCAAGGAAACAATATGAACAGATAATTTGTGGGTAGTCCAACCCCCACCTTCAAAGCTTCCGATTTCATAACTTTTCTATATGCTGCTGCAAGATATTTTTACAATTTCAGTCATGGAACAGAAATTTACATTTTCCAATTCTGTAATTTTTTTTTCTATTCTGTACAGATATAACAAGAACATTAACTGGTACTGGAAATTCATTTCAAATCCTACTTCTGCATTGAGATTAAAATTTGAGTCATTTTGCTACAGTATATACTTTAATTTTAAAACTATAGAGCTAAATTTTACCTTTGTGAAAGAACTGTTCTTACACTGAGTACTTATAGGATTACATTAAAATCAGCCCTCATTCTGGTGTGCTTTCTGCATAAATGCACATTACCACCTATCTGGAAAGGAAGGAGATTCACATAATACAGAACACCTCCACACATCACTTGGACAATTGTATCCTGCTGGCTGTCATGTTGACTGGTGACTTTCAAGGAACAGCTCCCCACTGTAAATCTCAGAAGGCACTTTAACAGTCATTTGTCATGGTGTGAATTAGTGAGTGAAGCCTTCCCTCCTTTGCCTTTCCTTTTGGAAATCACCTGAGATTGTTAAACTAAAAAGGGATAAAAAGCCCACACATTTCTGATTCAAGTGATTTAAAACAACTGAGTCTAGATTCAACTTGTAAAAAAATTCCATTATAATTTCCTCAAAAGAAAATTCTGTTACAGTTTCTTCAAAATAATCCTCCTCTTTCCTTCAATAAATACTTTAGTCAATTTGGCGTCCTCATTTTAGAAAACATGTTAGCTTACAGGACTTCTTTCATTTAACAGAGGCTACAAATAAAAGGACTTGAGCAGATATTGTCAAATTTATCTTGCTTTGCCCTTGTAACTAAATTTTCAAAACCCATAAAGAGATTGAGAAGCTTAAACTCTAATGTAAACGTTTGATTTTGATTGAAATTGCTCAAGATCTTAACAGTCTAATTCTCTGAGAGCAAGTGCTTTCATACCTTGCAGTCAGACTCAGCATAGCAGTAGTTGAAAAATGTGAGTTTCCCTAAACCCTGAAAAAACTTGCTGTGTGTACAGGCCAAGCCGTTTCTCACTGCTTAAAAAAGAAATAATAAAGAAAAGTATTGATGTTTGTAAAACTGTTGCATTTACCACAGCAAGAGGCCTGAGTTTACACTCTTGTGGGAGGTTTAGGAGCACAGTCTCAGGAAAGTAAACTGTTAATATATTTCCATACTCACAATCCTTCTAAATTTATCTTGACTGGGTCCCTGTTACAGATAAAACACCTGTGTAGGGGAGAGGAAGTAATGCTTTGTAGCAGGCAGTGCCATTAGCCTCATTCTAATTTGTGTTCTACCATATTTCTTGCAACAACAATGGAGGCCAAAATGTGTTGTTTCTGTGTTTCTGTATTCCACTTAAACTAGCAGACATATGGAATTGGGAAAGGACCTGGAAAGAGAAGAGTAATTTCAGTGCTGCTATGACTGAAAGAAAATATTGGTAGCACATCCCAGCAGAAGTTTTATACTGCACACAAACCATTTCAGTGTCTCATCTTGAAAACTCTCACAGACCAAGCAGTTTTGCTCCTCTGGGACAACATGATGCGCAGTTTGTAAATGTACTTGGTACTTCAATCATTACTTAATTATAGATTTATTGCTAAAGCTCTTATTTTTCCATCTACAACTTGACACACACTACTTTACATCTGGCAGATTCTATAATACTCCATGGGGAGCTAAAGCAGTTCTTTCCCTCCTAATTTTATGATTATTATTCTATCACACCCAATGATTAAGACTATTTATTTTATAATAGTGAGCTCTGTGCTGCACTCTGCCTTTCTTTTATAGTGACTTGTCTGTAACAAATGGTAGCATTGATTCATACTGTCTTTCCTTTTTCCTGTAACAAAGAAATAGATCACTTGGAGCATCAGAAAAATCTGCACTATCTTTTATAGAAAGAGTAAAGTTGTAAAATCTGCTAACCATTTCTGTGCTATACGTTCAGTTTCTAGACTTCACAATCAGAGGTGATCTTTATCTTACCCGAATTCTGACACAGTATGCCCAAATGCTTATACTAATCCACTAAACACTTTAAACGTGAGTTCTTCGCCTTTTTTCCAAGTAAATGAACAACTTAAGTCCTTCCTGGAGGCCTCCATTCCATGGTCCCATAATCTGTGTCATTGGAGACACTGCCATTCAAGAGCTCCAAGTGTTCTGCAGCGTAGAAGATTTGGTGCAGAATGCTTTAAAACAGCTGTTAAAGATTTCAGCCTCCCCCGTGCAATCATCTGCTAATTATGTTAGCAGTCAACTTCCTGGTGGGAAGTAGCAATAAAACAGAAACAGTCATTAGGAGACAAAACCCAGTGTTTATCCTCACAGATAAAAACAGTGATATTATTTACTGAGAGGTATCTTGAGGGACAAATCCTGTCTCCACTTAGGGAGATACCTGTTGGGAAGTGCTATATTTTTGTGGTGGAAAGCAGGTTGCCACGTCTGTAATTTCTGTGCCTGCCTTGCCAAGTACCAAGCTATGGAAGATGTGGAAGGAAGGCATTAGATTATTATCAATGCAAGTTATCTACTGAGGTAGCAAAAAAGAGAAGACTGCCTACCCCTGTGCCTGGGTGTGACAAGTCTCCTGCCAGATTTAGCCATTAATATCTGCATCTCCAGCAGCCACCAGCACAAGGGTCATATGCCTGGCAGGGACAATGACACGGTTTGAGCAACAGTCCTCACTATGGGTTAGCTCTGCCAAGAAAGTCTGGCCCTCCCTCCTAGATTCTGTACCCTAGGTCAAACCCCTTTGGCATTTTGTAAAGAAAAGAGTTTTGCCCTTTAGCTTTCTACAATGTTGAAGTTAATGCCATTTGCTGTATTTATAACTTAAAGTTACAGAGCTCCTTCACAGCATAGTGATTGTTAAAATATGTAATGAGGAGTAAACATAGAAAAATAGCCTTACTCCTTTATTGTTCTGAATAACCAAAATGTTCTAGAGATTTTATGTTTTTCTCACTTTGTTTTTTCTTGACCTTGTGGCTCAAGGAAACTGCAGTACAGACAAAACCAGGGTTACCAAACCTAATCTGAACCAAATGCCAATGGGAAAAAACCCAACAAGCTGCACTGCAAATGGAAAACTCTGGTTATACTTGTCACTTATGAATAACAGCTGTTTATACACAACATTCCCTGACCCTGGAATGGGATTTAGTTTCTCATCTTCACCCCAAATTCAAAAGAAGCTGAGGGCACTGGTCACATATCACCGTTGCCCTGTAGTTCTCACCGCGGAGCAGAGACAGCTCTAACAGAGGGATTGAAGGCTAAGCTCTATATTTAGCTGAATGTACCCTTTTGAGAAGTGAGCAAGCTATGTTTTCACTGTGTACAGCAATCTAGAATTTGATCATTGTTCAAAGGGCTTTCAGTTCAACAAATACCTTTTGAAAAGCCATTTTTGTAGATAATGTCCAGTCTTTAATTACTTTTTTGCTCTCTCAGTAGTAATTCAAAGAACATAATACAAACACAAAAAGTGGAGCAACCTACTCTGTAATGGGCAGATGTTGATTAGTCAACCTCGTTTTATAAAGACTATCAAAATCTAAGTAGATTTTTCACCCACCTAGAATTATCATCAGAGAGAAGCTAATCTCACCAGAGCCATTGCAGATATTGTGTGTCTCATTGACACTGAGGACTGCATTCAAACAGTGACCCACATGATCATTTATTTTTGTACTGGCATTGACCGCAGAGTGCATGAAAACTACAATTTAGCTAAAATGGTACAAACAACATTCAAAATGCACTGAGTTAATTTTAAAGTCTTTATTAGCTTTCCCTTCATTTTTTTCTATTTTTTGGCAGTTTGCAAATCATAGTTTGAGTTCAGAAAGGAACAAAAAAGTGAGTTAAATTCATGCAACATTATGAATCCATTTAAGACAATTAATTGTGGCAGTCACTGTGACCAGCTCAACTGGTGATTCAGAATGTTGGGATTTCAGTGTGATGTTGCCAGAGCATTTCAGGTAGGAAGAGCAAGGCTGGCTCCTGGGAATGTTTCAGATTATGGAGGAAGTACCTCTGAGTGTGTAGGAGAGAGGAAAATTGCAGGAGCCTCTACAAGGCACTCTGCTGGAATATAGCATGGTTTGAGACTGTTGTGGAAGACCTCAGGTTTTGCACCTAATTTCAGATAAGAACAAGCTGTTAGAAGATCACTGTTACCGAGATTATAAAGTGGATGTCTTCTACTAAGGCAGATGAGTGGGGACATAGAGTCGTGTAGCACCCTGCTGCTACTTGACTTCAGGCTAATCTGAACTGAGCATTTAGAAATTCCTTTTCTTTCTAAGATGGCAGAGCCACTTTACAGTGACAAAAGTGGCCAGATGGAGAGAGCTGGGAATACTGGGAATATTACTGTGCTTTCTTGTATCACCCTAGACATTGGAGAATTGCTATCAGACCTCCTGGCATCCATCCAGCCGGTTCTGTCCACAAACACAGACCTCTCCTCATTGTATCCACATATGCCACCTAAATCTGATCAGCACTAAGGTCTATGTCAGACTTGCAAACAAGATGACAGAACAACACCTGTCCTGACCCCCCCTTACTAATACAGCTTGCTAAAGAGATTTTAAATAAAAATGACTGTCAAAAAAGCCAGCAAAATCCGAAATTTATGCGTTCATTTTGGAAGCTATATTTAAGGGGGAAAAAATAGTGTTAAAAATAGTGTTTGCATTGACTAGGCCAGTATTCTGAAGGCACTTGCTAAATGATTTTCTAGGCACACACAAGGCACATTTTGAAAGTTTGACATCATAATTCTGAAAAATTAAATACTGGGCAAACTATTCTGCCAGCCATAAAACTGATGAACAGCATTTTACTTCAGAGAGTACTAAGTGTTATTTAATATGAAAAAAGATGACAGAATTAAACTTTTAAAATATTGTGAAACTTGATATTTTAAATTTTTCTTAAACTAATGAAGAGATAATTAAAACCATGCCTTATGATTAATCAGGAAGTGTAATAGCTCACTCCGAGTAAGGAGACTGAGATTTATATGAAGTAAGTAATTACGTGTACCCTGTTAGCTGTGGAGAGAACAGTATCAGACAGGTGACATTTTAGAGATAATAATGACTTTTAAAGTGCTTGTTCAATTATGCGTTCAGAGTTCTTGAATCATTGCCACTCCTTAATGAGACATTTATAATTTATATGAAAATTTTGTAATTTTTTTCCATGTAAAACAATAATCATATCTGTGCATCAGGCTGCATTTGAAAGGAAGGAATCCATTCCAATCCACTGTTAGCTATATTGCATTGTATACATATGTTAAGCTGCAAGTATTACTTCAGAAATCCTACATATTTTATCCTCCATCTGCATGTCATCATTGGAGGCAAAGCAGCTTTAAATACTAGAGAATGAATACAGATATATATCAAGGTGCACTTCTTTTAGAAGGAGTCATCAGCAGGAAATGTCATCAGCACTCTTTTCCTGATGATTTGGTAGAGGAAGTGGAGTCTCCACAACCTTTTTCTGTGGAAGAGAGGAGAGACTGTCTCTGTGGGAAGCATCAGGGGAGACACCTCCTGTCAAGTACTGGGCTTTTAGTTTATATCTTTTCCTGAGTATTTGCCGGAATGCTCCTTCTCTTTGTAATTTATCTGTTAAATACTCTCCTGTTGTGTGCATGTGCTAGTGGGAGACTGAAAGTGTGCACAATTCCCATCATTTCAGGAAAATTGCTATAATCTGATATTCAGCCCTGTATTACTTCTCAGAGTTGTTGGCATTCTAGTGGCATATTTTGGGGTGTTGTCTAAGTGTTTCCAGATTGCATATGTGGACTGTCTCAATATGTAACTTTAAAAAGGCACTCCTTTTTATAAAGTTACCCTGCTCCTGGGCATGTGTAAAAAGCATATGTGGTATAATTTTTTTTTCTTTTTCACTTTTTAACACTTCAGCTATAAATGGAATCTCAAAAAAGTTCTTTCTAGGCTGGTTAAGGTGTCTGTGGGAAGTTCTTGACAAATTTCATTTGACTTCTTATGACTTTTTCCCTTCCAGATCAGGCATGGCTCCCATAATTTCTTGCCCTGTAATAAACAAATATTTTTAATCTAACTAAACCTGTGGACAGGTGGGGAATCAAGCAGAGTATAGAAAAAAGACTTAAGTTTTTAAACTAACTTTATGTATTGCCTTTGATATCACTGTCTTACATCCTACCTAATCCTTTCCAGCTAGAAGGAAAAATGTAGCTTGGAGAAGAAATAAATGCGCAAGAAAAAATTAGGTGATCTCATGTAATGTTATTCCATGCTCCTCTGTGTTTTGTGACAATGGTCAGTACATAATTTTGGAATATGATCCAAAAGATAATGGTGTAATATTTTTAGTTACTAAAAACTCTAAATATAGTAAAAATATAATGTCATTACCTTTAAGAGTGCTATTATTAACTAGTGATATTTCTCCTTTGGCAATACTGCTGCCTATGACTAGAATCAAGACAGAGCTATAAAAACTAAACTTCATTGTATATTGTTTTGGGTGTTTTTCCTTACAGATAAATAAAAAACCCAAATAGCAGCTCTGTTCCTTATTTGCCATGCTCTCCTCTTTTCCTAATTACTCCACCTCCGACAGATCTATGGTTGAAACTGTGAAAGCCAAACACCAGTGTTTTACCTGTGAGATTGCCATGCCACCTAAAGTGCATTTAAAGTGCATCACTAGTGCACATTCTTGTTTTGGCCACAGTTGTATTCCCCATGTGTCATTGAAATACTGTACACCTACTAAATCTACATGAAGAAAGTTAGCCAGAGAGTGTCCTGACAGTTTTGGAGGATTGGGGCACATATAAACAGCATTTTAAGTAATTTGCAGAGGGATTTTAATCTTTTCATGTTGAGTACCACCTTCTCTTAAAGAGGAGTTCATTTCATGGGTCTCAGTCTTAGTAGAAGAGTTTTTTTTTCCATTGAAGTACCAGGCAATACAGTATCATGACTTCTGATCAACTTCATTTATTGCACCTTGATCCAGTGTAACTTACTAAGGCAGCAGATCTAACTGCAGAGATTTCCCAATATATGGAACACTCAAAGCTAGCTTCAATTGCCTTTATCACTAGACTAAATATAGGCATAATAGGTAAAATAGAAACACAGTTGAAACAAAAGTCCACTAGATTCTATGCTGAATTTTTCACTATCAAATGTGAAATAATAGTTTATTACTCTAAGTCTCAGTTTGATAAATGAGTCATGATAAATGCATGACTACATTTTCAGCCCCTGCAGAGTTGGGATGTATGTATGACTAGTTGAAATTGGAATAGATGTATTTCATGTATAATTGGAAACGATCCTGTACTACCCTATGTTGAGGTTCATGGAGCATTCTGCCAGTGTACCCCTCTTATTTTATATATTTCAAATGGCAATGCATACCGTCAGTTCCTAAATAGAATATTTCAGGTGACAGCTTAGACACCAGTGTTTGACAATCTAAAAATATTCCAGGAGATTGAGAAGTTCACAGATAAGACATGTATCAGTCAAAATGTTGAAAAGAATATGCTAATTTGTTGTTACTCAGTATTTTAAGGATGGAGATGCTTTGGGTGCTTCTGTAAATACAACCTCTCTACAAGTCCAATGCTAAACAAGCAGATAGAAAAATAATAACTGCATATTATAGCACTTGATTTTCTTGCAAACCCTAGCACCAGATCCCATTTCAAGTATTATTTCAAGAGAATGTAAACTGGCTAATTTGGAGGATCAGGAGTCTGGGAAACTAATTATATTAACCAAAGTATGCTCAGTATTTATTTTCATTTCACATATTTTAATTTGGAAAGTACCCCAGGCTGAAGTTTACAGTGCCAAATAATAAACTAAAATATTCTTTCTTTTGTGTGTAAAGCTTTACTTTAAAAGGTAATTTCTCATCAGAGATAAACTAGCATTAAAGTAGGTGGCATTTAGATAGCCAAGAGGAAGTTCTGCTCTCATTAATCTTACAAGGAAGTCTCTCATAAATTACTACATAGCTCTCTAACCATAGACAGAAGATCTAAATCTGACTCTGAAGTCCAGCTGAGATTTTGATAAGATGTTAAAAGATAAGCATAAAAAATAAAATTACACGTCAAGTTGATCTTCAGAATAAAAAAAAATGTAGTCATGTGTGTTTAAAGTTAATTCAGTAGCTTCATTGAAAATTTGGTGATTTTTAAAGGCACGATAGAGAAAAGTCAGAGTGGTATAGAAAATTTCTCATTGATATTTGATCATCTCACCCATTGTATGGCAGCATAAGTGGGATTGCTGGATAAATGCTGAAATACTGGCATAAATAGACTCCATAAATACAGTAGGAATGCTATTTAACAGTATATTTGAATATATCTGAGATACATTTTTCCATTTCCAGAGGAAAAATAGTTCAATACAGTCAACTGGAATAAAATCAGTCTACTGATAAATTATACTAATTTCCTTTTCAACTGTGCAGAATTGAAAAAAAAAATCTGAGAAAAACAAAACCAAAAATCCAGGTAGACTAATTTATATAATATCTGAGTCTAGACTGAATTGGCTGCAGTTTCCTCCTCAAATTCCCCCAAGTCAGCCGTTACTGCACGGCTTCATTAGTGATAAGAATCTGGAGCATTTTGTAGACGAGGCCTTTTACACTCCATCATTTTAACTGAGACTGTTTCATTCACATTTTAGTGAATATCATGTACATTTCACAGCACTCTGAGGTATGAGAGCCTGATTTTATATATTTTATCTATTTGTAGTTTTTGTGGAAACCTTTTAGAGCTGAAGAGTAGAGTGCTGAACTAAGCAAGTGACCACAGACAACGTGAGACGCCCAGGCTACAGCAGAGATTTGAATCAAAGACGTGCAAGAGAAGGGCATATTTGCTCTCAGTGCTTATGATAAAATGAGTGGATTAGATGTGTAAAACGTAGGTAGCAACAGAACCATTATCTTCCTGCTCTTCCAGTGAAGCTGGTAAACTGCAAGTCCTAAGCTTGCCTTTCAGATAATTTTTCAGACTTCCAGCTGTAACAATGCAATTTCAAACCCTTAGTTCAGTCACAGAGGTACCAGGAGAGAAAGATGGATAGAGCTATTAGAAAGGGAAGAAAAATTCTTAAAGGCCTTGGAACTGTTTGATTTTCCAAGTAGCACAATCCTGGAAATTGTTCATACTTCTTTTCCCTTGTTAAAAATACATACCCTCCATTTGCATTGCAAGATAAAATCCTAGGAAAGGGCATATGCAGTAGAATATCAGAAAACCTGATCTTGAAAAGTTACTGAAGTAGACTAATTTCCTTATAACGAAGGGATGAAGATTGAAAAGTGAGCACAAATCAAAGTTATTACCTCTGCTCCTGCTTTATGAGATATGAAGATTAATTCTTAGCTTGTGGTGAGACAAACAGCAAAAATCTCATTTAATGTAGCAGGATATATGTCTCCTTAGGGAAGAATTGTATATGGGTCTTCTTAGCATCTCTATGACCAGATGCACAGAGGTCAGAGTCTGGTTAATAAATATGGATGAACACATTTTTACCTAAACAATTAATATATGCACACCATAGAGAGTCAAGTATACTTGATTTATAATTCCTTTGAGTTCAACTAAGTAGATGTATACAATTTGAAAAATATTTATTAAATGCTGTTGCTTTAGTGTCCATATTGTCTGGTTTCAAGGCAAATAAAGATTAATTTTGCTTTGCTTTTTTTCTGCTTTATAGGTGCAACCTGCCTCTGCTTTGCTATGTCAATAAGAAATTACCTATTTTTATGAAAATTCCCTGCTTCCCGCAGTCAGGAATGACTGAAGCAGGCAAAAATTACTTGATATTAGAAGGCTCTCTGTTCTATCTGTACATTCCTTTATGAAACAGGTGTTAGTCCTATATTTTTTTCAAGTTGTTACCTTCTTATTCAGTAGGTTCTTTTCCTCTGTGACTTTTAAGCTGACTTACTAAATTAAAAATACGAAAAAATGGCATGTTTCTACAGTATTTTTACTGTGAGAATAGGCACTCACTTTATGTTCTATCAGAACATATTTATTTTACTTTTTTGTGTTGTTTACTTATTTTCCTTTGTATGAGCATGTGATTTTTTACCTTCAGTATCAACCTCCAGAGAACCTTTTGAAATGCCTTATAAAAATTTTAGTACATGATGTTCACTTTAGACTTCCCCCTTATCTATCTCTTCCAATTATCTCATAATGGAGCAGAGTGCTACAGCTCATAGTCTATTTATATCTGTCATTTGCTTCATTCTTAGTTTGTTCCCAGGCTAATCCAACTTGTAGGTCTTGGCATGGGTGCCATTTATACTTTTATTGTTTCTTGTTGACATGATAACTAGTACTTATATTTTGTCATTCTCGATGCACATTATGAGAATATTTTGCTTTGCCTTTTGTCGTGGTTTTATTTACTTGCTATTTTTAACTTTGCTCTTATCTCTAATACTGTGGTTACAAAATATGTCAACTCAGTGTCTGGCATTGGAGCCTAGACTCTGTAGAGAATCAGAGTAGCACAGGATTTCCCTCTCAAAAAGAGTGTGGCAGAAGTCAAGCCATGAGCAGTGAGTAGATGGGGCACAGGACCAGGATGTATAGATCAAATATGAATTGAACAATGAAAAATTCAGGGTACTTCCTTAATCTGGAAGATACATGACACTTGAGAGACACTTTTTTGAGGTTTTGAAGTTGGCTTGGTTTTTGAAAGACATTTGAAGACAGCAAACATGAAAATGGAAGAATGAATTCAGGAAAAATGGCCAAGATTACAGCAATAAATGCAACACAGCGTTCCCCTGGGCAGAACAGTGGCTCGATAGCCTTCAGGTGTAGATTGGTGATTGTGTAGTAGCGTGGGACAGGGGATTTAGCTATTGAGTCTGGGTATCTGCAGCTTCTCCAGAATCAGTTTAGCACAAAAATATGACCTGTAAAAGCCTCCTTTTGGGAATACTGTGTTTGTGCATCTTCTTACTTGTATGTCTGAATTGCATTTCTGACTATGCCTGTAAAAGGATCAATTTTGATTTTATAAACACTACAAATTGAAATAGGGAATTACAGAATGTTTTATTTTAGTAACCTAGCAGTGTATAATGCTGTTTCAGTTGATGCTGTAAATTTACACAGCTGAAATTTAAGATTCTAAGTTTTCTAAATGCCATTGTTAAAAGGGGGAAAGCTCTTACAATATTTTATTTTGCCAGCTATATTTGTCTTTGCTCAATTAGGTTTCTTTTAAAACTGAAGAGAGTCTTCACAAAGGCAGACTTAGTCTGTTACTTAGCAGAATGAACTGGTCTGCTTGGTCATTTATTTATCAGACAGTGCTAAGTGATAAAAGGAAATAATGTAAGAGCAGAGCAAGTAACACATTGTTGCTGATTTTAATATAGCCTCATTCTGGCATACTCTCTTTGTGAACATTTCCCCCCATCAACACTTATTTCATTGCCACAAATTTCCATATTATCTTAATTTTGTTCTTACTAGCAATATAGTTATTATTGAAACAAGTCATCAGCATTTTCCCAGTGACACCCAAGTGGTCCACATGCTGTGTTCTGAAATGCTAAAATGTGCTCTGGACCTTTTCTATTAGTTAACATTTACAGGCAGTGTCATTAAGGAAAGGTTGCAGAGAAGCATCTGTAGCATCTTAGGAGTAAATTGTGTTTGTGAAAAGGGCTTTGAGTGGATCATTATTCGCATGGTCAAGTAACAGTGTGGTAAAAACTACTTCTGTGATCAAAGTTAGGAATGCAGTTCCTTGAACATCACCCTGTACAATCCTAGAGCAGAGCTTTTGGTTGTTGTCTCCCCACCCATCCTTTCTTCCCATTATTTTGTTTACTTCGACACCTAAGAATTGGCCCACTGTGGCAGCAAATTTCTGCTGTCTTCTACACCAGTACAAAGAGATTGCAATCACTGTAAGCCAAACACTGCAAGTGCACTAGGGGCCTGCCTTTTCCACTGTCCCAGAGTGCTTACTCCTGCTCTACTTGCATTAGGTGTAAGATCACACTGATGAAGATAAGTCTGATCAACAAACTGATCTGATTGAAAATCTCCAAACGAAAGAATATAGACAGGCTCCAATTAGAGCAAAGTCTCAGTCAGACTAATCTAGAAATCACCCATTTGTAGGGGTGTGAGCAGAGGCACTCTCCCTCACTTGTACAGATGACAGCTTTTTCCACTGGTCATAAAACAACATCCTAACTTGACAATGTGCCTACTGCTGTCTGCCAACAGTCAGCACATACTGATTTAGGTGATGGGGAGCTTATATCTGGTTTGTACACGAATCTGTGCTGGTGGTTTATATAGGTAATGAGCAAATCAAGTGTTGGTTGGTCACTACTGATAGATTTAATGATAGCTGGCAAGCAATTACATTGTTGAGAGTAGTGAACTATGTGTTCATAAATAATCAACTGTCTAGTTCCAAATGTAAATCAAACAGCTACTGTCTTTGTAAACTAAGAACTGCCTAGATGACTCTCCTGAAAGTCTGATACATACCCAACAGATGATAAGTGAAAGCATGCCGCTGACTATTCCTTAATGATTTTGCTGCTTCTGCAGAGATCCTAAATACATGCTTATAAAAGAGTCCATGCTGAACACACACACAAGCACACACATTTCCCAAGTTGTGTATACCTTTGCCTGCAAGTTTATCAGTCATACACTTCATGTCCTGAACCCCTCTGCATTGCCAGGCTCTGGCAGTAGCTCTCTAATAAGCGAGCTCCAACCAAAGCCCAAGGCTTGGCCTTGTCCTCCTTTCAGGGCTGCTCTTTGCTGCTCTGCAGGCTGCAGGAGAAAGGGAACTTTCTGCCCCTCTGTTCCAGCCTGAGCCTGATGACACTGTACTTGCTACTACAGACCCTGAAATCATGGGCAGCTGCTTTTATTTGCTACATCATAAGGCTTTGCTACTGCTTCCACCAGCCTGTGCTTAAGCCTCTTTGTGGTGGTTGCTCACTATGACTTGTTTGTAACATTTTTTTCTCATACTTTTATGTTGCTGTTTATCTTCTAGTTTTGGGGTTTTTTTAGAGATACAGCTGGAGAAATAATAAGTGCTATCATTTTGGCCTTTGTGGATTACTGCTGCAATAGTGATTTGGACTGTCAGACTTCTGTTTACACTCTGTTACACTAAAAGGCACCTGTCAAGCACAGTTTTCAGGCAATTTCCGTGGAAGTACAATAATCTTAGCTTCTCAGTCCTGTATAAATAAACATGTTTACATTGCAACATAGACATGTACAAGGATTTACCTTCCACATAGCACGTCTCAGCCAGCCTTGTTTGTGCTGTATGAGCTGCTGCAGAGGGCCCTGGAGAGCAGCTTTGGCACTTATTCCACACTCATCATATCCCTCTCCGGAGGGGATGAGGAGGTGACAAAGCAAACTGTGCTGACAGCTAGGGGGTGGCAAGGGGAAGTTGTGAGGACTAGGGATGGGAGGAAAGGAATAAGTAGCAATGGTGGTAACAGGGAGTGAAATTGAGCACTTTTCTTCCTTCGCATCTCCTGAGCTGAAGGAAACAGCCAAGAGGTCAAATAATTGGAATCAAAGATGTGCGTATCACAGGTGTGGAGATTGCACACACAGACTACAGATGAGAGCACTAAAGACTGAAACTTCATTCTGCTTAAGTCAGATCTAAATATGTGAGGGGTATTGTGTCTTAGGAATTTCACTGCTTACTTTCCTGTGACTTGGCAGTAAGTCCACTGGTATCTGAAAACGTAGCTCGTACCTGGATTGCCTTTGCAGAATGGGCACGGGTGAGTTGTAGACTGAGTACCAAACTTTCACTGCAGGTGAATTTTACCTGCAAGATTTTTTCTGCAGCCGAGTGAATAGTTTTTGAGGGAATGATGTGAGTCAGGGTTTGAGGCATGTTATTATCACATCGCAGGAAATATAGAAGGCACATTCTATTTTAATTGGGTCAAAAATCCCAGGTAGTATTAAAATTGAAGCAAAAACAAAACAATACTTTAGTTAATGAATGCATTTTCCTTGGAAAAACAGAGTCTATTTTCTACTTAAAGAACTGTAAAGAAAACATAAAATATAATGACCTCATTGAACAAAACAATTTTCAGAGGGAAAAAAAAGACATGTTTTTGACATGACATGTTGACATTTCTATCTTCGAACACTGCATTTCTAAAACTTCTCTCCTTATGAAATGTTAATCAGTAAGACTCCATATAAGATTGTGTAAATTCACACTGAATGCTGTAGTTTAAGACCATTTTTCATAAAGATCCATTTCATTTTGGGTAGGTGCAGCTAATATTCCCCTATAATTTGCTATGTCATTGGTAAGAATATAGATTAACTTACTAAATCCCAATAATTGAGTTTGGAAAAAAACCCCAAAGCCTTTGAAATATGTTTTTCTGATTTGATATAATTGTACGGTGCATTTGTTTCAGGAAACACTGAATAAATTGTTGGCTATAATCGAAGACTGCCAAGTATAACTAGCATAATACAGTAAAAAAGAACAAAAGAAGAAAAGCTAGTCAACAGAAGTAATAATAGAACAAGATGGTGACAGTAAAAAGCTGTGGAATTGTATTAGAGTCAATATATAGATATGCTCTATTGAATCTCACACTGACCTCCCAGTTTTATGTAAAATACATTGTACAGTTGACATAGAAAAAAAATTACCTTTATTTTGGGTGAAAAATACTAATTAAATGCTTAAAGCAATAGGGAAATATCTAGTTTGAATATTTTTACAATTTGATTATTTTACTCAGCTTTAAGTGAATAGAATATTCCATTAATCTCAGTGTACATGGGATCAAATCTGCTAGGAAGAGGGTTCTGCGTTTAGGTAACATATTAACGAGTCTTATTTAAAATAATATTTTACACTTGGTCATGTGATACTTAAAAAGTGACAGATTGGGATTCACCCACAAAGTTTTTTTGTTCCTTTTTTTGATTTTTCTTTCCATCTGCTTTTTTACTTCTTCCTTCTGCTGCGATTTCAGAAAATTAAATCTCCTTATTTCGAAGTAAAAATAAAACTGGGATTAGCCATCTAATCTAATCCCAAGGCGCTCAGCCTTGTTCTACTTGCTGCTTTGGAAAAGATGAAATCCTAAAAAATGAGAAGTAAAAGATAACTTACAGAAGAGGAGTAACGGAACAGTCAGAGACTTAGGGATGAGAAGCAGAGTTTAAGTAAATAGTGATTGGAATTTCTGTGGTAATCAGAAGCTAACTCGAGTCACTTGCAAGGGACCAAAGTGAGAAGAATTTGCTTAGCATTTCCTTAATGTGAAGACATGGGCTTATCCTTTCTCTCTTTAATGGGAGACCAAAGTTCACACAGTGTCTCTTGCTGGTTTAAGCTCTGGACTATGACACCTACACCAAAAAAAATCCAAACCAACAAACAAGCAAGATGGCACATTTCATTCAGAGGTATTTCTTTATAGGTAGGAAAGGTGTATGGACCTGTAAACTGCCATACCCAAAGTATGCAATGAGTCTCTTATTAATGTAATTCTTTAGACATAACAAAATCTACCAGAACAGTTTGAGGCTGTTATTTCTCTGAACACCTGTTTCTATCTTTATCTGGATAATCTCCATGACAATGTCCCTCATCGTGTTTACTGCTTGCTTTGTAAGAGAAAAGTGTTAAATTGGGGGCAAATTGAATCTAAATTTATTAAAATAAAATCTACAGAGAAATAACATCACATGTTAAGTGTTTGGGTAGGAGTGACTCAACTCCATCACTACCATCCATCTATTTTGGACATAGAGTGGATATTTTTACAAGTGGTCACCATTAAATTTCTGTTGGGCTTGAGGAAGAAGGATTTTTAAGGGCCATAGCATGAAAAACTGAGATGCTGATGTGGCATTTAGGCAGTGCTACAGAGTTTACTTAATAAAGCCTTGATATTTGTTGGTTATCCTAATGTGCAATAGAGGAGGTAGAAGTAAACTAAGAGTTGATGGAGTAAATCAAGAGAAAAGGTAAACATCTCAAAAGACAGATTTCTCAACTTTAAGAGTAGTGAAGTCCAGAGCCTGAGTTACAATTCCAGATGGTGAGAGTGTAAAGAAGAAAGATAGGTTGAAAGCAAAGGTCCGTGTAGGGAATTAGAGCAAAGAAAGAACCCCATGGGTGGGACAGTGTGTGCCCTTTCCTCAATGTTTCCAAGTCAAATAGTGAAACTGTGTAGTCCACAGAGGAAGAAAGAAAGGGTAAAATCTGCAAGGAACTAGAGAAAATGGACTGTTGAAGAAGGGACTGGAAGTTTTCTTAAAATTTGGATGGAAGAACAGGAAGAAGGAGGAGGTAGAATGAGAGGATGGTGGACAGTCAACTGTGGACACTGAGCATGGATGAAGTAGCAAGGAAAAGGTTTCAGAGGACCAAAGAAAGACTGGGGGCAAGGGGACAAATAGATGGAGGGCTACCAAACTCCTAAAACTACCCCTGACCCTGCAGACTTTTTTCAGGGTAGACACAGTTGCGTCTACTTGGGAAAATAACTAAGGGGAGTCTTTTGAGAGAACATGAGTCTTACCAAGGTAACACTTAATTTGCAACATTACATACATACAGAAGTTTTGTAAGCAAAAATAAGTAGCTCCAAATGAAAGGTGTGCAGTGATCAGCATTAAAATCTTGTTGTAGAAACTACTGTTAAATTTTAAATCAACAACTTGAGACATGTTATTACTCTAAGAACAGTAATTTCTGTGCGTGAGATGCTCGTGCAAGCTGCCTGACCCTGTGTGTGCCTCACCTGTCACTGAGGGGACAGGGAAAGTGCTGGCATTGCAGGGGAAAGATCTTTGTTTTAGAAGATCAACAACTGATAAGGGATGAGCAGCTGTGATACAGAGGAACAGAGTACAAAAAAATAGCTTGCAATGGGTTACTTTGTATTTTGATCCTAATGCTCTAATACAGTTAAACCCGGGCTGGCAGAAAGGAGTTATCACAGAACGCTGGATTTCGATAAGTTCCTTTCAAGTCTCTTTTTAACAAATAGTTGCCACTATTATAAAAAGAAAAAAAAAAGCAACAAATTAACCTTCCTGCTCTTCAGATCTGGTTGTTTGGCACAGCTCCATAAAACTGAACAGTGCCTGGAATCAAACTCATGGAGAATATCCCATTACTCAGTAAAAAAGCCTTGCAGAATGGATTTTCATTGCAGCAGCTGTGTGCTCTAAATATCTTATATGTGAAGTATGTTAGCCCAGAAGTTAAAAGGAGCTAGTTTTACATGCAATAAAAATATTTTAAAATACCCATTTCATCACCTTGTATGGAAAAAAAATGCTTTAAAAAAAATCTACTAAGCATCTTCCTTCAGTGGTTTTCTTTCAGACTTTAGCTTCAAAGTGCACTATTTCTTAATGCATCATTCACATTTGTTTTATTAACTTTTTCACCTTAGCTAATAGACTTGCAACAGAAAAGTATATTTGCAGTAAATGTCAAGTGTGTGAGGGAAACTACTTAGACTTCTTTTTCCCACAGTAAAGCATCATAGTATTTTCTCCTTTAAGAAAATTTCTAATTATTACAGATGGCAAATTCATTCTTTTTATTACTGCAGCATTACTAGAATGGTGAATTCTTAATGGATTTTTGTGAGTGCAGGTTAAATAAGATAATAATTTCCTTTTCTGAATGTGGAACACTGTGAATAAGAGATTAATAAAAAAAGTATTATTAATTGATTGAAAAGCATGCATACTACCTGCTGCTGAATCTCATCTCTTGCTGTTAATCTTCCCTTAAAAATCTTTCCCTCAAAGGAATGAAAAAATTAAGATGTTTTCCACAGAAGTGTTTGATAATGTCATTTCCTCTCTCTGTTGCTGTAATATTAAATTGCTGCCGTAGACCTGTATTGGTTTCACAAAGACAGTTTTACATAACTGATTGCAAAAAGAAGCATGAAGATGGCTACATTCAGATTTCAAGACACATTTCTATTTCTATCCATAAAAATATAGACACATGTACTATTTAAAATGTAAGGAAGATAATTTTAATTAAGGGCTGAATTTTTTAGCATTTTGATGTTTGAACAGTTAGGAAAAGTTTGCCTTGACATAGAAGATATTTTTTTTGTGGTTGCAGATACAAATTTTTACTTTGTGCAACCTGAAAAATTTGGTTTGGCCAATTTTCTGATGCTGTCTTAGTTTTGTTTCAATCAAAGCATCACTTACAGAAAGGAGACACTAAAAAGAATTTGTGCATAACAGTTCTGATCTCTAAGATTATTTATGCATCCTTAATCCTTTATTTTGTAGCTTGTTATTAACTCAGCTTATTCTATTTCTGTTTCAAAATGCAGAGAATTATTTACAGTGACACTGGTAACACCTGGTATCTATAAATCTATTAGTTATGTTAACATCCAATTACATCTTCAAGTCAATATAGGTATGTCTGGAAAAACATCACTAAAGTGTTTAACTCAGATTCATCGATATGAAAGGGAGCTTCTAAGTAAAAATCCCTGTGGAGCCTGTCTTCTGTTATTTAGTTTCTCAGTGTGAGATATCATAAAGAATCTACAAGACGATATTGCACAAACACAGTTCTGCAGGGTTCTTGAAAATAGTTACTGGTTTGTTCCTACTAAACTGATAAAAATCCCCATCAGAAAATGACCTTATACCTGTCAGTTTTAAGTACTCTGCACTTGTTAGAATCACATTTAAGAAAGTGCAGGACCATATTGCAAAAGTTAGATTTCACCAGCACAGTGCATGGCAAACCGTCAGTAAGTGTGCTTACTGTGCTTTTAAAACAGAGTTCTGAGTGTTTCAGAACTTGCAAAACTTCAAATAGAAGTGCTACCCATGACAGTCATCCTTAAAACACTCAAGTCCTTTTAATGAAAGCTAAAAGAAAAAAAAAAAGCCTATTTCCTTTTTTATTGCATTAAAATAAGCTCTGATAATAGCAGTTCACTTCAGCAGTTCAGGTTCTTCATTTTTAAGCACCAATCTATACCCTACATAATAAGCTTTCAGGGCTGAAATATAACAGGATTTCACATATATTGATTTGGCAAATCCCAATAAAAATCCTCCATATTCCTTTCCTATTACAAGGCTTTCTTTGTAGGAAAAATATGAGATTTCCAAAATGACGGATTTAAATAAATGTAAGTATTTTTCTTCAGATTGGCTCTGTTTGTACACTTAATACCTTTTCTTGATTCCATCATCAATAAACAATAAACATAAACATTTACAGCTCTTGGCATGCACGTAGTGAGAAATCCAGCTCATACTTTCATTTGTGAAGTGATTATTTCTGCCAAATCTGGTTTTTAACATGAAAGAAAGACAATTTGTAGCTTTGAGAGTGCAAGATAATACTGTTACTGCAGTAAAGTGTGGCTATGGGGTTAGAATGACATTGTAAATAGTAACAGAAAAATGCAGGAAAAATGAGTTAAGTAGCCAGAGCAGAGATTGGTCCCAGTGTTTTACATCCACCAGCAGTGCTCTGCATTAGCGTTCTTGATAGGAATTAGGATTTTCCTGCTATACTTTGTATTACATTAAAATGTACTTCTCAGATTGCATCTTCACTGAATTATAACAGTGCAGTGAGGACTTGGGGTATTTCAAGATGATTGCTACTGTTTGGAGGACATGAAATTATTTCAGTGATATCACTGTTCTTTGGGTTTAAACTAGTGAAGACCACTACCAATGGTACTGTATTTTAACACACCACACTGTGTTTTCAGGACAATAATATAACTTAAGTAGTTTTTGCTACAGGCGCATCACGTATTTGTGCATTTTCAACACAGTTGAAGTAAGAGTCAGTAAAGCATAAGACCTGTTCTTTTAACATCCAAAAGCAGCTTTTCATGGAATATTCATTGCCAACTACATGCACTGAAAAATTCTGAACTATTAACTGACTGCAAAAACAAAATCCTTACATTCATCAACTGTTTCTCTCCCTGTAACCACTGTCAAGGAATAGCATTTTAATTCTTCAGCTTGACTTCCTTCTGGTTGGGGGGAGACTGTCTTTTACTGGAAGATAAACATGAAGCACAAATTGTTGAAACTACATTCAAGTTACACTCTTAAGTACAGAATAAACCCAAATGTATTCTGTAGGCCAGGTGATCTGCATGTACATGTACTATCACCCTGATATGCATGGTGGGCCATTTTGTCAAAACCATTTGCTTGGAATCAAATTTCAAATATCCTGCAAGAGAGTAATCAAGTTTTCTGTAAGTGTGACACAAGAATTTCACTCCCTCACTTGAAATATCCTTAACCTGTACTAATTTAGTCCAGAAAAATCTTGTTCAAGCCCTTTACCACTACTGCTCCAAAATGTTCTCAATATTTCAATGGGGGATCAGAATTTATTTCTTGTAGGTTCCCAAAAACCTCCTTTTCTAGGCTACACTTCATAGGGGGAGAAATACAGAAAAGAGCAAATATTTGAGGTAAAACAGTAGCCATTCAAATATTGTAAGGAACATTCAAGTAGAATGAGTATTCTCCTTAGAAATAAAAAGCAGTCTTGGGAAAGATCAGTATCTGGAGATTTCTGTCCTTGCCAGGGGCTCCTTCAGCCAGTCCTACTTAACTTTACTTAGTAAATAGCAACCTTCAAGAAACAAAGTGAAATATTCTCTGGTAGCCAGAGTATCAGGAGAGTGCATTGATTATAGATGCCTGATAATGTATTTCTGCAACTGTAGAAGGCCACTACAGTTTTTACTAAAGCTTAAAGAAGTCAGGGGATAGAGAAGGAGCCACAGAAGTGGCACTAGCAGCAGCATTTGTAATCCATTTTGCCATGGAAACAGTTGCACTGTGGAATCCCAGTTTCCGGTGAGTACAGGTTTCTAAGAAAAGCCAAGTAGACAGCTGTTAGAAGGCTATCAGAGCAATTCGTACTGCTGGTGATTAGCTCCCACATCCTCTTCCCTCTTTACCATTAAATCATGGCCCACATGTTGCTTTTTAATGATAAGTGATTACTGAAATTATACCAAAATGCTGATAGATTAATTCAGAATGTGTTAAAAAAAAAAAAAGGAACACCATGCATCTTTTCAATAACATCCCTTCAGCAGCTTGTGCCACTTTGTTTACCTCTTGAAATATATCCTTGAAGACTAAGTATGTACACTTAGCATGTGGCAGCTGCCAAATAATGGGAGATGTTTCCCACTACAACTGTCAGTGCATTAATGACAGGAAGTACCTTGGAAAATAGATTCTTAAAAATAAGGTTGTGTTTGGGCTTCCTCTGAATAGGAAGTAGTGTAATTACCCATCCTATAAGGAACACTACAATAAAACACAACAAAGGCAATGGCTAATTAAAATTACCTGACTTCACTGAGTGAATCACAGAGCCTTCTTTTGATGACCCTGTCCTACAAAGTGATATGCCTAAACTTCTGGTAATAAGTAGGCATGGAAAGTCACATTGCCTGAGATGTCACCCATTCTAAGCCTATAAGTAAATGTAAGTGTATGGAGTACCGTAAGTGTATGGAAATATCTGGTATAGACAACTGTTTGAGAGACACTACAGGTAACAGTATATTGTACAAAAATTGTTTCAGCAAAAGGCTTCCCATGCAAGAAGGGAAAAACTAAAGTCAGGATTCTGCTAGAAAAATATGACTACATATAAAACCAAATAGTTGAAGTACAATTATTTGATGAAAGACTGCTGAGAAGAAATGCTGAAATAAAGTTCAAGCAAGCTTATGACAGGAAAAGTACATGCAGCTGTGTAAAACATGATGCTCTACAGAGAAAGGGAGACGTAGGGAAGTAACTCACTTGTGTGGTGTTACTTTATTCTTTAGCAATAATAGACCTTCTCCAGCTGAGCTCTGACTTCTCAGGAAGGCACAGATGTGCTGGGGTAGAGATTCATTGCTGGGAGACAACTGGCTTGGGGAGGAAGATTCAGTAATTTGGGTAGAGCAGGGACCTCAGTGAGAATGAGAGTAATGCTGCTCTCATTTTCCAGCAAGCACTGGAACTCCATAGCTCTGAACAGCCCGAGGTTTCCTGCAGAACAGGTACACACCTTCCTCCCTGGCCAGTCCCTGCAACAGTTCTCTCTTGTAGTCTGTATAACTATTGCATGAGTGCTACTCAGGCTGAACCAGGGGACAGAAAGATGAAAAATATCCAGGCAGATCTGAGGGAATGGAGGAAAGATGCCCCTGTTGCTTTAATATAATCAGGAGGAGAATTATTTTCTGTACAATATTGTGTGATTGCAACGTAATTTTGCTTTCGGCTCTCACTGTTTCATGGTGACAAAAACAAGTTCAGAGAGGGTGGTTTTGTTTGGTACACAAGTGTTTGATGATAGGCGAATACAAACAAGTGGACTGAAACATGAACATTCAACAGAAATGTGAACAAGATGGAAAAAAGAAGAATCATTAAAATGTTACTTTTACAGGAAAGGAGTTAAACTGAGATGGGAGGCTTAACCTGGACATCAAGGAAATCTTCCCTACTAACATGCAATTAGGAGAATGGCCATCCAAGGAAAATCTCAAAAGCATAGAGCCTTCTTATTTTGCAGTGTAGACTGAGTAATATGAAAATTATTCTGCATGCAAAGCAGATAAATGAGAGGTCTTCTGCTTGGTGGTGGTGAGGATTTTTTTTTTGTTTATTTGGTTTGGTTTTTTTTTAAACTTTCAATATTAGTCATTCATAGCCAAATGAGCTTTTGGCTGAACATGCACTACAAGTCCCTCCAGTTTTATATCAAGAACAGATGATTAGAGAAACAAATTATTTTGAAATATTATTATCTTTCATGGCCAATCCTAATATGTTCTTTTTTATTATTTCAGGGTGCAAGTTGAATTCTATATGAATGAAAACACATTTAAAGAGAGACTAAAGCTCTTCTTCATCAAAAACCAAAGATCAAGTAAGCAGTTGGATTAATTTCTGTTAAGCATATTTGTGATATTTTCAAGTAAAATCAAATTCAGTTGAAGGCAACAGTGAAGTTATTATTAATTTTCTTCTGAGTTAAAATATTTAAATTTGAAAATAATGTGCTCGTGTAGGATCAAACAATTAGTGATGTCACGAATTATTAAATAAAATCATGATTTTATTCCTGTGTCATGATCAAGTTGACTAATTTGCAGTGATCTGGCAGCAATGCTCAGTGATAAGTCGTGACCTTGTGACTAGAAAAGCAAAGACACTTAAGATGGTGAAGGAAAAAAAGCTGCAAAAGTACCCAACTTTTTGAAGTGTTAAGTATTCCTAAAATTTCAAACTTTGTCTACACTGAAAAAAAGAGAATTTGGAAAGGAGACTGTTGGGGATGTGGTACTTCAGAAGTGTAGTCCTTGTCATTAGCCTATAGTCTAACTTATCTTACAGTCTTAACAATATAGTCTAAGCTAGATACATCTTCATTGGTATATGTGCTTAAAGTCATCGGCCATCAGAGAAGAAAATGTGGAGAAATTAAGATTTAATCTTTTTAAATACATCCATGCAGCTGGTCCAAGTGGGTGGAAACATGGAATGTTATCCAGTCTTGGTTAGAACGATGGACCTCATAGGTCAGAAGATCGGTACCTTACCTCAATTTTCTTCTGTGTAGCGGGACTGAAGTAACCTCTCTTTGCCTTTCACATGTAAAGAACTAAAATTACAATAGCTTTATACATAAAGCTTTCAGATTACAAAGAATACATTTTTCCTTTGTACACTTAAAATTGTTTTATGGTTTTGTGTCTGGAAAAAGACAGAAAAAATAAAAGAAATAAATTTTTTGATGTCCCAGTCTGAAAATATCCAGACAAACAAAACTGGGGAGACAAGATCAAGCTTTCAAAAATAAGACATACCAAAAAAATCTTCTATCTGTAAGAGCTAGCAATAAATAAATACCAGTTTTATATCACAGAACTTGGTAATTTTATTGGCTAAGCTTCTTTTACTTTCCAAGTGTTGGAAGAAAAATATTCCTCTAAAAGGAAAGAAAAAAAAGAAAAAAAAGGCACCATGAATAACAAGAAAAATCCCCAAACCAAAGTAGTCAGTATTAATAAGTTCAAACACTCCTTCTACTTATGCAGATCTTGCTTCTTGTCCAAATACTCAGAAGCAGAATCCCCCCAGAGAAAGCCTCCGAAGAGCTGCTGCTGACACTGTAACCTGCCTCTCTGTTACGTGTACTCATTCAGTCCTCCACTGAAACAGGAGGACTCTCTTCCCCAGAGGTACCAGGGAGCTGATGAACAAAGATAATAGATTTTCGACAGTGTTCTGTGAAAGCACTAAAACCTTCCTTCACATATTAAAGATGGACTTGCTATCACTGAGAAAAAAAAATTGTAAGCAGGATCAGCAAATTTTTTGGATAGTGTAACTAAATCAAACCTGTTCACTGAACAGTTTTTGATAATACCACATGGTTTTACCAACCAGAGCAGTCAGGTCTAGAATTTATAAGAATTTTCTGCAAAATTCTATCCTGATCTAAATCACATATGGGCCAGTAACTTGAAATATCAACTGTTTTATTAATTATTATCCTTATTGAAACTCATGAACTGATGAAACAAGCCTTCATCTATGTCTCATGACAATCTAGTTTCTATTAAATCTTCTGCAAGCAAATGTCTAATCAAATTCAAACAATATAAAAAAAATCTTACAAAGGTGTCACTCAGGACCCTCACCAAAAAAAAAAAAAAAAAAGAAAAAGAGAAATAGAAATAGAAAATGACATAGTCATAAAAGCATGACTTGCTTGTAACTTGCCAGGACCACACACTGCATTATCACACCCAACAGTTTGTCTCAAAGGGAAAAGATAAGTCAAGTTTCAAGTCAGTGAAGAGGGAATAAAGGATTACTATCACTAGGATATGAACTATTAAGAGAATATTTTGGTCCAGTTCCTAAAGCCAACTGCCACCAAAATGATTTTCCTGAAAATCAGCTATATATTAATGACTTATGGGAAAGGAATAATGGGAGGTGATTCCAAAGTTCTCACCTGGTACCTGTCACTCTGTTTAGATCAACTATCTAAATTTGACATTTAATCTACAAAAATGCTTGCAAGGAGAGCATGAAGAATTTATAATAAAAGTGAAAGTCGCAGTCAGAAGTGGTAAAACATAATGTATCACTTTATATTTAAAAATGCTTGCAAAAATAGCAAACACTTGTTTAAACTGAGAAGAAAATGTTAAAATTTGACATAGTTATATTTAGTTGACATAACAAGTAGATTTTGAAATGTTATTATCAATTATTTTTTTTAAATAAGACAGGAGTATGTAACAACTTTCTTACATAGACAGTGAAATTGCATTCCCATTAAACAATATGTAACTGCATAACAGTGCATGATGGGTGGAGCTAAACAGAAGTTTCAGGCACCACTCATATTCAAAACATAGAGATTTCTGTGCCAATGACCCTGCTACTTAAGCAATCTGGCTCTGAATGGAGAAAATTAAATTAAGTCAAGCAGACGATGTTGATCCATTGACAGCATGTGAAATACAGAACAAAAATAGACAGGAAGCAAACAAATATGAAATGCTTCCTTTGTACCCGAATAATAATTGAGAAACCTGTTTTAAACGCCTTCTGTAGTGTTTGTGCACCTCCTTCCCACATTTGAAATCCTACATCTCCATGATAGTGGAACACATGCATTGCTTCCAACTCACATGAGACTCCCCAGCTATGAGGCTGCAGAATCTTTCTACCAGAGAAAAAAAACATTTTTTAGGCCTGCATTAATTACCCAAACTTTAGCAAGGGTGGCTGCATATGTCACTAATGGCTGAGGCACACAGAGCAAGGAGAAGTGACCTAGGACAGACTTGAAGCCTGTTTTTCCCTATTTATATTTTAGTAACTGACCCAATCACTTATGCTACGGAACCTGTACTTTGCCTTGCTTTATAAACAACCCCATCCACAAAATGCACTCTCTACTGAAACCCTTAGATGAAAGCATGGCTGGTTTGAAAACCCTGCCTCCCATTCTGTGGGAAACAGCCATTCCTATGAAGCTGTCCAGAGCCCGAGTTCCAGAGCTATCAGAACAAAGATTTGAGAGTTAAGGGTTTAAGGCAGCGGGCTAAACCATCAGTCTGCTGTATCGATGTAGCTTTTAATCAGAAAAGAACCATTTTCTTGCAGCATTTAAACCAACATATAATTTCAAAGGATGATTAGAAACCAGGCTATTATCAATGCAGAAAACAAGTGTTTCACACCAAGAATAACATTATGGAGCTAAAAAAAGCAGGAGAAAAACAACAGACTTCTGTACTTGCCCAAGAAAGTTAGACAATAAAAAATTGGTGGGCTTTTCTTGTTTGTTTAGGTTTAGGGTTTTTTTTAAACATGATCTGCTTTCCTAGTTGTAATAGCCTAGCAACCAATAGGGCAGTCATTCATATTCCAGCAGACTTCCACAAAAGGCTCAGGACAAATAAATAATTCACATTTTCTTCAGCAACAGTTCAAACAAACCTATAAATGAGGATCATAGCAATGGCCAAGTCAAATAATAGGAGACCACTTTTGTCCATGCTTCCTTCTGTCCTTCCCCTCCTTCAGCCATATTGGGGAATAGTCAGTGGCTAATTACTCTTGATAGGGGAGCAGGAATCCTTAGGTTAATGTTCTCAAACCCAATTGCCAGTAACAGCTGTGGGACTTCTCATGGACCACAGGATTTTAACCCTTAGTTCACAGAAACAAGGTGCTGTAAAAGTCTATCCAGTTCTTATGTGATTACTGCAACTTCATAATTAAAGTAATAAGCAGTTTTATGTACTAAACCTAAAGATTTTGCTCAGAAATTGCATGGTAAAATATTTACGAATCCATTTTCTATTTTTCTGTGTTTGTAGTAGATGGTGTTTTAATGGGAAAGGTACTAGTAGACATAAAAACTGATTTATGAGTTTTATCTGTAAGGTGCTGATTTTGAACTTAAGACTGAGTAGAGTTAAAAAAGTTTACCATAAAATCATTTACCATAAAATGATTGTGATTCTCTCCTTAGAAGGGAATGTATACACACAGCTTTGGGTATGCATTATTTGGGTAGTTCTTAAACCACAGAAGTATTTGCGTTGAGTTCAACAGACCTGCTGAAGTATTTGCAACACAACAGTAAAGCACAGTGTCCTTGCTGTGACTGGGGCAAGGGAAGTCACATCTGTGTAAGACTCAGAGTATTCTGCTTTGGATAGAAGGGCTCAGCCATGCAGAACTGGACTCTCAGTTTGCAAGACTAAAAAAAAATATTGCCTAAATAACCTCTAGTCACCTAACGTTAGTCAACTAACAGTTTTAAATTGATTAGTAAATGAATGCTTATGTCTAAGAGTCAGATAAAAATATTTACACTAGCACAAAAGTCTGCTGAATTCAATAGCAGTACTAAAAATTTAAACCTTAATCCTCTGATGACTGCTAAATCACATAAAAATACAAAAAAGTTCAATTTCAGTAGATAACGGCTCCATTTGGCAGTGAAGTAAATTGCCCATGTGACAGCAGTAAGTGTCCATGTGGATCCCTTTGAAGGAATCCTGTCTTTGTGCATGAAACCTATGTTTGTGGGAAATAGTGTAATATTTTGTGATAGTCTTTGTGGTCTATTTGGCTAGAATATTTACATGGTCTGTAGAACAAGCTGTTGATTCAGTT
This sequence comes from Anomalospiza imberbis, assembly GCF_031753505.1. Taxonomy (NCBI): domain Eukaryota; kingdom Metazoa; phylum Chordata; class Aves; order Passeriformes; family Viduidae; genus Anomalospiza; species Anomalospiza imberbis. The sequence continues at coordinate 8,866,792 of NC_089689.1, read as the reverse complement.
CAGCTGTGCATTCAGCATGACTTTTAGATGTCCTGATTCTTGAATGCATAGTTATTCAACATCAGTATTAAAAATCTCCAGTTTAATATTTTATAAGTTGGAATAGAGTTATATATTCTGTATGTGAAGCTACTGCGTGAAGACTTTTTTAGATATTAATATTTAAATGCTTGCCACTGCATATCCCCTGCCTCTGGCTGAAAGTATGTCTTTTCATGCTGCTGTGTCCTGTATCTCAAAAAGCATTGTGTAGTTCTGGTTCACCTCCCAAGAAAGTGGACTTTTCAAACTACCAGAGACCCAAAGAATGGCATGATTGAATGATTAACAGCATAGAATAGTTTTCAAACAAGTGACTGCATAGTTCTTTACATTAAAACAGGCTGAGTTATATAGACTGGTTATATAGACATTTGCTTTTTACTACAAGACTATTCTAGTTCCTTTTATTTTTACCTTGAAGGCTGGTGAAACTTTAAAACCCCTGAACTTATTTCAGTCTTCTCTTCTCTTCTCTTCTCTTCTCTTCTCTTCTCTTCTCTTCTCTTCTCTTCTCTTCTCTTCTCTTCTCTTCTCTTCTCTTCTCTTCTCTTCTCTTCTCTTCTCTTCTCCTCTTCCTCTTCCTCTTCCTCTTCCTCTTCCTCTTCCTCTTCCTCTTCCTCTTCCTCTTCCTCTTCCTCTCCCTTTCTAGGTCTGAGAATACGATTATTCAATTTCTCTCTCAAGCTACTAAGCTGTTTCCTATACATAGTTCGTGTGCTCCTGGATGATCCTACACAAGGACTCGGATGGTAACGTTTGGGGTTTTTTCCTCGTTTCTGCTCTCAAAGCATTATTTAAGTTATAAGAAATAAATTAATGAGTACATGAAGGATTTGTTTTATGTCTTCCAGATATTTTGAAATAATTGCAAAGCTGCTCATACATTGTGAATGGAAATAAGCACTAAAATAACAGTATTATTTTTTTCCCTTTACCACTAAAATAATCCTGGCTCTCTCCTTAGATACTGTGCATCAGATGTAATTGTGCAAACATATATTTTAGATGTATTATTACACGAGATTTCTATGTAAAATTGCAAATGTCTGATTCCCAGTTTATGCAAAATTATTTTTGGATTTTGCTTAAATTACTTAAAATCCCATATCCTGGAAATGGACAGACAAATACATGAAACTGAGCTTTTGTGCAGATGATATTGATGATCATTTTATAGCCTTCTGCTTTCTCTGAACACTTCAGAAGAATGAGACCAAAGGTACATTCTATATTCACAATGATTTATGGATATAATGAATGGTGTAGCACACCCAGAATTGCCAGTATGGTATTCTATATCACCATTTTTATTAATGTGTTACACAATTAATCACCAAATGTAGAAGAAATTGTAATTTATTTAATCTGTTGTATTTATATCCTGGGAATATTGAATCTCCTCAATTTTTAATGCTAATAAGCATCACATATTTTTAACGTACTTCCTTTCACTTCATTTGATTCTTTTGTCCTTAAATGCTGAAAGAAACAAAGCACATAAGAAAATACTAAGCTTAGGATGACAGAACCAGCAGTCTTCACACAATGTTAGGCAAGGGACAGAGTTTGATTTCTAATTTTAATATTTGGATATCAGTTAAATCTAGTAAGGGTAACACCAAAAAAAGCTAGTGCATGGGAGAAATACTTTACCAGAATGAAATCCAAATAAAAGAGAGGTAAAGAATATTTATTTTATTCAGCAGTGCATGAGAGAAGGATATGTGAATGGAAGATGTGTTTGAGATCTTTTTTGGTCAAAATTTGTCATGAGAAATTGTAAGATCTGAAAAAGGGCCGTGAAGAAATTTCCCTGAAATACAAGACCTATAAAAACTGCTTTTGACTCTAAATATACCTTAGAATGTCTCTTCAATAAGAAGAAACAAACAGTAAAGTTTCCACGAGAATTTGTGGAGAAGAGGAAATACATCCTTAGAAATTTAGGCACATTAGCAACTAAGGGACTTAACATTTTCCATCTAATCATGATTTCTGGCATGCTGCAGTTCTTTTACTGAGACCTCTAGTGAGCCCAGATGAGTATATTGTACTGCATGGTTCTGTCTGGGTGTGCAGGACAGGTTAGAATATCAGACCTTGTGCCAAATAATACTTTTGTATTTATGTGCCAAGATGCATATTCATATACATCTGCAGGCTGCTGAATACCTCACACTTCTCCTGGGCATGTCCTTCAATCCAAGTGCTTCACAATTCACCAGAGGGTGTATTTATATTTTCTCTGCATATTATTCCCTTACATGGTGTTGTGGTACATCTCAGAGAGTAGTTGGTGTGTTCTGTCTCTGAATAACATTTGTCTGCCTGAGAAGATTCAGGTAAGTCCTTCTGCCTGCTCACTAATCTTAGAAGCTGTGCCAGACAAACAGCAGCCCATTAATGCCCTAGAGATCTTGAGGGCTTGATACCAAAAGTCCTGCTTGAATGCATTTTTAAAGATGTGGTGATAGGAAAAAAAGTAATTTCTAGGTGCTGGGTCACAGCCTGATGAAAGAACCTACTCAGCATGCTGAGAGCGTGGCCACAGAAAATGTTTTCACCTGGTTGGTTTTAAAGTGACAAATCTGGGAGCAAGTCTTTTCATCAGATTTATTTCCTGTTTTTCAGAAATGCCTGCACAAGTTGGTGTCTTTCATTTACTCCTTCAGGCACAGTGGGTGTACAGGAAAGGGCTTAAGACATAAAGCATCCTTATTAATGGGTTTAGCACTGTCCCGCTCACAGCTGGTACACGTACAGTTGTTGCTAATCTGTGGGCTGCAGATCCCTTTACTTTCTGCTGACCTTGCTTGCTGAGGATGAGTGAGGATATTTATCATCATTTACAGATTATATATTCCCTCATCCCTATATGACCATGTAAAAGGAAGATTTGTGCCAGCAATTAAAGGCAAGATAACATCATGTGTATAATGACCAATATTTTTACTTGAGTAGCACCAGTTTTGTACTTGAAATACTGCTGCATGCATCTCCAGCCCTCCTCACATCCTCAAAACAGGTTAGCAAGCGTAGTTTGCTGCAGTCTTTCCTGTTGAGAATGTGCTCTTTGTATCACAGCCTATCCATGGGAGAGGATTTCTAGGGTTCTTGATCTTCAGTGTATATTGTGTACTTAGTTCATCTTTACAAAGTGCCATTTCAGTTGTCTTGCTTTTAAATTTGAAAAGAAATCTTCAAAAATGTAACCTGGAATGCTTCACAGTCTTTTATCTACAGATATGGAACACATACAGCAGTACTTTCTAAAAGTTACTTTACTTTTAAAAATGTCTGTATTGATTGCCTTGGGTTTCAACTATTGCATGCATTTCATGGACCACTTAATGACGTAATTAATATCCCTTTCCTCCCATATGTTTTTATGACTGTGTTCCCATACACATTTGCTAATGAAAATGGACTTTGCATGGATGGTATGGCAACTATCAGTAAGGAATTAAACCGGAGTTGTTCCAATCAAAACTACACACCTGGAACAATTGATTGGTGAGTTCCTAAGTTAAAACAGCAACCCAAGAGTCCACAGAATGGTGGGAAGCGAACACAGAAAGACAAATCCATTTCCATCTGGAATGGTGGCATTTTAACATATAGTAGGGATGTTTCTATAAATCTCTAGCCATTACTTACATTTCTGAATGTTCAAACTGCATTTGGTATTTTAATTATATCTCTTGATTGCAAAGTGAACTGCTGGACTGGATGCTGGTGTGAGATCTGGGTTCCATCAATGCTGATACCTTCCAGAAATAAAAAAGAATGCCCTTAACTTAAAAAAAAAACAAATCTGAGTAGGAGTAAATGATTAACAGGAAATTATTGTGCCATTGAGAGTTTCCCATTCCAGTGGTGCTGTATCAGGTGCCTATTAGCATTGATAGGATTCTTCCAAGATATCACAGCCCCTAAGAGTTTAATACCATTTATATCATTATATAGATAGCAAAATGTTCACACAAAAGGATTGTCAGTTTCCCATAGGAACCTCATGATTTGCTGTGGATTAGAAATACAAGTCATGTCAATACTCAGTAGGTAACTACTGATGTAAAGTTTTTATTACTAAGAATTTTTTTTTTCAATAAGCCTGCTCTAATTTCCATTCACATGTACAACATTTTTTTTTGTCTGAAACACCAGATTATAATTAATTTAATATTTATTTCCTTACTGTAATGAACAGGTCTCCCATTATTTGGGTGAATCGAAGCTTACCTTTGTGGGGATTACAGGTAATATGTAAATGACAAATTCATCTATTGCCATGTAACAACTGCAGATGATACTGATTTACAGAACTGTAGCAGTGTTAAAGGATACTTGGAAATGTTGATGTCAGTGGGGAAATCTTGGACACCAAGTATAGCAAAAGCATAGAGATCAGAATATCTGTACTAACTCTCTCTGTGAAATGAGATTTTTCACTAAGAAAAACTTACTACTTAAGCTTCCAGATAGGTTATACCATTGTATTCTCTCACTGTGATTGGTGTAATGCCAATGCACTGATTGTACCTCTACATAATACACAATTTTCTAAGGGAAGAAGCCCTTGCAAATACCTGTAGAATATGCACAGTTTGAATAATTCTTGACCTAGATTCAGATTTCTTTATTAAATTTAATTTTAAAATACTGAGATATTTATTTGTCTATGCATGCAGTCCTTTTCTAATATGTCTATTTGGTAAGGGGAGGAATTTATTTGAAAATAAAGCCTGAGTTTATCTAAAACTAATAATATATCAGCTTTGGAGAATCTGATATATTCGGATTGCCTATTTTAATAATTTTCTATATTTTAATTATTTCCCAAATCATAGCATCTTTTTATACTTCTAGATAAAGACACTGTGCACCCTTCAGAGCTTTTAGCTGTAGGGAGTGTTAATTTAAAATCCTGAGGCTTGACCTCAGGCTTCAGCCTGATAGACTCCATCTTGATGGAATATCCCCATAATACACATTAAAATACAAATACTTTCTGTGCAAAGAAAATAAGTAAATTCTTAATATCTATAAAGTAAGATAAGTATTAAGTATTTTGTTTTACTATTTTGATATTTGACTATTTAAATATTTTAAATTGTTTAATACATACACTAACTACATAATCAAATTGGAGGCTGGTAAATCGAGCTCAGCTGCATTTAAATCTTAAAATGAATAATTATTCATTGGTATAATTTTTTTCTGCTTTCAACTTTCTGCATTATACACAGTAAGAAAAACAGTTGCTATTCCACACATTCATAACATCTTCACAAGAAAGTAAAAAGCTGACTGAGTTTGCTTATTTACAGCTTCTTTCTCTCTCTGTCATGTGGGAAGATTTTGGTACTGTTTAGGAATAAATGAAACTCAGAAAAATAACAATATCTATGCTTCAAGCAAAATGCTCTTAGCTGAGAGGGTTTCAGAGGATTCATGGAAGAGCTGTTTTATATAATCTTTTATTTTCATTGTAATGTTAATATCTATTCTCTAGAAGCTGGTATTAATACACATTTTTTTTTTCACTTCACTTAAGGTATCTGTGGCCGTAATAAGTCTCTTTGAAACTCTGTTGCTAAGTTATCTAAGCTACAAGGTAAGTACTCTTGGTTACTTTTATGCAGAATTCATTAAAAAAATAATGAGTTTAATCTTTCAATATAAAGTTTGTGTACCTGTGCCCATGCTGGTGTACAAGCAGGGAGTTGAGAAAAACACACTTCCCGAGGATAGAATGTTGTCACACAGGCAGCCCTGCTCCCCAAATTTATGAGCAAACTGTAATATCTAAAGAGTGGAAGTCAGCAATTAAATGCTCATTATTTTCCATTGTAATTTCAAAACACATTCTCAAAAGTGACCTTGATTTTTTGACACTCATTTTAAGTTGTGCAGGTTTATTTGTCTGTCCATAATGTATTGGACACAATTGTCATTGATTTTAAAGCCGTATCTACTCAATACATATAATTCAAGGTTTAGCCCTCTAAAACTGTGCCCAGAAAAACTAGGCCGAGAGAGTACTTAAAAAAAAAAAAAAAGGATATCTGCATACTTGTGTTATTCATCTATGTGATGCTATTGGAATATCTTTTCAAAATGTCTTGTAATCTTTTGATTTTGCATTTTTGCATTTGGATTCTCCTTTAAAAGTTAATTTTTCTTCTAATATAATTATTCAGTTTTCTTCGTTCCATTTTGTTCTGCTATATTTCTGCATTTTTAATATCTTTAGGAGAAAAATACTAAAAGCATTTGAAATAATTTACCAAAGAAAATTTGAAAATATCTTGGGGGATAATCTTTTTTTTTGAATTATATTTTGTATTACTGACACTCAGTAGCTATCAGAGCCACTGCTGAATTTAGAGCGTTGTATTTCAGTGTGCTTACTGAGTGATTATGGCATAAATGTGTCCTGAGTGCCCAGTAATGCTAAGAGGCTTGCAGTTGTCTGCTGTCTAAAAATTATTCTTCTTAATCCTTGAAGCATATATTATTTAAGGGTTGGGGGTTACAAGTGCAAATCAGTTATGGGCAGAAAAAGTGGCAAATTTATATCCTGGTGTCTAAACAGTAAAGGGCAATCACAGTTTGTGCTGTTCCTGAGTTTATTGGGCAGCATTTTCTCCTCATCCATTCTGCTTGTGATTTGTATCAGTTTCAGTGGGTACAAAAGATGAATTCTTGGCAAATCAGCTTCCATGAGAGGTTACTCATCAGTGTGTGATGGATGGAAAGCTCTACTACCCTGATTTGTTGCATACACCTGTCACAGAAGTTGAGGCAATTTTGTGATTCCACTCCCCTTAAGAGAAAGAACTAAGGGATTAATCTGAGGAACAATAAAATTTGTCAGTCACATCAATCCACGTGATGCAAACACCTCCTTTCCTCTGGTCATGTTTTCTTAGTTTTATTTACACCATTCTCTTGAAGCTAAGAATGGTGCTATTTCACCCACGGTAAGGCTTTTCTGCACAGCTTAGGTGACCAGAGGTGCCTTGGTTCATGTAAATCTGTGGCAGATTACTTATTTTAAAGAAACATTTTCAGAGCTTTCACAATTTAGGTAACTAACTTCTACAAGTTAGAGAATTAGCAAGCGAGAAAACAAGAAAAAATGATTTTGTTTGCACTGGAGTGCACGTTACTAGGATTTCACAAATAACCTGTAAAATGAATTAAGCAGACATTTGAGAGAATACTCCAAGAGATTGACCTTTCTGATACCTGGTTCATGACATATGAGAAATGATTCAACATGCAGAATAGTGAGGGGAGAGTAGCATATCATGCTACTGTGATACAGTGAATTTGCATTTTTTATAGCTTTTAAATAGAGAGGAATGCAAAGGATGTAGCACTGTGTTGTGATGCTGATCACTTGGATCCAGGAATGGAAGGTTTACAATCTGCATTCTCACAGCCTAAAGTATTACATGAGGGTTTGTCCTTGGCCAGAATTCTGAAAGATGTCTACATCAAAAATCTCCATTGTCAAAAGTTGCCACAGACATCTGGCAATCCTGCATATGCCTGGTGCTCAGGCACTCTCAGGGCTTTGAGCAGCACCATACATTCTCACTGCAAAAGGCAGTTTTGCAGAACTCATGATGCATTTATGCATTTCCATGTGGAAGCCAGAATCCTACAGCTGCACACATCCCTAATTACCTGGATCCCATCCATACTGGCACTGTGCCTGCTCAAGTAAATTATGTGACATTTCTTCTCTATAATGCAGAGGAGGAAACTCCTAACGTTAAAAATGAGGAAATCTGTGAAATCACAGAATGGTTCAGTTTGAAAAATCAGATTTGATTTTGATTTTACTCTTCATACAAAACCCTCTCAATTTATAGGCTCACGATTTCACCTGTATGTCTGACTCCCACCAACTGCAATTAAGTGGAAGACAATAATCCCTGTCCCTGATGTATAGTGGCTTCCAGATGTGGAGAGTTAAAAATGGAGAAAGAATTATATATGATACGGAGGTTGTATTTAATTTTCAGTGGCTGTATCAGGTGGTTATTTTTTCAGGGAAGATGAACATGTCATTGCAACTGAAAATATAATGCTCTACTGCAAATTCTTGTAATACTGCCATGGTATGTGCTACACTATTATTGCATTACCTGTGATGGATTTCTGCTACACAGCATTAGTAAAGCTGTAAGTCACTGAAGTTCAACTACCTTCCTTTTCTAATATTTGGATTTTCACCTCAACATTTAATCAGACACAGCCACTGCACAGATTTGGAAAAAAAGTAGAATTTTCCTCATCCTGTTGCTAGCAGTAAGCAAATTAAAAGATCAATGCCACTTCACTGAAATATGGGGGAAGACCTCTCATTTCATGAAAGCAAGATCAAGTTCCCAAAAGTCCTGAAGTGCTCTGAAGTATTGGTGGCAGAAACAGAGAAGTTGATATTGTAGTCCTAATTTAAATATTAATATTTAATTTTAATATTAAACACTTGATTTCTTCCTTACTTCCCTCTCCAAAACAGTTGGGAAAGAAAAAATACAAAGTAAAGATAAATGATAAATGCAAAGGATGAAAGGAAGGAGATTTAAAAGTATATATCTTTTACTTGGGAAGTACAGTATTATAGACTATAAGAAAAAGGATCCAGAGTGATCTATATTCCATATTCACCTTTGTCACATGTGTTTAAATTTGAGATGAATGATATTCCTGAATTTCAGGTGTGGGAGAGACTCCATGTGTTTCATTGGGACATCACATGTATTTCTTGTCAGAAATGTGTTTGTAAGCTGACTGTGACATTGTGGGGTTTTTTTCCTTTTCTTTGAAGGGAAATATCTGGGAACAAATTCTGAGAATACCCTTTCTCCTGGAAATAATTAATGCTGTCCCTTTCATCATCACGGTAAACATGTTTGAATTAATATATTTGCACATTGCATTTTACAGCTGCACAAATACTCTTACTTTTTTAAAATAAATTTTTTTCTAATGTGGATGATGAGTTTGTGCCTATGGGAACAGAAATTTGCCAACAATAAGAGGATAGTTTGCTGCTGGAGTGAAGTCATACAGATAACTTTCCACTTCCTCTTCCATAGGCACAAACAAAACCAAAACCCTCTAATTCCAACTACAGCACAACCAATAAAATAAACCAGCTGGTTGTAGAAATATAAGAATCACTCATGTCTGCAGTGAAAACTGACTGTGTTCCTATTTTATCTAATTATCTTGCATGTGGTTAATTACAAAGGAAGACAAAAATGTTATTTAAAGCCAAATCTCACGCTAGAAACACATTAATAGTAAGTATTTTTCCCAAGTGCTTCATTTCTGCTTGAATAGTAAAGCTCTATTCCTCATCAGAAAAGCTTCTAATGAATTTGTTAATTCTTCTTGCAGATTTTCTGGCCAGTCCTAAGAAACCTGTTTATTCCTGTATTTTTAAATTGCTGGCTGGCAAAGCATGCTTTAGAAAATATGATTGTAAGTATGCAAAGGAAATAAATATTCTAAAGTTGTGGGGTTTTTTGTATAATGTCTTTAGTGCGATTTTGGCAGTACAGTCCAACCCTAATAGGAAGCTAACCAGATCTGTATTTAGATTATCCAAATGGTCAAGCATTAGTAAACTGCTTTCTGCATCAAAATTTGAAAAAACCAAGACGTGAAATGAAATCTCAATTAGTATAAATTGTTACTGTGCCAATACAGGAAATGGCAGTGGATGGTTCTTTTGCTACTCTGCCATTCATACACAATTGCAGGGAATTCAACTGTTAGGCCATAATTGGGCTTTGCAGCCTGTAATTTGTAAACTAGACATGAGCAGACCTCAAGGCAGCTTGCAATAGGATCAGAATTGTGCTGGGGTGAACAAAGAACTAGATATTACTTAAATAATCACAGAATCACAGCTGGCGCTTCTGCACCTTCTACATGATCAGCAAACTCATAAGTGCATTTGGGTGACTGCATTGCTATCAGAGTACTGCATAATTCCTCTACAGAATCAGATCCTGACTTACTGGTTCAAACCCAAAAATAACGCCTATTTTCCATTACTACAGAATGATCTTCACCGAGCCATCCAACGCACACAGTCCGCAATGTTTAACCAAGTCCTCATTTTAATATCTACCTTACTATGTCTCATCTTCACTTGGTAAGTGGCCAGATGCCCTTTGTTTTTATTATATATTTTGGCTTGCCTGGTGGAAACCAGGCAGTGAAATAAGAAGGGTGGAACACATCAGTGAAAGTGTTAACTAGCACCTGGGGTGTGAGTGCACCAGGTTTGGAAACAGAATCTGGATGCATGGGAAAAGGAATCCTTCTTACACCCAGGAAGGAAATACAGATAAAGTAAAAACACAGGATAAAGCAGGCACATACACCAGCCTCAGCAGAGAAGTCACTCACATATGAAGAGTACCAACAGAAGTAAATTGACCCACACCAAGGTCACCTTCCTCTGTCTGCTGGGACAGAGAAGAGTGTGCTTTATCTCAGCCATAGGACTTGGACCGAGTCAGGTTCCCCTAAGGATTACAGGGCATAGCTGTTAATCCAGATTACAGACAGTGTAGAATGTATTAATCTAGAGTACTGACGGTACTGGATGGTAGGTTCAAACAACCAAAATGGATTACTCTGAAGAATATTTTGCTGCAAGATCTGAAAAACTTGAATTTACATCCAGAGAAAACACCACTTGATTGCCCCATGTTTACATTGTGCCACAGGGATATGGTGTTAGCCAGGGCTGGAGGCAGATGAAGGAGACTACATGATTAGTCTGGCTATACGGTAGCTCTGTAGCTTACTCAACATACAGAACTTTCATATCAGTAGTGCCTGAGAACTGAGAATCATACTCGGGGGGCCATGTACAGCGTGATACAAGCTGGTGTACTAGAGGACAGTGAAGAGAGAAGATGGTTCTGTGTGGAAAGGCTAAATCACCTGTATTTGTTTTGCCAGACAAGATGTCTTTAGGTTAGCACATTGATAAAGTTTGGTGTGTCATTTTGGAGACAGTAATTCGATTTTCTCTTACTTTATTTCTCTGGCTTGCTTTTCTGATAGTCACTGTTATGTGCTGCCTAACCCTTTTGGTAATAACTGTAACATAGCACACGGCTTTTGGAAGAGGAGTTTGCTCTAGCCAGGCTAAATGAATGGTCCAATTTTGCCCTTTGTCTTAGGGCCACACACCTGCTTAATAACAAATGCTGCCTGTTCCAGAAAGTAATGAATTTTTGTGATATTTAATCTCCTATTGAACATTATGTAATTTTATATGCATAAGGATTTGGACATTTTTAATTTTGATTTTTAGTTTTTTACAACACAAGGTGCTATTGAGTAAATATTGCTTCACCTTTTTTACCTACCTACTTCAATATTTTACTGAAATGCTGCGCAAATTATGTATCCTGCTCACCAGCAGACATTGTGACAACTGACAGTAAGACATGCAGGAAGTGGCAAGCTCACCTGTAATTATGGCTGGGCTCAACAGCTGCAGATACTACTTCATTATAGTTCATTATTTACTGACCTAGGACTGACCCTGCTAGACTTGAAAATAAGCTAAATGAGATGAAGACACCCAGTAATGCAGTAACTAAGGAAACAAAGCACTTTTTGACTGAGAATAATAGTTCAAATATCTGCAGCTTCTCTAAGACTGGAGTTAGGTTCAAGTGATTGCTACTCTTGTCTATGTGAACACACATAATGGCATTTTTACACATTCTTTCCTTATACTACTGATTATATATTTAAAATACCCAAAAAACCCCTCTATAAACAGTCCAAATCAATTAGTGTCTTTGATTATGTTACATCTGTGGCGAATTTGAGAGAGCATTTAATCTTATAGACATAATTTAGAACTTAAATGAGTTCCTTCCTGCTGAAGGTGGACCTAAGTCCATTGCTGAAATCTGTCCACTTAGGAGTGCCTTTCACCAGACTGATCTTTCATGTTTTCTGCAAAGGCAAGCAGTACCCAGGTCAGTACCCCCAAACATGTTTGGGAGCCAGCACTTGCATAACACACAAAACCTTTCAGTCATCGCCAGTCTGTTCCCATAAGCATGCTTTGGTTCCATTTAGAAACACTGCCCTGCTCCATGTAGTACCATGGCTTCAGCAAAGCAAAATGACTAAGCCTGGATTAGTAGCTTGAGTACAGCGCCTTCAGTTGCAGAGCACTTTCCTCTTAGAGGATGAGGGACATGCTCATGGTGTGCTTTTGGCACCACTGATACCTGCCCTCATCGAGCCTCCCTGCTGACACTCAGGCCCTGGGTGGAGTCAATTGAAACCCCACAGCCCCCTTAGCTCCTGCTTGCCAGGCTTGTGCCATCTGCTGCAAGAGCAACATCAGCACTTGTGAAGCCAATATAGCTTTAAAACACAGGGTTTTCTGTTCAAAGCCACCTTTTTTTGGCAGACACATAGACAGAGATGGAATGGAGCTTTTTATGGGAATTTCATGATTTTATAAGATGGTATGAAGCCCAGAAAGATTCCTCATTGGCATTGTTCCTGTCTGTATATAATAAGAATTTTCAAAATAACTTTACCATAACTAGGAGGAAGCCCACAGAAAATGAATTTCACCTCGTGCATCATCTGTAAAGGCATCATTTACATCTCCACATCAGAATCTTTTAAGTGGTGGTTACACAGATAGGCATGTGCTAGCTTATGTCTTACAATTCAGGTGGAAGCTTTCCAATGAAAAGTCAAAAAGTAGGTTATCTGAGGTTACAACTGGTTGGCTAATCTCACAGTTTTTAGATACCATTGTTCAGGCTGTCCTTTGCACTCAGAGTATAGTAGAAAAAAGCTTTTTCTGTGTTTTTGTATACAGCTGACAATTTTCAGTGTTATTACTGAACAAACAGTAATCACAACAAAATTTATGCTCAACTCCACTCTTTGATCTTTGGTGATAATTGTTTATGGATGTGGGGGTGGAACTCATTCGCAGGTCAGTAAATCTATAAGACCATTTTGACGTATCTTTAATTTATAGATTACATACAAGGGTTTTTTTTCCTCCTTTTTCCTGATGTCAAAGATAGATTAGGCTGTCCAATAATTTTTCTTTCTTTAAACATTTCAGTGGCTTTGTAACCAGAGCAATTTTGCATCTACTAAAACATGTGTGCTTCAATATGACAGACAGACTGTTCAGCAGTTACTACTGAGAGTGTTCTAGCAAGAATTATAGACCTAGTCATAATATGTGTTGTGTCATTAAGCTAATGGATGTTTGCACTTGTTTGTCAAATGGAATACTAATTATTTCTGTAAACTCTACAAGAAGACAAATAACAGCGAATGAGTATTTCAGGCATCTTTCTGTGACACAGTGACTCATCTATTAAAAGTTATTTTGAATTTTAAAGCAGTGTTAGTCATATATCACCAGTGTAGAGTGATTAGCTTTTGAAGGAGGTGGCTACAAATTCTTTGAGATGGACAGTTACTTTTTTTCATACTCAAACCTCCACAAACTTTGCTTATGCTTTCATGGAAAGCTCACTGAGGTCTATCTTAACATTTTTTACACTTCAGTGCTTTCAGCATCTGAAAATAAGGATGTTTTCAGACAGTAGCTTACAGAATACCTGTAGAATGCCAGTACTGTAGCAGTAGGAGTAAGTTGCTTGAAAGGGTAAAGACAAATCCAACAATGATCTAGTCCAAACAAGACAAGTCAAGACCTTATGATTTGGAACAATGTGTCAAGGGAAGAAAAACCACTCAACCAAGAAAGAATTAATCACAGAAGATTTAGAGAGAAAAAGGTATCTGAGTGCTCCAGTTCCCTTTATTATCAATAAGTAGATATAAACACCTCAGAAGGTGATCTGAAGGGAGCTAAATCACCCCGTGGAGGTCTTGAGTTTACCTTTCAGTGTTCATTTTGACAGGAGCCTACAATGGCAGTTATCCAAGAAGGATGCCTAGCCTTAAGTAGGATGAAAAGTGTTGGTGGATTATGTAATGTAAAATAAAATGTGGTTTTCTGCAGTTCTTTCTGTGATCTTATGTTTTCTTGTACAGCAATCTCAGTGTTCAGGACCAGTCTCAGTTTGATTGAGAGAGATTTTCTGCATATCAGGACAGCACAAGATAACACTGTGCTTCTGTCTTTCAGAATCCAATTATTCTAAAGTAGTAAAGCATGTGAAGTTTCAGGAGTTAACAGAATAAACAAGAGTTTCAGAATTTAAATCCCAGAATATTATACAACATTAATTGAAAGTTCTAAGTAACAGTAAATAATACAAAATGAATTATTCAGCAAGAATCCCACAAAGCACTGAAGTAATTGCAATGATACCTTTCTTTCTCTGAAACCAAGCAGATCTGTCAGGATGCTGTTTGTTTCAAACACGGGGTCTCTGTTTTCTGCTTTGAAGTATTCCTGTGCAGCCCTCTCCAAATCGGCAAGTAGATCTAGAAGTAGGGCAGTGGCACATGCAGTACCTTCCACATCCACTGGACCAACTGCCACCCTCCCCCGGTCCTGCTCCTCAATTCCTGGAACCAGGGCAGCGTGGATGGGTGCTTTCTCTGTGCATGTGTGCAATGAAAATTGAGGTCGAGTTCAGACACTGCTTTAACACTTCCTTAAGTGAGGGGACGATGAAAAGGCTGTGCAGCTCCTGGGAGGTCAACAGCAAAGCATTTCCTAAAATATCCACTTGTTATTTCTGAGCAAATAATCTATGAATTCAGCTAGAGTTTATGTGAAATACTGCCTTCTGGGAGAAGCTGTGTGCATGAACTCAAGGCCAACATTCTCGTGAGCTTTGGTAGGAGAAATATATTAAATACAGAGTTTATCTCTTTTAGGTACAGAAGTTCCTAAGGTGGCTTTGCTGAAATCTGCTGTATCAGACAAATGCGAAAACAGTGTTGCCAAAAATAGTTGCCAATTTTGATTATTTAAATGAAACAAATTCAGACAAAACTCCTAGAGTTTCTTTTGGAACTTATGGGATAGCCACACTTCTTTCACCTTTGCTAGCACTGGGATCCATTTGCTTACATGCCTATGATTAGTACTTAAATGGCCAAGGCTTTTCAAAAGGTGAGCAAATGTAATGGAAAATTACAATGAAAGAATGAAATAAAACCCACAATTGTTTCTTTGATTAATGCCTTTTCATATTTTTATGCAACTATTGTATTGTGACAAAACAGACTTATTACCATATACAATTTTCTTTTTTGGTAGCTCTGTATTTGTAATAATACACTTGAAAAATATTTTTGTATATTTAAGTTCAAGAGTTCAGACCTGAAAAAAGCATGTGGGTGATTAGTGCTTTTGAGGAGTGTTGCTTAAAGATTGTAGGATAAGGATGTATGCTGGTTGGTTGTTTGTCAAAGGCAGATCAGAAATCATGTATTACAGGGAGAGCAGAAGTATTGAAGCTCAATCAGAAGTCTTTGGCTACCCATCAAAGACAGTTGCTATGGAAACGTAGATAATTATACAGTGATTTTCATGCTATTTTAGTTATTAATTTGGTAGTGACATAATATTTCCTTTGTTAATCTTTTTAGATTTTTCTACATAGTTATTTCTAAAATAATTAGGTCAGCATCTTTCCCATGGCTCATGGAGGGAATTCTCTGTGCCACTGGTGTAATGGAATATTTAAAACTAGACACAGACACCAGCAAAATTTATAACAATTTAAATAGTCTGTTTACTGTGGAAGAAAGTCATAAAGGTTAGAAGGTTCAATCTCAATTATCTTCTTAGTGTGAGAGATACATTTGTAGTCATCTTGTTTGCTTAAAATAAAAAACAACCAGACTAAATGATAGCTCAGAAAGCTGCCTACACAAAGCCTCTCTAAAATGGAGTGTCAACAACATTATTTATAAGCAAATTCTCCTATTTGGAATATATACAGAAATATTAAATTAAGCAATTAAACAGTGTGATTGAGAGGTTTCTGTTCTTTTATTTCACCCCAGAAAATTAGTCAGCTTCATGTACTTGTGATCTTTTCAAGCTACAAACTTTGCTCATTTGACCAGGTTGCAGGTGATCTGTTAATCTGAAAATCAGTAGTTCCAAACTGAATGTAGATAAAGGTGGGCAAAGTTAAGTTTGTTTAAATTTGTATAAATTTGAAAGGCAAAATTAACTTATCCACATTTTTTATTCCCTGTTGTAGCACACAGTATCTCAGTATTTCAGTACAATACGGTGTGTACCTTTACATTGTAGGTCAAGCATATCAACCTTTGACAATGAATGTAATTTCAATTTCACAGTCTATTCTGTCTATAATATATTCTATAAATCAGTATTTTAAATTGACACTGGGAAGAATTTTCAGCCTCTCTTGCAAAGCCTTTACTTTTGGTGGGAGTTAGACATTGAAGTACTTACTTACCTTTCTGAAAGTTCCAGCCTCTATCCTCTGAAGCATTTTTATCTTTCTCTTCTAATAATTTTTAATGCCATGTGAAGGTACTGAAACTTCAGTAATCAGAATATGCATATTTAAGGAGAGTGCAAATCATATATTCAAAACCAAGCCCCTGCCCAAGACGGAGATAAAATTTCACTCAGGTTCTTTCCCAATATTTTCCCCAGTAACTTCCATGGGATGTAAAAATCTCTCTCAGATAAAAAGTGCTGCTAATATTTACATCAATAATCTTGACTACATTTCATTAAAGATGCATTGAGAATATTAGGGAGTCACAATATTTTGGAAAACACTATGGACTCTGAATATGCAATTAGGAGAATTTCAGCTTTTATTATCATGACATCTTGCAATAGAGTAATAATATTACCAGATACCATGACAAGCAGAGCTTGTTCTGGCAGCAGAGACCAATTACCCTTACAAATGGAAAAAAAAAAAAAAACAAATTATTTTGAGTCATATAACATTTGGACTGTTAGAAATACAATTCTAAGACTGCATCTCCATGGCGTCCTTTCTCCAGCAATTGTATTTTGAATTCTGTGAGAGATAATAAAATAAAGCTTATTGCTAATATTAACTAATTATGGCTTGCCAACACATATAAAGCAGCATGTAAAACTCCTCAAAGTTGGTCTAAATGCATTCCTGTTCTTGTTCCTTTGCAGGAAAAAAGCATAAAATAGCGTGACTGTGAGGAATCTGTAATGTCTCAGTAAAATTAAAAAAAAATAAATTTAGCAAAATGTGCTTTCTGTGTCATAAAATGGGGTTTGGAGAAAATCTAGAAGTGATTGTCCAAAGAGCAAGGATAAATAAGGAATAGCAAAGAAAAATAGAGTGCTATATTCCATTTAAAAACTCCAAACAATTACTGTACTTTAATATGTGCAATATGCATTTGAGATGTGCATGTCTTCAAAATTATCAACACTTGACAAAGATTCATTCAAAGGAAAACTGCAGTCAGATGAAAGGATTTGACATAGGGAGCCAGGGAGGTGAACTGAGCAGCCATGCAGATTATTAGGATGTAGGTTTTCTAGTTGGCTTTCCATTGGTTTATAAACACACAAGCTTGTAAATAGATCCCTTGTGTGAAAATGTAAATGTTACACATGCAAAAGATGTTTGTTACCTTCAGAACAAGGGTGATGAGAATAACTTCTGGAAAATAAAATGCTGGAATGAAAGTTGATCTGGAGTGTAACTAGAGCCTGCAGGATGTGAAATACTGTATAATCATACTGGCAAAATAAACCTTAGATTTTGGTTTGGTTTTGGGAAGACTTAAGTAAAAACAGGTAAAGTTCCCCTTAAAGGGTCAATTTGATATACAAAATAAGTGTTAGAACCCTCAGTCTTCCATCTCTTTCCTTACAGGAAGGCATTACATTTCATAAGCTTCATTTTTTCTTTGCAGTAAAAAGAAAAACTTGATACTCACATGCTGTCTTTGAAAATATCTTATCATTTTAGACAGTAGGAAATAGAATGCCAAGTGTAACAATGGTGAGTAACTATGTTGAGAATGTTCGTGGTAAATACTTCACCATTCAGTAGCTGGCATCAAACCATCATCACTCACAATTCCTGGCTCAAAAATGAAGTTGTCATTAGCCTGCAGACTTAAAAAAAAAAAAATCTTTCATTGACTGATTCATTAGGCTGACAAACCATTTATTTTACTTTACAAAGATTTGGTGTTTGTAGTGGTTTATGCTAACACATTTAACTGTGTTATCAGATGCCATCAGTTATTCTGGTTCTTCAGTGAGCGCTAGTTCATTATGGTGATTTGGGATCAGCATAACTCTTCAGTGCTTTGTTCACTTTTGTTGTCTGTTTCACATTCCAACTATGTTTTAAGGGTGTGAAGTTTAGCAAAGTTCATATTTCTCAAATCAGAAAGTGAAGAGTTAATAAAGTTGTTTGATATACATTTGGCCATACAAACAGAACTTGACACCAGCCTCCAGGAACTATTCACTCACTCTCTGTATTAAGCATAACTTTTTGGCATGTTGAAAGCACATCTCAGAGGCTTTGGCAGAGATCAGGTTGTGATATGAGATCATCTAAAAAGAAGGATTTTAATGCACTTACAATTGTTTTTAAAAGGAAACAATCACATCTACAATACATTTTTTAAAAAATCTATTCTGAATAGCTGGTGTTCCATTAGAAATTACTATGATGTTTAGACAGATGTTTTTCAAAGAAGTGAAGAGTAGAGGCACAGTCAGCCATAGAGTGTCACACTTGGGTGATAAATACACATGAAATAGTAGTTTGTAGGTATAGACCCTTTTGGGTATAATCCAAATAAATGGCACTCTGATTAGTGGTTCTGTACTTCCACTAGCAATTAAAACCTCCGAAAAAAAAGGTAAAAGTACTAAATTAGTTGAGTTGTGTTATCTCAACCTCAGTAAAATAGCTAAATGTGCTTACAAAGGAACTCAAGTATATCCCTAAAGCTGAACATAGGCCCCCATTCTTTGCACAAGCACAGCTGTATTTTTTCACATTTCTGGAAGTTGTGCATTTCTGCCATATAGAAGTGTATATCAGAGTGGAAGTGCCTGAGTCACAGCGATAAGGAACTAAAAATAATCAGTGTTCATTAGTAAAAACTGAAGACCAAGCCATGGGTTGACTTTGTAGACTGCAGAGGTAACAGCAGGCATGAAATGCGATTGTCAGTTCCTCTGGGCACAGAACACTGTGAGGACCTTGCAGAGCAAGCGGGACATTCCCTCCTGCTGAAGGAGCAGGGATCACACCAGAGACAAGGCTGGTTAAAGGTACCACTACATGACAGTCTGCTGTAACTGCAGGCTTTGTTCAGAACAAAACTCTTTGTGGCATTCCATTTCAGTTACTTTTTTTAATATTTTAGGTCATTATTACCATTGGCTTTTGTACATGACAAGCCTTAGTCAGCTGCTGAGAATGAGCACTTAATCTGCTTTTTGGTTTAAATACAGTCCTATATTTTGCAAGTTTCTTTTCATTAGAGATGAGCAGAGGAAAAACAAGTAAATGCAAATATATTACGCAAAGAAGTTAAAAATAAAGTTACTGATGAGAGGGCACAGCTACATATGGGCATGTTCTTGCATTTACTAAAATTGGATAAATCACTGAATATTTCAAGTTGCAAGGAACCCATCATCGAGTCTAACTCCCTGCTCCTAACAGGTTTACCTAAAACTAAATCATAGTTTTAGGACTTAAAGCTTTGTCCAGATGGCTCTTAAACTCTGACAGGCTTGGTGCCAGACCACTTCCTAGGGGAGTCTGTTGCACTGCCCAAACACACTCTCAGTAAAGAAATTTACTTCTGTTTTACCTTTCCCTGTGGCAAAAATAATGACAGTGGGTCGTCTTTTAACTGTACTCCTTCACTTGATCTCTTCTTGTTCACTAATACTGTAAAATTATAAAAGAAAAAAACCCACAAAATATTCAGCCAACTTTAAGGCAAAAATGAAATGCTTCTTCTTGAATATTCAGAGTGAAAGTCTAATTTTATGAGTTGTAGTGTGTGTGTGTAGTAAGAATAAAATCTTACTGAATATTCTCCATGGGCTAAGCAATCAAGGGGAAAACATGCCAGACAAAACATCGCAGAGATTATAGAATATGCTGTCAGTCCTCTTAGGCACAGTGATCTTCATTTTTCTTCCTCCCTGCTTCATCTCTCTGGTGTTGTGATCATTAATCCCATTTTCCTGACTGCTGGGTGAAGTTCCCCTTTTCACTCACGTGTCTCCTGTTTTTTGGTCATTATGACACCACCTGTGCCCTTGTTTTAGTATGATGAGTATTAATCATGTACACTGTTTTTTTTTCCTAAACATGCTTGTGTTTTTTAAACAGTTAAACCTCATGTTTCAAGGGTCTTGTGAGGTTTTGGATTTCAATGATTTTTAAAGAGAATAATATGTATAGATCTGTTTGAATTTCAGCCAAAGAAATTATTAGACTTGGAAATTTTTCTTCAAGCAAGCACATTGTCAAAACAGGTGTCCCAAAGAAAATTTCTCTGACTTTCAGAAAACACTTTTAGTATTATAAGTTCAGGATTTTTCACTCAACTAAAACATTTCATTGAAATCACCAGATTTCAATGGAAAGCAGTGTTAACAGTGAGGAGCAGGAGGAAAATGATGAC
Organism: Anomalospiza imberbis; assembly: GCF_031753505.1. Lineage (NCBI taxonomy): Eukaryota > Metazoa > Chordata > Aves > Passeriformes > Viduidae > Anomalospiza > Anomalospiza imberbis. Next base: position 8,846,062 of record NC_089689.1, on the reverse strand, counting down.
AGTTAAGTCCCAGAGCTTGTTGATCCAACAATTCACAGAGAGTTCAAGATGAACAAGTCCTCTGGCTCATGGCTAAAAAAATTGCTGGGTTTCCAAGCAGGAACTCAAGCCATAGAGGAGTCTGCCCTGTAATGCATGATAGAATATATTGCTTTTATCTCCTCACAGATTACCTCCTATAATTTTCACCCCATTACACAGCCTCCATTTAACACTTTCCTCCTTTCTGGTGTTTTAGCAAACCTAAGCATTAAGTCTGGTGCTTGATTATATCTTTTACACAGGCCAGTTGTTTCCTTGGTCACTGTCCAAAGGGTTGTCTCTAGCTAAGACTGTAGGTCAACAAGGAGGTGACTCTGAAGTAAAAATACCTTTCCAGAAGGAACACAAACAAGGAAAATTTATTTATGTGGCACACATTTTCATGTTTTTTTTAATAACAATTTGTTATGAAATAAAAGAGCCAAAGCATACCATATGAGTATTTAAAAAAAACATGGGCTATATTTTAGATGACATTGCAGTTTCCATACACCCCTTTGTATCTTGCACTCTGCAGTGAACTTTCTGCTCACCATGAATCTGCAGACAGTGTTCTAGACAGACAGACTGGATATATCAGTGCACTTTTCTTGGGTCTGCCCGTAAGCCACCCCTTTAAGCAGCTGTGTGGACACTCCCCTTGTAAAGCAGCAGCAAGCAAATGCTTCTGTTTAGCTCACTGCCTGTTTGAGCTGTCTTTGCCTTAAGACTGTCATGGAATGTCAGTTACATTGAGGACTAACTAAACACACATGCAGAGGGTTTACTTTGTAGCCAGATCCAGCAAATGTTGCTGGCAAGCTGCAGAGCTCTCTCTGTAATTATTGGCCAGATTTTCTGTTTCTAATATTGACAGGGAGGTTACAGATCTGACAGTAACTGGTGGCCTTTGTTCTTTCCTGTACGGGTGACCTCACTGACAGAGGTACAAACACTTAGAACACCTAGGCATATGAAAGAAGCTTAAATAATGCCAAATTTGTGCATGTAACAGCCAAAATATTGAAGGGAAACACTTACCATGAGAACAAAGACCACTGATGAGTCAGTGTTTTCACAGGGCATCTTGAAATGCAAGAAATGTACACCACTGTCCTCATGTCATCTGACTACAGCCTTTTATCTTAAACACTCTTTCTATATTTATAGTTTTCAGAAGGGAGGACAATAGAAAATTTCTCATTACCCAAAGTCCCTGGAAATTTAAGCTGGAAAGGAAAATACCACTTATGAGCTTTCCATAGGGCTGCATGCCTCATGGCTGTGGTTAAAGGGGATAAAACAAGAGGCAGTTGATTTGAGTCCCTTGCAAGTTTTAGACCACTCCAGTCTGTATTTGTTACTGGTGTGAGTTTCACAGGATAAGTACAGCAAGAAAATCCATTCTTCCTGAATATTACTTATCTGTTATTTTCTAAGAAATTCTTTTTTGTTTATGGTGCTAGCAACCTTAAAATGTTGCAGCTGGAGCAAGCTAACTCAGCTTGTCCTGAAGCAGTTGTTTCATGATGAGCAGCAATGAGAGCAGCAAAAAGAAGTTGCACTCAAAGTGCAGACAGATGAAAGGCTGTCAAGGAGATGTAAAAATAGATGTCAGTGTAAGGAAGATCCATGAATATCTTTAGAAATCAAATGAAAATGCAAAATCTGATAAGGAGAGGATTTTGACTTAACAATAAAATTAAATGCATTTGTCATTAAAATACGCCATGACTTGAGTTAGGTTGAAGATTAACAAAAGGTTTCTGTCAGTAGCTCACAGAATATTCTACACGTTGGATTAGCTTTTTCTTATGCACATTTAACAAATACTCAGATAACGAATCTTTCAATTGTTAGTTCAGTTTGATTGAGGTAGTGTGGGTGGTTTGCATAACAACTGTTACACCATAAGAGTGTTTCAAAACTATTGCAAGAAACATTAAACATGATGTTCTAAAGCATAACATATCGGGTGTATTAAATTAGAGGTTTGCATTTGAATTTTCCAGCACAACACATAAAATTTTTGAATATAATAAATAGATAACTTAATTATTCTTCCCAAGGAAGGATAGGTATAGAATGACACCTAATCCTGTAGCACTCTGCAGGTGAGGAATATCTGGTGGTTAAGTAGTGACTGCATGATTCTGTTTCCTGAGTAGTTCCTGACTCCTTGTGTGAGCAGACCAGAACCTCATGCTCCAGCTCTTGGGTGCCACAGTGTTGACACACTGAAGCTGGGCTGCCAAAATTTACCTTGTTTACCATCAAAGCTCTGGGCAGACTGAAAGCACACACAAATACAGGTGCTCCTTTGAGCTTAGAGGCTGAAGTGTGGACAGACCTGCCTGTGGAAACACACTGAGCTGAAGGCTGCCCACAGAGGGACCCTGCTTGTGCAGTCTCAATGACCAGGGCTCTGTAATTGCAGCTCCACTTCTTATCCCAGTAAAGGCAGCAGCAGGAGTAGAAAGGTTCTCACTCAGATTCAACAAATATTTATATACACTTGGTCATTTCATAATACCCTATTCTGCTTTAACAAGATGTTCTGCAGTTGCTGGAGGTCACATGAGTTCCTAGGGGGAGAGTTTATTTTTATAAGTTGAGCTTTTGCAACCATTAGCTGCATATAATGTTCTGATCTTTGGGGAAGAAAAATGCTTATAAAGGATACCATGGGTAAGTAATAATCATGTCATCAAACATCATAATTTGGGATAAAGGTAAAATTGGAACAAACAAAAATGACCTTTCCATCTGAAGAGAAAGTCCAGATTAATTTCTGACATGATGGCATTGTTGTGTAGTGAAAGTAAATTCATTGCCCTTAGCTTATGTTCCAAGTCCCACGGAACTGAAAAGTTTGATTCAAAGCCTGTTGAATTAATCCAAGTCTTCCCCTTCCCTGTTGTGATTCTGAAAAAAAAAAGAAAGAAAAAAAAAGAGACAGTGTTGTATGAAAATGAATACTGGTCTCTGAAAAAAACTTACCTGGAAAAATAGAAATATTTATGTTGAACTGTCTGATGAAGTAGAATTAGAGTTGCAAAAATGTCTGAGATTGTTACAACTTTTGTCCTTTAATATTAAGAAACCACAATGTCCAGTATCTGTTTTGTCCTGTCAGGGAATACCTTGCAGTTGATCTATTGCATTTGTTAGATCAGGTGCTGCCAAGTAAGAACAGCAAGGGAATTTCTCTGCCAATTTACTTTAAAGGCAGCATGACAACCTTCATCTTTCCAGTCATCAGTTCTTCCTCATTTCTTTCACTGTCTTGTATGCAATTAATATTTTCTGTATCCTGAAATTCAGTAATTCCTACAGCTTTAAAGCCTTTTATGTGGAATGTAAGGTGAAAATAGCATCTTCTCATTGTAATGCTTAAATTTGATATATTTTACATGATACATTGTTCCAAATTCTGTCATATTAACTTTATGAAAATTGTACATCTACCTAAGCTAGTGGGCTTTTTTTTTCTATTTTAATATTGTTTATGAAAAATAAATTAGAAAAGAACCCACTGACTTTAGAAAAGACCTGAGAAGAGGCACGAGGCTTGGAAAGAATTGAAGCATTTGGTTTTTAGCAAGTTAAAACCTCCTCTTCAGGACTTTTGGATAGGATTAACATTTTATTATTGGTCAGAGTATTTTGTGATTGCTGCTTCACTCTTTTACTTGCTGCAGTTTCTGCTCATCCCTTGTTCTTTTTGTTTGCCTCTTCATTATTTACACAAAAGAGTCAGGGTTTCTGTCAGAAAGCATCAGGTTTTTGGGTCACAGGTGATTGCCAACACTTTCACATTCTGCATGTATTGTCACTCAGAAGTCAACAGACAATATTTCCATATGCATCTGATACAGGAATGAAAAAGAAATGCACTTTAATGTCACTCCAGTTAAATTAGTATTCAGCCCGGAGTTTGTGAAAATTGCATGTCTAACGATTGTATGAGTACTAAATCTCCACACTGAGAATTGCTGTTCCATAATGTCTAATTCTAAAAAGTGGGACAAGACTGCATCTGGCTCTACATGATGTTCTAGAGAAGACTGAACGCCCCACAGAGACAATTTCTTGTATGAAAAACTGTTTTCTTCTGTAAAAAGCAGGGCATTCTCCAAATACAGCATTAATCCCATCACCATTTTCATTTCAAGGATTTAAGACTGGCACCAGCTTAATATTAACAACTTTGGCAAGTAGTGAGCACCTTTTGCCAATTTTAAGCAAGACCTCTATAAATTTATCAGACTTTTATGAGATATTATATCTTCCAGAGAGAGACTGAAGAATAAACTGTTCTATAGGCACATTTTATTTTGGTGTAGAGATTGAGGAAGTTTCCTTAAGCAGTTACAGTCACTATAGTGGTAAAATATGTCTGAAATGCTTGTCTGTATTTCCTGGGAAGTCAACATGGTCCTTTTCTTCAGTATCTCACTGTATTTGTACTTTACCCATGAATATTTGCTAGAGTTAGTGGTTTGTCAATGATTTTATTGACTGATAGTTCATTCCAATTTTTTTCATAAAGAAAAAAGAAAAAATCTGTGATATTAGGCTCATAAATTGTTGAAATAACATTAATAACAACTGGCACTATAGGACAATCAAATAATGAGAGCTTAATTTCTAATTTTTTCTAGCATCACAATTCTCTGGTAGGATATGAGGAAATTGTTTTAGAGTTTTAGATGTGAGAAACTATTGAGGACATTTGCTTAAGCAGGCTTGCTGCTCTTATTTCAGGTGTAGGTTCTGTAGTACAGAAGCATGGAGCCTTTGCCACAGAATCACACTGAATGTGATAAAATGAATCCATGTTGATTTCAACACATTCATTAGCTATTCCCTTCAGCCAGCTGCTGCAAACATGGCAAAGTAATTACACAAGGTGGAGCTCAAAGATACAGGTCCAAAGGAAAGTGCTGGTAATTGCTGCCTAATCCTCAGCACGCAGAAGCAGCTCTGACTTTTAGCGCAGCCTCTAGTGCATTATTTTAGACCTCAAGAAGCTGTATGTCTAAACAATAATTTTCTCTAGAAGTGAAAATGTAGAAATCAGATTAATTTGTCAACGCTGACAAATGAAATATAAATTGATATCAAATAGACTCTAAACAATTGGTTATAAATAAGGATAGTTAATGTACAGTATTTGCAAAATACCATCCAAGTGGTTCTTGTTACATCCATTTCTGTGACATGCTTCTGCAGCGTGATAAAAAACTGTCTCAGGGATTATTTTACTCTGCAGTATTTATTTCTGTAGTGCATGTAGAGACAGCTTATTTACAAGCAGGAGTTAGTTTTGGCACATAAGATACTCAAGCAAACAAAGATTCCTGGAACTAGAAAGAAAGCTTCCAGTAAAACAGAGACTGAACTCTCAGAAGTTCAAATAATACCCAAACTAAACATTACCAATCTTCAGATATTACATGTTACTCTCTTTACTTTTTGTTTTTCAAGTGCAGTGATAGCAGAGTGTTTGGAAAGATACTTCTTGTCCTCTGGATATTTTTAATACATTTTCTGATACTACTTTTGCTTCAGCAGACACTTAGTTTGGCTTTCTGTGGGGTTTTTTAGAATTACTAAATCTCCTCTGCATTGAAGCAATTTTGTTCTGAAAAAAACCAAATTTGTGCTGAATTGTGAGTGCCTCCCTTAGATCCATTGTGAAAAGACAACCTTCCTGAAGTCACAGGAGTCCTAAAATTGGCAGAGAAGGTGCTGAATTTGCTTTATGTTTAGCTAGGGACTCTCTGTGTACTGATTATTACAGTGGTGTATTTTCTCCACAAAAACAAGTAGGTGTTAGCATTGCCTTTACTGTACATTCCTTTCCTGCTTGAAATAATTTTGTTTATCCAAGGATGACTAAATAAATTACTTATCTTCAGGAGATGAAAGAGGAAGAGGAAGCAAACGAGGTAAAAATATCACCAAAAATATCAAAACAGGCAAAATATGAAGCCTGAATTACTGCACATTTCATAATGTTAGGAAACATAAGAAAGCAGCCAAGAACATGTGTATTTTTACGTGCAGAATTTATGCTAAAAGTAATGATTAACACCTCATTTCTGAAAAAGAAAGCTGATACTATTCATCTAAGGAATTGGGCTGTATTAAAAGATGTCAGTGAGTTCTGGGGAATGGAATAACTAATCCATGTGGACTTGGCTTCTTGGGCATCCACTGATGTTCCACTGCACTCTCTCTGTGGTGTAATCAGGTAATCCCCAAACAGATGGGAATGTGCTATCAGTGCTGAGTAACATCTCCCTAAAGGCATAGTTGGTGAGCTGAAAGTATAATATTCTTGGGAGAGTAGTCACAGAGTTAATATTTTAATTTTTAATTAGACTCCCTTATAGCTGTCTCTTTGAAAATCAGTTTTTTTCCCCAATGGTGTAATAGTCCTGTTGGAGTGGAACCATATCCCTGGCTCAGTGTAACTTGCTTTTCTGGCCCTTATGAGCTTAATTCCTGAAATTAGGGTTATGTATTTCTGGGATATATCCACAAAAGGCAACTAGAGAGAAGAAAATGCACACAGGTGAATAGGAATAATAAAAATTAAAAATTAAAAATTCATCTCCATTCTGCTTTTAAAACTACATGTAACTTATGTGAATATTGATATTAAAATAGCTCCTTTTTCCATGCTTCAGTGCCGTTACAATATACTTCATTATTTCATATTAAAACTAGAAAAGCCTTTTGAGAAACTTCCTTGTCTGGGACCAAAAGAAAGCTTCATTAGCATAATTACTTACAGTCCTTCTGTTAGTATTTTCAGGGACAAAAATATAATTATCCTTTTACTAAAAAAAAAAACCAAAAAAAAAAAAAAAAAAAAACCCACAAACCTCCAGCAAAACTGTGAACACAGTGAAATAATGGAAGATCTGGATTACAACTCCAGTGAAAAATGTGGGATGAACTGGATAGGAATATAAATATCAGTTCTGACTGAAGTATGAAACTTAGGCAAACAACAAGGAAAAAAAACCCACCCTTTTTAGAACATTTTGAGATGTGTGAAAACTACAAATGCTAGAACTGTGAAAAGGAAACAGGGAATTTGATCCATATGTTCTGGAAATGCCACTGCCCACAGCTAAATTATATTTGGAGAACAGAACACAGAAAAGAAGAACAACTGCTAACACTGTTATAAACACAGGGTCTCCCTGGTGATGCAAAGGTCTTCCCATGGCAGATATTAATGAGGGACTCTTACCATCTGGATACCATATATGAAGAAATACTATTTAGTATGTTCTAGAATAATTACTGAGGAATATGATTTATTAATTATTTATCTCATTCTCTGAGGAGAAATCATCCTGCTAGCTCCAAGGGGAAAAAGTGCTGTTCAGGGTGGTTCACACATTGGGGTTTTTTGTTTACGAAGTTGAATATAATTTAAAAGCCTGAAGTGAACTAAGTAATTCCACTGTATCAGAGCAGATAATATTTTAAGCTTGGGAAGCTCTTGCCATGATACATATTTACAAAGTGAAATATTTTTGAAATTTGCAGTGTTTGAAATAGCAGGATGACCTGTGGAGAGATTCTGTTACAGATTCTGTTACCAAAAGCACATCCTGCTGATTCCAAGAAAAATAATTGCCCGTTAACTTGGGCTGCTTGTTTACTTTTTCTCAGGAATGTGTGACTGGAAGGGGTGAACTCCACTTGCTGTGCTATTACAGACCCAGCCAAGCCCCGTATTTCTATTCTGTACTTCAGAGAGCAGAAACTCACCAATTGCCACCTTCCACTTCCTACCTGAAGGCTGACTCTGGATGCTCTTTCCTCTGATAATTCAGTAGTCTGCAGTTCCCACGTTCACTTTATTCCAGACAGTCAGCACCCATTTGTACCAACAGAAGCCTCCCAATGTGCAACCTGTGCTCTCATAACTGCTTCACATCAGTAACTTTGCCACAGAAAGGGCCGGGGACCAACATAAAGAGAGACAGATTTACAGAAAGCTGTATGTGCAGTTTTCTTGGCCACGGCAGCAAACCTCCCTGAAAAAGTTGAAACATATCTATAAAAAATGTTGAATGGTGGCAGCTCTATACCATCTGTTTTGTTCTGGTTTAGAAAGGAATTGCATCAATCCATGATGTTCTATATACCAACTCTCCTTCACAACAACCAATAGGCAAAACCTAGCAACAGTTGTGCCTATCATATTAGAGTAATCAAAAATGTGTTTCTTTTATTACAAATGACACTTGAGAATTGTAACAATATAGCTCTTCTGGTTTGATACTAATTTTTACTTTTCTTTGAAAAAATGTTTTTGCTAAGCAATTTATGAATTCTGAAAATAGTTCTCTGCACGTATAATCATCAAGCTTGAACAGTTTTTATTTTTCATGTCTTTATTCATTCTTTTCTACGTAGTATTTGTGGAATTCAGCATCTGGAACGAGCAGGAAACAGGTTGACTCTCTTTGACTCCCTTTATTTCTGCATAGTGACATTTTCTACTGTGGGCTTTGGGGATGTTACACCCAAGATATGGCCTTCAAAGCTGCTTGTTGTCATTATGATCTGTGTTGCTCTTGTGGTGTTGCCCATACAGGTAAATGTGGATTTTTTTTTTTCTCTTTAGAATTGTTTTTGAAACAAAGGAACAATAACTGAAATAATAACTTAACAATAACTTGTTGTTACTATTATTATTGCACAGAAAATGTCAGAAAAAAGAACCATCTATCTCTCCTATTGTGGCTTTTTTTTTTCCTTTTCCCTGTATGTTCTCCTATACTCTAGATTTATATTAAAAACAGGGCACTGATAACAGTTTTCAAGTGCTGATGAAAGTTTTTTGCACCGGTCATGTACCACAGAGGCCTTCCTTTATCCTGAGATATGGGTTTGTTATTAATGGAGCAATTACAAAAAAACCCCACAACAGTAGCCAGCACTTTCTTTATGAGTACAGCTTTTCCTCTGCAGGCTCTCCCTGTTTCTAATCTTGGTTGTCTCCACTTCCTCTCTTACTCTTACAGCTCAGTGCTAACTTGAAAAAAATCTCATTAAATCTGCAACTCAAGCAAATTGGGTTCACAGCTGTGTATGGAACACATGCACACAGAGCCAGCAGCACAGTTAGGAATTTTTCATGCCTGCCTAAGTTTAGGACTTCTAACAGTTTCAACAGGGAAAGAGCAATTTATGAAAATCCAAGTACTTCAAGGAGTCAGTCAGCTTTATTAAATTTGTAACAAGCATTTTCCAGCTCATTAGGTGAGGCTGGATGACAGAAACCCTGAGGTTACATGGGAAACCCTGCCAGGATGTTCACTGTCGCACACGTGGTGATCACCCAGCCCTTGTGCCAGAAAAAGAGGATATGGGGAGACACTCTGCGTTTTTATCAAAGCTTACAGTAGACCTGCTAGACCATGAAGCTCCAAAGTTTCTCACACAGCCATAGTTTCCAGTCTCTGCTTCTTTGGCAGAGAACTAAAGCTCAGTGTGGGCAGACAACACATAAACCCTAGGAGGGTGGAAGCTCAAGCTTTCAGCATTAATTTTCTTGATGTTATTTAACACTCTAATTAAATATTGAATGCATGTATTCATAGCCATATGCACCAACACATTTATATTCTCACTCAGTGAAAAATTAGTAAAATATATATTCTATTGAAAACCAAAATGTGCTCTGTTTAAGAAATTTGGAATTTCCTGGGACATAGAAATTTCATCCTTAAGGTGGTTCTGATACATACTTCAGTCCCGAGAACTCCACAGGAGCAGTAAATAACCTAGAATTGACTGGAATTTCACACAATTTTATCTATTATTAGCTACTTTATTTTATACCTTTGTAGTGACAATGGGGCTTCATATAGTTTTCTACACACATAATGGAGTGGGAGGCATTCTCTCCTGAGCCCTGCAATGAAATGAAATCAGTTATTATGCATGATCCAGCCTCTCCATCAGTGGAATGTGGAGGAGAAAAAGATGCTATCACACAGACATACAGTTAAATTGATCTCAATATTAAGCATGTGTTACTCAAAAGAATCTTTGAACTGATATTTGTGTGTTTCTTTACAGACTGTTACGGTATTTTCATACTGAATATATTGTTCAGCTGACAAAGGCAAACTTGCTGTATTAATTTGCTGTGTATTTAAGTTGTATCTAAAATTATAAGGCAGATAAGAGAGTTTATGGAACATCACCTTCAGAACATTATAAAATCTCTGGGAAGAGTTACTGCCCAAACTAAGAAAAAATGGTGCCTCTTTCCAAGTATATTCACAGTATCTGTGTGAAAACTTAACCTTTCATATGAGGGAAGCAGTTATGTCACAATACTAGGAAATGAGAGCTCAGAGGCATAAAATACTTAAGGGAATAAGGTACCAGCCTTCGTTCTTTTCTAAACTCCTGTGGTTTAATGTATTCCCATGGTATTTTAATGAATTTTCACTGCTGTTTGTGTGTGTTAGATTCTGGCACTAATGCTGTGGTTTGTGATCACCTTATTAGGGAACATTTTACAAAGAAAAAGATATTGGGGCTAAGGGCAGCTTTTCATAGGGGCGTGAGATTAACCATGCAACATTGCGAAGTCATTATAGAGTTGTAATCCTCACCTACTGGGCTGTATTTCACTGACAATCAGCATCTCTTGCAGTTTGAACAGCTGGCATATTTGTGGATGGAGAGGCAAAAGTCCGGCGGAAACTACAGCAGGTACAGAGCTCAGACAGAAAAACACGTTGTGCTGTGTGTGAGCTCTCTGAAGATTGACTTACTCATGGATTTCTTAAATGAATTCTATGCCCACCCCAGACTGCAGGTACTGAGAATGGAAAAAAACTCCAAACACAAAAACCCCTCAAAACACTTTGTTTGTTTGTTGTTTTGGTTTTTGGTTTGTTTTTTTGTTTGTTTGTTTTAAGAAAAGTTTCTGAAATTGTTTTTAATTCGTAAAACTGATTTTGGGAATAGATAGGTGAATTGGGAATCTATACCTGCAGTAAGAAGCTGAGATACAGAGTTTGGAGTCATTTTAAATTGAGGTATTGAGGAGAAAAGACTAAATAGGTAGAATTAGTGTCTTGTTGAATTGTGCCAGTCTTTTTAGAAACAGGTATTTCCATGCAAATTCCTTAGATTCTGCCCTAAAACAGAAAATAAATTAAAGCTATTCAGTTTATTTTTTCCCATTGTTTTGGGACTGGATCCAAAAATCCTCACAATTAAAAACATCCTTTGGTTTTCACGTTTTGCTTTGTTTTTTGCCAGCTTTAGGAATCAGAATGGGTCAGGTTGGAAGGCACCACTGAGGATCATCTGATCCAACCTCCCTGCTCAGGCAGGGTCATCCTAGAGCACATTGTACAGGATTGCAGAGATAAGATCCTCTTGGAATTGTGGAAATGAAGAAATAAATTCATGTACTTTAAAGGACAAAGATGTTGACAGAATACACAGATTTTGTTAGTGTACACATATTCCCTAGGTAATGCAAACTTGTCATGTGGCTGATTTGGAACATCTAGAAGCTTATTTCCATGAGGTATCAATTTGGATTTATTATTGTTGTCTTTGCTACAGACTCTCCCTTTTAGTAAACCTTCTCTGTGTCTTTTACTAAGTTACCTGTGGTATCATGCTTCATTAAATACTGCAAGAATCACACAAATACAAGCCTCAAATGGCTGAGCAGCAATTTGCTAAATCCCAAATCCAAAATATTCCCCAAAACAATTAGCTAGTAAGAGGTATAAGCAATTGCACAAAGAAATCCAGTCCTTTATAGATACAAACACAAATTGAAACACAACATTTCGTTAGCTAAGCCGAAGAATGAGTCAGGCTTTATGATACACTGGACACAAAGAAGAAAAGCCCTAATACTACACAGGTTACTTAAAAGGGCTTATATACATTCCCTTCACAGCTGAAATTGAGTTGGACTCAATGATCTTGGAGATCTTTTCCTACCATAATGATTCTGTGCACTGAGAAGCTGAAGGATACAGATGGTGCACTGCATCCAGTGCCATTTTGCTTTCTGCAGAAATCTCTGTGTTGCAGAAAGGAAGATTTCTATGACCAGCCTGGCCTAAGCTCTCACTCTCCTCTCCCACGTTCCATTTATCCCTCCTTTTAATTTGTGCACTTACGGATCCTTCAAACAGTCCTTGCTTTTCCTTTTCCAAGTAGCACAGGAAGCAGTTTGGTTTGGCCCATTAATGTGAAGAAGGAATTTTGAGGAAATAAATTCTTCCTGTCAGCGTCTTATCCGAGACATTTTTGACATCTCAAGTCACTGTTGACTCATTCTCCAGCAACATTAACCATGACTATTTCCCCTTTTTTTTCTATTTTGACAGGACTATTATGTGGTTATTTTGTGTCCTACGGAGATGGATGCTCAGGTCCGAAGGGTTTTACAAATCCCAATGTGGTCCCAAAGAGTTATCTACCTGCAAGGCTCAGCCCTAAAAGATCAAGACCTATTGAGAGCTAAGTAGGCAAATATTGACCATTCTTTTTTACTGTTTCATTCATACTGTTTGATAAATAACTTTAACAAGCAAAAAAAGCTGTGCTAGAAGGAAATCCATGTTTATTTAGAAGGCAAAGCAAAGCTCTTTGATAGAACTTGTTTTTCTTAGTATCTGAAATTTTGAACCCAAAGTACAGTTTTGGTTTTTTAAGTTCAGCCTGCTAACATTAAGCAACTGTTCTGCTATACATACCTGAACTCTTCAGGGCCCTCCTCTTTGACCACATACTCCACCACTTCTAAGAGATGCTCTCTGCTAATTAATAATAGTGAATGACATTTATCAAAACACATCAGTCAAGCACAGTTCCTCACACACACCTCCCCCCAGTGCTCAATCAGTTGAGTTGCAAAGGAATTCACAGTGGAATTCATGCAGATGGGTCATCTCTTCAAACTCCCCAAAGAGAGGGAAAGGTGATTCTTAGCAAATAACTGATTTAACTCATCTGCATTACTCTGTGTTGTAGATAACTAAAATTAAGCCATTACCTGTTTGGCTATTTGTGTCATCCTTTACCTGAGGGGAGTTATTTCCAAGAATCTAATCTGTGAGAAGCTTCATGAGCAGTATTACCTTCTCAGACTTCTGCCACTGAAAAAACAGTTTTTAAAATTTGACAAGACAAGAAAGCTTTGTTCAGGATTAGAAATTTTCTTTTGGAGAGATCCTTCTTATCCTTTTTTTTTTTTTTTTTTTCCTTTTTGCTTTCTTGCTGATTTCAAGAAGGGATTCATATGTGGCTTTAACTGGCATTTGTTCTACACATTACAAGAATTAAAATTAGGCTGTTCCCTAAATATAATCTTGAATTTCACTTATAATAACCTGGAGGTAGTCAGCTGTGGAACTGTGCTTTTTCCTGGAGAACATGTAATTGAATGTACCTGTCACAGAATAATTTTCAACCTCTCCTGAGGGAAGAAGCATAGTGGGAATTTAATAGAACATTGGATATGAAACCAAGTACCCAGTACCCAAGATGTGTGGTGTATTTCTTTTTAATGAGAACATGATGTACTGACTGAGAATCTTACAAGGCACATGATAAAATTCTTCTAATAAATAAAGTTATGTTTACTACCACCAACAAAATAATCAATAAGAGTCTCGTTATCAAAATGACTATTTGACAATGGTTCCCAATTATATGGGAAAATACCATTGTCAAAATAACATGATAAAGATAACACCAAAAACTGGGTGACTGCATCAGTACTGAATAGCCAATTAACAAAACATTTTTGCAAAAAAGTCTCATCTAATTTTACTGAATTTTCTTTGCTATAACTTTGGTAAAGACCCTGTCTTCCCAGTACTACTCCTTTGCTTAGCTGAAATTACTCATAGAGCTCCCATGATTTCTTCTAATCAAAGACATAGTGAACTGGAATAGTTCATTTAATGCATATATACACAGAAATGTCTGTTATTTATGCCAAAGACATTATTCTTGTACATCTACCCAACTTTCTGCTCTCACTAGGCAAGACAAGTCTATTATCTGCCCCCTCTTGTTCATTCTTAGCAGTAATAACTTGTGCATATTGCACTCTTACACACCAGGCAAACTGGTGCTGTTTATTCACCTTCCATATTCATGACAGATAAATACTTTGCAAATTAAGTTTGAGGCCACTCTGCTTTTACTACTTGGACACAGCTTTTACTGTCACCAGTGTAAAAAATGAGAACAGCCTCAAATCTGTGTTCTGTTTCTCTGTGCAAGACTCTGACTGTGAGACAGGAGTCCAGAGAGTACCTGCTTGGGCTGTGACAGGTTTTGTCTCCTCTCTTCCAGGATGGACAATGCTGAAGCCTGTTTCATCCTGAGCAGCCGCTGTGAGGTGGACAGGACAGCAGCTGTAAGTTGGGGAGGGAGAAATGAGAGGATGGACAGGTTTTACTGCCCTTACTCGCTCTCAGGTCTTTTTTATGCAACAAGGGCAGAATAGCATAAAAGTACTCTCATAGTAGATACATAGATACATTGATAACTAGTCATTAATCACCTCCAAGAGTGGTATTCTGTCAATATTCAAAGTACTTGAACTGCCCTAGATATTCAATTTAATCAGTTGTATTTATTAAATCAGAAAAAAGACATCAACTGACTGGTATATTCACAACTAATGAAGTAAAGCCTGAACTCAACTTTATAAATAAATTTTTGACTAATACAAGTAACCAATATATATGAGACTATTTTACCATTTTTCATATTGGCCATATAAAAAATGAAAAACAGCAAGATTCTTTAAATAAGTTTCTATGGGTTTGCCCATGCTGGTCAGTCAGGTAAGTTTGCAGTCAGGTAAGTATTTGCAGTCAGGTAAGTTACTGTCCACAAATGAACACAGCTAATATAAACTTCTGTGCAGTGCCTCTGTGGTAAAAAAATAAAACTCTGTGAACTCTTCCAGCTAACGAGATTATCTACTGATCACAGATATCCAGAAAAAAACTTCCACTGAGGATGAATTTATGAACATAACTTGAAATCTTTCACCATGTGCACTACAATAAATTATTGCAGTCTTGCCTCATTCAGTTCTGTCTTGAACTCCAAAGGGGTTCAGTACTAGTCTGAATATCCCTGAAGATGCTTAAAAGTTGCCTAACTAGACAGAACCAGTATTTATAATTCAGTAATTATGTTTTAAGCAATCTCAACTAAAAATACTGTTTTGGTGCTACATTGTAAGAAACAGCAATTATTTTTCCAAATGTTGAAAAGAGATATAGTAAAAATGGCAAATGAGAGCTTTGCATTGTATCTCTAGCATTACTTAACATATTTTCTATCACTTATTACTTCATCTGGCATCAGAACTTCGTTAAAAGATCTTAGCTAAAGATCCTGTTCTGGTCCCATCCCTTGCAGAAATTCACTGAGTTCCCTGAGACATAAAACTGTGCTCCTGCTATAACATTTAAACTTACTGACCTAAGGACTTTGAATTTGATTAATCAGCAATAGACTCCTGAAAATCCAGCAGTGAAAGGCACTGAACTGGCAGTAAGTAATCCCAGAGCAGTCAAGCAAGGCAGACCTACTGCTTGGAAGTGACAGAGGGTCTGGGGTATTTAAAATTAAGAACAAGTAAGAGTTCTTGCAAATATCTGGAAAAATACCTGTAACTTCTAGGAGACTGAGAAATTCCAAAATACTGAGAAATGAGAAATTCCAAGTGTCTTATCTAAATCAGCCATGAATTCAGAATAAATCAGCTGCTACATCTCATTTCACATAATGCACTTGAGAGTTGCACAGTGGTAACAAATGAGAAATCCCATAAAATCAGAGCGTGTGATTTACACTGCACTGGGAAGGTTTATGCAGCGTTAAGGACAGCAACACCACCAGTCAGCTGTTCATCTCTGCTCATAACTGCTTCAGAATTTATGCAAAGAAAAGACAATTTTCAGCTCTGCTGGACTGTGCTGTAGGGCAGCAGTGGGCTCTGCATGGAGCTCCCAGAGCTCCCGTCCATTGTGGCCAGCATGGTAGCATGGTGCAGGTTTGGCTCTGGAGCCATGGCCCACTGCAGTTCTTCCTTTCTGCCCTCAGGAAACATCAGAATGGTACGTGGCACACTTCAGCTGCACTACAGACTTCTATCTAATCTCATTTCTCTTTGTACCTGGAGCACACAGACAGGCACATCTCACCAAAGACTCTCTCCTGGTCCCTTCCCCTGGGCCACAATGATATCTCAGGGTCAGTGGGATCTGAAGCTTTGAAACAAGGTGTCACCTCTCCAACTTGTTACCTCTTTTGCTGTCAGATTACCTTTTCACAGAGAATGCAATTATTTATACTGCAAGTAGAAAATTCATAAATTTTTAAAAAATTATTTTGTCTTGCTGCCCCCTAGGGCTGTGAAATGAAATTTATTGAATTTCTTACACTGCTCCAGCCTCATGTTAGTGTACAGAAGGTTGGTTTGTCACAGGGCTGAAGGAAGTTAAGCTGTCATCCCTGTAACAATCTTTGTAAGTACCACTGATTTTCCCCCCTGCTGTTGTTGAGAAGCTGACAAACTGCTAAAAGAGCCTTGGATCCTCTCCTGTGCATGACAGCTGTCAAAATAAAAGGAGGAGATTCCTGACCAGAAGAGCTGTTGTTACTCAAGTGATTTTTTAAAGCCTGTGAGGGTTTTTATCCCCCCAGCTACAGTGCTCAGCCAGATTTACTCATTTGCCATGGATACCTCTGGCTGTTCATTGCTTGCTATTTTGTTAGTTAATAACTTCTAGTGACAACACTTCTGCTGTTGCTGACAGCTTTGTTCTGAGGCTTTCTGAAAATTCAGAGATGGTCCAATTCAAGCTTGCACCTTTTTTTCCCCTTCATTAATCAAATTGTGGGACTCTGCTATACTGGTAATCTAAATTACAGTGCCTTAATGGCAACACAATACGGTTGCAAACATAGCATGATATAATTAATTTATCAAGTTATGTGTGGCAAAAAAGATATTCAATTAACAGAACTACTTTAAAATAAATATTAAATACATTTCCTTGAGTTCTTATGATTTAAATACACCCACTTTAAAACTTGCAGCTTTTCATACATGAACTTAAGTGTCACCTCTGTATTAATCACCATTTGTATCTGTGGTAATTTTTTGGTCACTGACTGCAGTTTTTTTAAAGTGACTGCAATACAGCATAGAAATTGCTACATTTTTAAAATAGAGAGCCACAGTAGTGTATGAAGAGACTGAATCTAAGAAATCGCTTAAGATGCCTACCTGTATTTTTCTTTCTTTCCCCTGGGCTGCTTCTTCAGAGTGGAATTTGGGAGGCTAACTGAGTGAAAAACTTGGGAACCAAATAACCAGCTTTTGTACAAAAACACATGGATAGACCGAGTGGAAAGAGAAAAAAAGAAACAATAATGCAAGGTTATTAGATGAACAGTGCATACCCACTGAGATGATCTATGGGTCTAGGTTTGTTCGAGTTTTTAACAAAATAGTGTAATTTGAATCATTTTATAATGAAATCTTCATTCTTATATTTAACAATCATTGCACATTATGATAAAACCAGGCTTTAAAAAAACTATAATTAAAACAATCCAAGAAAATATCTAACACAGAGATAACTCTATTTCTAGGCATGTAACATAGCTATGTGACAACCGTCTAGCCCATTACCCAGTCATTTGCTGTTTCTAAGATATGTTGGTGTGACATTAGCTTAAGAAAAACAGAAAAGAAACCAACAGCACACACACACACAAAAACTCCTGAGGAGGGTAATTTGCCACATGGTGTAGAAAAGTTAAAAAAAAAAAAGTGGCTGGATACAAGGAAAACCTACAGCAGGTTAAACCCAAGCTTTTAAATCTCCTGACTGGGCAGAACAATCCTACTCCTATGAAACTACTAATAAGAAAAATGTGAAATAAGATATTTTGCCATCCTCTTATGACTCCATTCTAGTTTTTCTAGTAGAAAAAGTACATGCTAACATCTCAATTGATAATAAAATGTTATGGTTTGAAAATGTCAATTTCACTCTGTTCCAGGCAGAGATTCTCCCTTGTGTTCATGAGTCTGAAACCTTTTCTTACTGCTGATGCTGCAAACGTAATGAATCATTCTTTATATTTTACCTTTAAATATCACCAGTTTCATGACTAGGCAAGGCATTTCAATCCAGGCATGGCTTCCTACATATAGCTAATTCTTTTTGTTTTGAAATAAATAAAAAACGATGGATAATAAACTGGTATTAGTCTTACTTCACACAATTCAAAATATGAATGCATTATCACATAGATGACTTTTATGGATAGCAGCATTCACCCTGCAGTTAACTCCTTCTTACCATGTGGTAATAGGAACAAAAACTAACAGCCTGAAAAATCTCTTGTAATCTTTGGTTAATCCTGACATCAGTTGTGCAAATGTTTTAGTTCCACAAAAATTCAGATCTGCTTTTAATTAAACTGATATTTTTAGAATTACCCACAGTTTTAAACTCTCAGTTCCTGGTGTCATAATTTAATGCTATTTTAATTATGAGTCTCTTTGGAAGGACATCTATGCTACATAATTCTTGATTAATTGGACATGACTAATCACTGCCATCTTAAGTTTTCACACAATCATTCCACATCCAAATTCTACCCTTTTCCAAATAACACAATCATTAGCATTTGCAGAAAGATAGTAGAGGTTCAAAATACCTTATAAGTGGAAGATTTCTGGAAATTAATAAGTAGATGTAATTTTATAACTTGCACATAACTTGCACATAAACATTCATACCAGCTGGTACCACATGGTCTTAAAATGAGTTTTCTTCAGTGGAGCAAGTCTGATAATAGATTCCTTTTCTAATCTGACATGGTTGTTTGTATTTCATTGGCACCCCCTCCTGCTCTTTCTTTTAGGATCACCAAACCATTTTAAGAGCATGGGCAGTTAAAGACTTTGCTCCAAATTGTCCTTTGTATGTTCAGATACTGAAGCCTGAGAATAAATTCCACATCAAGTTTGCAGGTAAGTGGAAGATTGCAGTCATTTGAAGCACTCGTTAGTGTTTGACAGTTTGTTTCATGAACACAAGCAAAGTGAGAATCCCTGGGCATATTTACTACCACTAGTTAGTGAGACTCCCTGGGCATATTTACCACTTAGAAACTGTGCAGTTTTGTAAAATAATACACATCCTAGCAAGGGTAAAGACTTACTTACAAGCACTTTTAAGAATTTATAGTCTTATGCTACGTAATATAGAGAGTATGATTATTTGATGTATAACTACTCCTTTATTCCAGATCCAGGTAAGTCTCCAGCTTACTGTACCCGTGACTGTAATTCATTTCTGTCTACTAAAACATAGTTACTAAGGGGTGTGTAAGAAGATCTATTTACATTTAGTCCAACAAATGATTGAGGGAAAAATTTTCTCATTGGATTGTTTTTTACCAAGTGGTATGGAAAATAAGATTTTAATTACTTAATATTTTAGAAAGAGACATATAATTTAATTCTGTATCTAGTAAAATGCATGCCTTAGAAACCATGGCATAAAATGGAAAATGATTTTAAGAAATCTGAGAAAATACACTCCTATAAGAAGAGATTACCAACTTCTTTGACAAACTATTTTTCTGCATTATATGTTTCTCTTTCCTTCTGTCTATATCTAAAAAGTCGCATATGTAAGTATATAGATGTACATATGCTCATGTGCAAAAATACACAAATATTTTTGGAGAAACAGCTCTGAAGTAGAAGAGAAGCTTTCCTTTTCAGCTGCAATTTTGAAAATTCAATTTTCTTGAATGATATTCCAAGGAAAAAAAGATTGCTGATTCATGCAAAAATAAAACCAGCTCTATGGAAAAATATTAGTCTCCTCCATCATCCCAGAATGTGATGAAAAAGTAAATTCCAGCAGAATGGCTCCAGAGCAACAGTTAAAGCTGTAATTTTAAAAGCTACGGAATTTACCACTGGGTTAGAAAGAAGAAAAAACCCCATCAGTAGCAGTTCTGAAGTTATAAAAGTGTAATCTCAAGCTCTGAGATGGCACAGAGGGGAATAAGGCTCATGCTGTGATGAGAATGATGGTACTTTCTTATCTCCCTCTTAAAACCACCCAGCACAAACATAATCCCTGCTCCTTTAGCCATGGCCGCTTTCCTTTATCAGTAACTGTGTTCATTTGTTCTTCCAAATTGTGCTTTTAAGAGAGCTTCATTATTCCTAATGGCTTGTCTCTGTAGGAGCTTATATACAACCAGACTTTTAAAACAGAGGCAATTTTTTATGTCTTTTTGAAGTGTTACAGAATTTGGACCATATTTAAAAAACCAAAAACAAACCCAACCAAAATACCCAGAAAACCTCCTCTGGTAAAATTTCTTTCAACTGAACTTCAGCATCACCACTGGATACTCACCTACTGCAAATGGTTAGGCAGTGCTGGAGCCATGAGAGCAATATTTTTTGGCATACATTTTCCTGAGAGGATCCTTGGTATTAATGTCACCCAACACTTCATCATCCTGAAACATGTACCCAGTGGGGGCTGCAGACTACAGACCTGTCCAGAGTGTTTACGAGTGAAATTCATCACAACCATCTGGAACATTTTTCCAAGTGCTTTTCCTATTATGATTCAGAGCTGCTTTATTACTGCCTTAATGTAAAAGCTTCTTTTAAATCTGATAGTCCTTGAAAATATGACTGTTTTCTTCCAGAGGTTTCCCAAAACAATAGTGGGCATTTCTATAAACCTGAAATATTCAGTAATAGGATTTCTGCTTCTTCCTTTTATTTTTTTTTCTTTACACACAGATTTAGAGACTACAGCTGTCAAAAATGAAGTTTTTGAATTTAGAAGAAATACAACCAGATAGTCCTCCTAAGTAATAACTTTTAACTACATTAAAAATGTATAAAGCACTAGAAGCCCAGTTTCTCAGCAGCTTCTGTTAGGTTGACCAGTCCTCCTAGATTGCATGAGACAGTCCTGAAATGCAGACACTGACTGCATGTTCCTATAGGAGTAGGGAACAGTATATGGGAAAAATAATTGTTATAATGTATTCCCATCTTGTAAACAAGATTTAAACATCCTCCCTGTCTTTAATGAGAGAATGAGAACTTATTTTTGTCCTCAAGGCAAGAGAATGGGGGCACCTTGGCCAGGCTCATAGGACCTATCAGAAAGTCAAGTTTCCTGACTTTCCACCTGATGCCACACACACATCCTTGCATTCTGTGCCTTCTGATATTTTTTACAGTGGATTTTAAGTACTTTGTTTAAAATATTAACCTACTTACATTGCTACGGTGACATAAATGTTTATCCCAGCAAAGCCCTTTGCAAGTTTAAGGTGTGAACACTTTCAATACACAGCCACTATTAACATGACAGTGATCAGATGGGCATCTGCCTTATCTCTTAAGCTGAAATGCTTTGATTTCTCCCTAGTAATTTTCAATATTAAAATGCCTTGACATGCCCAGTTTTTCTTTCAATAATGCTGGCAGTTACATTACTAATCTTCCCACTTCTCTTTCAAACACACAAGGCTACAAAAGGCCATGTACCCTTGGTGCAAGCTCCTAGCCTTGCATTTCAGTACAAATGGGAAATAAAGTGAAGATTTTCCACAGGAGTGCAATATATTTGTGCAATTCAGAGACTACTAAATTCAATATTTTCTGAGCTGAACTTAAAACTTCTATAATTTTTGTGTGTATGTGTGTGTATATATATTCTTTACTTCGAATATTTGGAAATTATATATAATTACAATTCAGGAAATGGGGATACATTTTTACATTCTCTATTTATTCAAAAGGCACCCATGAATTAGCACAGATTGTTGAAGTCTGACACCAAAGCTTCAGTAGTTTATTTCAAAGAAACATAGTCCAGATTCACCGAAATGGATATTGAATGCAGCAGATGATTAATCTGTCCAATTTCAGATAAAAATAGTCTAGAGGTAATGGATGGGCATTTTTCTCTATCAGATCTGGTAGTGGTCATGTTAACTTATCAAATTGACAAAAGTAGGGTTTCTCAGAATAATTGTGCCAGGTCTAGGTCATTCTTACCACATGGCTGCTGCTGCAGGCATAAATCAGTATTTTGAGTCTGTTTTATCCTCAGTAACATCACAGAAACCATAACTCACCCCATTGCATTACCACATCCATTTGAGACAGACATAGCAACAAATCTTCTGTCAAAATATATTTTCAAGAGAAACAGCAACTTACAGAAATTCTACATGTAATATTTCTTTAGTATAAACTCAATCAAAATACTTCTTTTTCTGGCAAGCTGATTTGTCATATTTAATATTCACTTCAAGACAAACTGCAATTTCCTGGGCTGCCTTGCTGTCACACTGTATGAGTAATTTGCTGATTCTGGTACCTGCTGTCAGGGGACACAACTGATGTCCCAGACCTGAGGAGTGGGAGAACTGTCATCCAGCTTCCTCCCTGCTCACTTCTGAAAGATGCAGCAGATAATGTTCTGTGTAATCCTCCTCGGTACAAGTCCTGAGCATACACAGAAAACACAGTAACGTTATAGGAAAGCCATAAACTGTCAAATAATTGGAGAAATGAGCAAGGTATTTTTGACCTGGTCTGTGTCTAATACAAGAACTTACCTGCAGAAGGTCAGAGTCTCCAGCAGGTGCAGAAATAGTCCACAAGTCCAGCTCCAAGGCTCCTGATGTGAACACACTTGACAACACCATGTGAATGTCTTAGAGACGTGATTAAGGGGCTGTTGTAGGACAGCAGTCTCTGTTTGCTGTATTGTTTGGTAACATTATATTTTACATAAACATCTGCCAAGAAAGTTCACCATATATGTTAGAGAGTAGAGTGCATCTGGAGACTGAAGTTACAATTTTCATCTTCATTGTGCCATCTCTAATTTATTAACTTCCATTTGTATATATTTAGGCCAGCATGTACAGTTGGGTTCGAATACAAGATCTGAAATAACAGATGATGAAATCATTACCCAGTGTATTTTTTCTTTCTTTTATTTTCAAAATGTTTAGCTACAATGTGACAACATTCCAAACAAAAAATAAGGGGAGGTTATTTGGCAAAATCCTATACAAATTAAAAAATAGCAAGAATTCTCTTTCTTTCAGTGTCAGGGAGTTGGTATACACTTCCATAAACCTTTGCCATCTCAGTAATGGTAATGGACTGCAGATATTCCATTCAAGCCACAGACTATGCCTTACCCTCTCTGGTTTGAAATTCAAGTAGCTTTATTAATGGCATATGGTCAACTAAAAGAATGTATTTCTATCTGAAACATTTTCTGCAGAAAATATTTAATTGCTACAGCTGAAATTTATTTACCGGAAGAAAAATCTCATTTTGTCCTACATTTGACAGTGTCTTTATATAACTAAATTCATCCCTTCCCTATGACATTTAAATAGGCCCTGATCTTCAGAAAATAGGAGAATTAATTACTCAATTCAGTAGTAAATGATTCTGTTACTGAAAAGCCTCTAGATATTTCAAAATAAAAGGAACAGAGAAGGCACAATATGCCTTCACTTTTATTTTCAGGAAGTGTCATGCTTATAGCTGTACTATAAATTCTGTCAGGAAAGCAGCTTAGAGAGGCAAGGCGGTTCTAAGGATTTCAGGGACACGTTGGTGAAACCAGAAGCAGATGTGCATAGTTAGGTCTAGCTGGGGAGCTTGTTTGCCTGCCTTTACTCAGCAATTTTCATGTGCCTATGTTTTTGATCATCAGCTGTACTACTTGTAATATTATTTCTGCTTAGAAGCAAATTCTGAAACCACTGAAACAACCAAAGACCAAATTCAGAGGGAAAAAAATCTGACTTAGTAAATGCCTTCATGGTTTTACAAAACCGCTCTGACTTTGTTTCTACACTGACAAACAGCTAGAAATTTCGTGCTTATCCCTTTTTATCGCCATTTCAGTACTGTCACAGGTATATGGGAATTACATTAAAGAATAATTTCTATTTTCTTTTCATGCCATCAGCAAGCATTGGAGAGTATTTAACTGTGATATGGATTTAAAAGCCATCCATGTTAGATAGCATAGATAGGGAGAATCATACACAGCTGATTTCCAAGTTTCAAGCAGAAAATGAAGATCTTGGGCCAACTTTTGATTGATCCATCTTCACCATTTTCTTAGAAAAGGAAGTGATAATTCTGTTCATTTGAAAGTATTTTTGTAAAACAATTTGTGTCCTTTTTTTTCCCCATACAGATCATGTTGTATGTGAAGAGGAATTCAAATATGCTATGCTAGCTCTAAATTGTATATGTCCAGCTACTTCTACATTAATCACTCTGCTGGTTCATACATCTAGGGGCCAGTAAGTATATACTACCATAAAAAACTCCCAAAGAAAAAAGTCATAGCTGAAATGAAAAAAGTCATAGCTGATATTTGGAAAATAGTTTCCCCTGAATTCCCACACAACTACAGTTAAAAAAAAAAAAAGGAACTTTCAGCCCAGTAAAAGCATCAAAATGCCTTACTCAAGGCAGTATAGCTTTGAAGAGAACACCCCCTCCCCACAGTATTTAAGAGTTTGTTGCATGCTGTTGTGCCACTTTTACAATATAAAATATGAAAAAATTGCATTTCTGGTTTAGTAGATTGAAGTGTCTCTATCACAAAGTTCTACTTAGGAGCACTAACAAGTCCTAAGAATACCTATCCTGATAGGTTAATTTGAAGGTCTGTTTCAATTAACTAAAAAAAAAAAAAAAGTAAAAATGTTTTTTTTTGATGACATCTGGTATTTGCTCTTTTGTGCCTGTATGTTAAGAGGCAAACAAACATAGATGATTTTTAACATGACCACACTGCTGGAAGGGGTGCAGAATTATGGTATGTATCTCTGCAGAATGCATAGTCACAGCAGGACTTCTCTGAATTCACTGAAATAATTTTACCACATCTGGTGTATCTCTTTTATGCTCTATTCTTGGAATAATAAGGTGTTCATGAAATGTCATGGGCACACAGATGCAATAAAGAGTGAGTCTCTAAATGTATTTGTAGAAATGGAATAGCTGCATATACACTACATAAGTCTTGTAACATCCTAACTTCTTTTGCAAGTAACCATGAACTCAGTATATATATATTTATAAGCAGAGTTATTTAACCTTCTGTATGACATTTCTAGTATTCCCCTTTGCCCAGAATGGGGATAACAGAAATTCTTCCTAGAGCTGTTACTACTGAGAACAACAAATGTCAAGATTTTAGTGGCACTGTGCACTAGAATCTCCTAGTAGGAAGACAACAAAACATTGTTTGGATACCTGCTGAGCACTGTGGTGAAATACATTCTTTATACTTTTTTTATCTGCCTACCTTTTAATTCTGTGACATGCACAGAATCCAGAGCCTGTTCCAGTTATTTCATATTACATTGCTGTAAAAAAAGAGCAGTGTTCCTAACAGCCGTCAGGGAATTTTCCTTCAGCACAAAACACAGAAAAGGGAAATGTTTTCTGCTGTACTTAGGAACTTCAGCATTCATTGTTTAACACAGTCACACTGATCATCTGCAGATCCCAACTGTGATGCAAAGTAACTGTCACAGAATTCAAAAGTGCTTTAGATTTCTTTTGCAATCAGAATTAATAGATGTAAGCAGCATAATAAAAGTAACTGTTTTCTAGTCTGGTCATTGTATACTAGGAACAAAAAGAAGAAAGTTTTTGCACAAATAGTTGTAGCATTACTTTGAATCCAGCAGGATTAAAATAATGTGTGTTTCTGTAAGAATGTACAATATATGTTACTGTAAAAAGACTTCTCTGTATTTATACAGAAAGACTGAAAAAGTGAAAATGTCCAGTTAATATTTATCTACTGTAATCAGCACTCTCCAGAGCATTTATTCTCAGACAGACTCCAAAATAAGGGCATTTGTCATTGTACTGGAGACATAAAGCTGCTTTGGATTTGACCAATTTATGGTTCAGAGAGGGTTGTTTTTTTGCTTTTCCAGTTGTATTCTGTTGTTGAAAAAGAGGTAGATTAAGTGCTAATTGTTACAGTAGGTGAAATTACCTTTATGTGTATGAAAGGTGAAGTCAGATGAGCAGTTGAGTTTGGCTAAGTGAAAAGATCAGGTGAAAGCAGTTATTTAAACTACAAATAAAAATTTTATATACATGTATTTATAAACCAAACCAAATACTAAATTAGATCTATATAATGAAAATAACTTGTTAAATAGACTTCCAATGTTAATAGTGAACTGCATTCCTTTACATTAGTACCTGTTTAATTATTCTTTTACTATCATAGTTGCTATTAACATCTGCATTAAACCTTATGCAGGACTCAAATTTTAAATACCTGTAAAGGAGGTGCAAATAATCCTGTTGTCTTCTCAGCTGTTTGTGGAATTCAAAACTTTAGTCTGTGAGACACCAAAATTCTACCTTGAATCTTATTTATAAACTCATTATCAATCTTAATTAATAATCTTAACATTTATCTTTAACTGTTATCTGATTATCTGAACTAGTAATACAGCTTTCTTTGGGTTTGTGTGATGATACAAAATACTGGAAGAAAATAACCTTTCTGACTTGAAGTTGATGTGATCTTTACAGCACAGCCCCATGGGAAGCTTTCAGACAACTCACTGGAACCAAGCAGACATTAAACAGGTGACCGTTTTATTTTAGGGGGAAAAGTGAAATAAGGGAAAATGTTCTGAAATTACATGGCTAGTTCTGCTGTTCTATACCTAGTACACTATTTATAGTGTTACAACAAAAATGGTTTACTTATTTTCATCTTGAAACAAAATGTTTCCATGAAGAGAGTGAAGAAACATGGTACAAAATACAAATTGTGTTAAGGTATTGAGAATGTATAAATGAGCATTAAAGGAGCATGTCCGGGATCTTGAGATCTTTGCTCCAAGTGGCAAAACACAGGACACACTTGTCAGATTCATGACCTGTCTGCACATATCTGTGTATATATGCATCAGTTACCTCCAGTGAAAATCATGCAGGCAGAACCTTGTTTCCACGTGAAACTTAATCAAGAAGTTCCCAGGAGCTCCTGGGCTACAAGTGTTGGGATTGCTGAGGTTTGGAAATTTCCACTGAACTGTTTGCATTAAGGGCAGCAGCTGTGTAGAGTAAAGGCTGATCTGCTTTGTAATTTATTTTCTTGCACTAGAGAAGCCCTGTACTTGTAATAGTCTACAAGACACAGGAGGGTATAAAGATCACTGATAAGCAAATGCAGAAAAATCTCTCTTACAGATCAAATGACCATTACAAATGACTCTTTCCTACATAAGTAGTTATTAATGATACTCGGACAGGAACCAAAGAGTCTGCCACAAAGCATGTGAAGGAACTGTCTTTAAGAATATAATGAGAATGCTGCTGGTTTTACCTGTCATCTTCAAGCTGCCATGGATCTACTTATTATGGTGTGGTTTCAAAGTAATTGAGCCACCTCTCTCCTGATAATAAAGTACATACTCTTATATGCCTATTACTTAGCAGAAAATGCTCTTTAATACGTTAAAATAATCTCTGTACTTACAAAATTACCATGATTTGATTTCAAATACTTCTTTCAGATTAACCTATGGGACCTTTTCAGTAGATATTTGTAGTTTCTATTGACAGGTACCATTCTTATAAATAAGAATTTTGCATTAAGTGTTAAATTATTCTCTTTATGTTTCAGGGAGAGTCAGCAATCACCAGAACAATGGCAGAAAATGTATGGCAGATGCTCTGGTAACGAAGTGTATCACATCAGCCTGGAAGAAAGTACATTTTTTGCAGAGTATGAGGGGAAGAGTTTCACATATGCTTCTTTCCATGCACATAAAAAGTATGTTTATTTTTCTTATCAACCATCAAAAGTTGAAAGAAATAATTACTTGTTTTGCCTGCAACATAGCTCTACACTAAAGGCACAGTACTGCACATTGATCTGTTCCTGGGTTTAAGTATCTGGCCAGTAATACGGATATATTTCTGAGAGTTGGAGCTGGTCAGTAAAAGCTTATGTTCATTCTGTACAGCCCATCTCAGTCTAAGAGAATAGTATTCTATAAAGGATAGGCTGGACAACCAGAAAAAAGAGGCACTTCTCAAAGGTTTTTCAAGAACACCAATCCTTTTCCAAATCCAAAACAATCTAGAAATGAACGAGTGGGAGGATGTGGATTTTTTTTATTAATTTAGGACTCAGCTGGAAATCTGGCTTCCTTTGTGGCATGTTCATATTGTGGGAAATGTTCAATTTAAAGGTGTCACATGGTGCATTCTGGTGATTGTTCAAACATAAAACTCTTTTTTCTGTTAGATGATAACATGCCTACTTTAAGGTCCAGATCATGAATCACTTACCCAGTGCTGCTCCGTGAGATGAACATCCAAAATAAACACAAATCATGTATGTTTGTATATATTTGATAAAATAAACGTTTATCAAACCCTAAATGCTGGGTTTATTCTCATATTTAATCAAGGAGAGAAAGAGGTTTTTTTGCTATAATTCCTTATTTTCTATCACTAATCAAATACATTTTTAAGAGTGAATTGCAAAAATACATTACAAAAATGGTTTCCATTACTTATAAATAATGGAACAATTTAACATGATTAATATATTTTCATATTGTGTATCCATTTTTCTACCAATATTTTCCCAAAAAGGACTATTCATCTGACAGAAAAAATCAACTAGAACAACATTAGGAGAATATTATGGGCATTATGAAAAACATTCAACTGCCAAGGAATTCATGAGCTCATAAAATCTGCTTGATTTGAAGTGGCCTATTTAGCAGAACACATTTTTCAAACATCCTTGTCATCCAGAAAGCTGCAAATGTTCATAATGTGCAAAGAAAATAAAAATATACCTGAGGTTCATTTTTGACAATGGAAATTCTGGTGTTTGCAGGACTATGCAAAATGAACCATGCCTTTCCTTTTCTAATTAAGGTTTGGAGTCTGTCTGATTGGTGTTAGAAAGGAAGATAACAAAAACATTTTGCTGAATCCAGGTCCTCGGTATATCATGAGTTCTACTGATATATGCTTTTATATAAATATCACCAAAGAAGAAAATTCTGCTTTTAAGAAGCAAGAAAAGCACAGAAAAACCCATGAATCAAAATTATCTTATCATGGAGCTTCTAGGTTACCAGTACACAGTATAATAGCCAGCATGGGTAAGTAAAAAAAAAAATTACATCACAATATATTCTTATTTAATGAGTAGTTAATTTTAAAACTTCTTCCTAAACTTTTAAGAAACTGTAATTATGAATAGAAAGAATTAATATAACAACTTCAAACATTTGCCCCCATATTTTAAAAAAATTCATAGACAGACAAACAACAAAAACCAAACCAAACCAAAGAAAAACCCAGACAAAAACAAACAAGCAGACAAACCAAAACCCCCAAACAAACAAATAGAATTTGATTTGCTTTTACTTGACAAGGTGGAATTAAACTACGTAAGACTGTAGTATAAAAAGGTAATAATGAAGTGTATGCAAAGCAAAACAAGTGGGTAAATCATATGAGTACTTCTTTGTCATTCATACTTGATTGTTTGTAGGAAGTTTTCATGAGCTTCTTTAATTTAAAAAACACCATAAGTAAAATCTGCAGGTTGTTGATGCATATTAATATGGACTGATTATATAAGATATGATTTAAAAGAGGTAGTTAGCAAGAAGACATAGACTAATTGTCAGGAAAAGTGTTGTTTTCCTTGAGTACAGTTTAAACCTTTGTTTTATTGTAACGGAATAAACACAACCAGCATAGTGTTGCTGTCAGTCCCTTGCCATGCAGCCAGGCAATCCCCAGTAAATCTGGGGATGTCCTTCAGACGTTCTGAGCAGCACTAAGGAGATGTTTTCCCTGCCCCTAGGGACCGTGGCCATCGATTTACAGGACACCGGGTGCCGCGGGGCCACCCTGGCCCTGCCAGCCGAGGGGGGCAAGGAGGGCAGGAGGCCCAGCATCGCCCCTGTGCTCGAGGTGACAGACTCCTCCTCCCTCCCCACCTGCGACCTGCTCAGTGACCAGTCAGAGGATGAAACCACCCCGTCCGACGATGAGGTCTCTGCAGGCTTTGAGTACGTACATTAAATGTAAAATGAAGTGAAGAGTTAAGGCTATATAAAAAGCATCGATAATCTTTTTTGAAATACAGATCAATCTGAGCACTTCTAGGAGGCAAGTCCCATGGAGTACAATTATGGAATTACTCCATCCAGGACATAAAAAGTCATAAGCCTGCTTTGAAATACAAAAACATCTAACAGATAAACTCTTTTATTTGCTGGAGATTTTATTTTTGCAGTTCTAACAGCTGTAGTCGTGTATAGCAATGCATTCATAGCATATTCTAGGGCTTTTTTTTTTTTTTTTTTTACTTTTGTAATTAGTAAGTGAGCCCTCAACAAATTTGTAAACAGGTAAGTATTCCTGTCATGAGAATGCAGTGATAATCAGATCATCCAAAAGGCTTGTGAATGCTGGGGCTGGGTGTGTGACTTCAAAATGCAGGAATGACAAAAAAGCAGTACAGGACAAAATTATCCCATCTAATTCAAAATTCTTGTTAGTGTGTTACTGAAAGTAATGATGCAGTACTCAGATAAACCCAGAAGATTCAATCCTGCTGTGCAGATGAGCAATTATGTTTATTGGGATTGCTGACAGGGGTGTTAAAACTGAAATACACAATTAAGCCAATGCCTCAACCAGCAGAGTTTCTCACCTCCACCAGTGGCAAGCATGAGAAGCCCCAGGGAAAATTATCAAGCTCCAGAGAAAAAAATTATTAGGACAAGTCATCTTAAATGTGCAGACTGAAAAACCAGGATTTGCAAGGTCTCATGTAAAAAAAACACTAAGCCAATTAGAAATTTCACATCACTGTGAAGAGGATTTGCCATTTAGAATTTATTTCAGCCATTTTGAAAGTGCATTATTAAAGCTAAAAGGTAATAACTTCACTCATTCTTGGTAAATGTTTGAAAAAAAAAATTGCAGAAGGAAGAGCAGAAGCACAGTTATTTCGTTTTCTTTCCTTCCTTTTTTAACTTACAAGTTTCCAGTTCAAAACACTATGGCAGCATACTATAATACAACAGGCTATTTTCAAAAACCCAAGCAAAATTCCTTCAGTCCCCAAAAGCATGGCAGCTTTCACTAAGTTCTGTTGAACTGGATGCAAATACATTCTTTTAACCTCTGTTAAACAGAGTTCATTTTGTGTACTTGATCTAAAACTTGGACATAGGTATAAACATCCCATAAAACACTTGTGTAGACAGTTGTGTTTTGGTAATTTGCTATACTGAAAAATGTTTTTTTTTTTCTATTTTAGGTATGCCAAAGGCTATCCTCCTTACTCTCCTTATATTGGAAGTTCTCCCACCTTTTGTCATCTTCTGCATGAAAAAGTACCCTTCTGTTGTCTAAGACTAGATAAGGTAAAGGGAGTTTCTGCTACTGGATAACCCTGCATTCTCGTTTGTCTCTTGAATCTGAGCACAGCTATATTCTGATTTCTCCTTAGAGATGTGTTGGTGCAGTGTTTGATATAATACTATATTTTCTACTCCTTTTCATCACCACGTGTTTATGGCTAACCAGGTCTCTGTTGGGACATCTGATACAATATTCACATCCACTGAACTTGTTTCTTACTTTGATTTTAGGGATGCCAGCATAACTACTATGAAGATGCCAAAGCCTATGGATTCAAAAATAAATTGATTATAGTTGCAGCAGAAACTGCTGGAAATGGCTTATACAACTTCATTGTCCCACTCCGAGCTTATTACCGGCCAAAGAAAGAACTAAACCCCATTGTTTTACTGCTGGATAACCCGTAAGGAAATTTTTTTTCCCCCTTCTCTTAAGTTTTAAACTCATTTTACCATTATTCAATAGATGACCCTTTTTTACATGGCCAGCTGAAAATCAAAAACATTATGGCACACTTATCTTTGAGAAAAGTTAGTGACAAAAATCATACTGCATGTTCACTGTCATATACAAAATTGACTTTTTATTGACTATTAAAGGCCATAGTAAACTTAAATATTCTTCATGGCCAATGTTTCAGCTAAGTTTTTTTTTTTTAATTACCTCCAAAAATGTGAATGTTACTGCTAAAATTAAATAGCTTAATAAACACTGTAAAAAGCAAGCTGTATAACAGTTTCACAGCTATATGACAGCACTAACCTACTTAACACAATGCACTATACTTGCCTGGACCAGTTAGGTATATTTTTAATAACTCTACACTCAAAGATAAACAGTTCTTTAAGCCAAAAGGACACCCACAGACACATTTTATCTAAAATTACTTAAAGCCATGGATGAAAATGAAAACCTGCAGTATTGTTGTTACTTTTATATCTCTTGATTACTGCTGGAATTTTTTGCATTGCTTGCTTTTGATATTTCAGACAAATTTGCCAATGTCAAGACTGGTTCATTTATAATCTGATAATGAATTAGCCTTTTGGGGTTTTTTCCCCACACTTTGGTACAGCTCAGCTACTTAAAATCACAGTTTGAAAGACACAGAAATGGAGGTTACCTGTACACAGAATAGCAGAACAACCTAAGAAAGCAAATATGTCTTGTCGGTTGTGATTCCAGGGCTGACAGTTCCATTTGCGTATATCTGTTGCAGTTTAAGTGATTTTTTTCTACAAAGGCCTGCTGTGAAGTGTCCCACTTTCCCTCAGGCAGCTCCTTAGTCACCTGTGTTGGCAAAACAGAAGGTTTTTATGTAGGTACTATGGCATACAGTGAATTACACAAACTGAGAAGCCTAAATGAGGCTAAATCACTTCCACTGGCAGTGTGAGAGCAAAGCCATGGGCACAGAGGGCCCTCTAGTGCCAGCTCCTTTTGCCAGCACAGTGCCCAACTTCACACACTTCAGTGCTTTTGTGACACTTCATAGCTAAAGCCACTTTTGATTGATTAACGTGAAGTAAAAGCTCTGCTTGCAAATTAAACCAACACCCTTACTGTTGTCTCTCTCTATGCAGCGTTTGCAGTGACTCCTCTGAAGGGGAGTAGGCTTGAAGGCAGTAGGTGTCACAAAACCCAAATGATGATTTGATTTCCACTGTACATTTTAATTAAGAATTGTTGATGCTTATTTTAAGTCCTCCTAAGACATCCATTGGAGTATAACTTGGTAGTGTGCCGTTGACGTTACTCATTTGTTCTTATATTCGGAATTGTCCTGTGCCATAACATTTCTGATTTTAGAGGTGCATTTATTAATATAAGCATGTTACCTCTGATCATACTTTATGATCACAGCAAACTGTTGATTCACAGCTTTCTGAAAACCTATTTCCTGCATAAACTGACATCACAATACCAAAGTTTAAGAAAGTGATTTTTTGAAAAAAAACCAAAAAAAACAAAAAAACAAACTACCAGTTGATTAAAATATTTTGGAAGAGATGCTGCTGTTGTGATACTGTGTTTCATTTTGTAATTCCATCTGCTGCTTAGGCCAGATATGCATTTTCTGGATGCAATCTGTTGGTTTCCAATGGTTTACTACATGGTGGGCTCTATCGACAAGTAGGTGAAATAACTGTTAGAAAACTTACCTTTGTAGTCTCAGTGGTTTGTTGTGTGTATTGTCATTGCATGTTCGTGTGTGTGTGAGTGTTGTAGTTGGAGATGAGCTTTTTGCATGCATAGTCTGTGTCTGTGTGCTGTAATTTGGGATTTCAAATTTCTGATTTATAAAGGAGCTCATTAGGGAAAAGCATGACAGGGAGCACAAGTTAATATGTTCAAAAACATAAGATTAACACTTATTTAGGTGAGTTGATATGTTTCTACAAATGAACAGATTATAGCCCTGATTCTAGTGTCAGTCTGTACTGAGTTATAATTTGTTGGAATTCATTGACTCAGGTTTTGTAAAGATAGCTACAGAATGTAAACAGTCTTGAATGTGTCCAAAAGCCTTCATCTTCCAATATTTAAATTATCACTTACTCCTACATTTCTGTCTTCACCTCTGCTAATATATGTTTATGAATATAGTTTTGGCAGCAGAACTTTAATGTGAAAATCAGGCAGAAACAAGAGAGGAGAAAGGAGTCATGAATATTTTAGTAAACTCCTCTGTGTAGATTGAATTTAAAGAAAATTGCTTCACTACATAGTGAACACTGAATTGGAGCTACAAGCCCATAATATTAATTTCCCCCTGTAGAAATTAAAAAACTTATTTCTTGCTTATAATAGTGATACAATTACAGATTTACCTTGGTGGTACCGAGTCCTTGAGAAGTTTACAAAGAGCCCACAGAAATGCTGTTTACATTTTTTTCCTATAAAGCAAGAAGGTGTCGCAGGTTATTAATATCTACTACTTTCTTAACTCTTAATTACATAGTAATTATAAAAAGAACTCATAATGGCAGAATAATGAAATTGTTGCCTTTTTCCCAATCTGGAAATGAAACATGAGATAATTTTAGTAAGGGGGTAATGTAAAAGAAACCCAAACAGCATCAAAATGTATACTCAAGAGGGAATACTCAAAGTATTCAAAGTAATCAATAACTCAGATGTTAACTTGTTTGACTAATGTAGAAAATTAAACTTTGTTTAAATTTACTGAGTTTGTTTCAAAATGGAAATCTCAAAATCCCTCCCTAACGATGTTTTGTTGTTCTTTCAGAATTAAATGCATTTTTAAAAAAATGAAGCATGTAGTTTTTGGAATAAGTGATTGCTCAAAATTCAGAAGTTTACAGTAATACCTGCATGAACTTCTGCATCTCTTCTGACACTAAAATCACTTTCATTCCTGGTGTAATAAGCAACTATAGTTTGTAGAGGGTTTTTTTGACATCTGTTATCATCAGTAAGAATACTTTAAAAAATATAGTTCAGAAATATTCCCCGTGTTTTCGTCGCCATGTTTTTAAATCATGTACAACTAATAGATCTGATCATCTGTAGATAAGAAATACTTTGTAAAATATGCAAATTTTCCTTTCTT
This sequence comes from Anomalospiza imberbis, assembly GCF_031753505.1. Taxonomy (NCBI): domain Eukaryota; kingdom Metazoa; phylum Chordata; class Aves; order Passeriformes; family Viduidae; genus Anomalospiza; species Anomalospiza imberbis. The sequence goes on along the minus strand of NC_089689.1, from coordinate 8,810,834 downwards.
ATTTAAGGGGCATAAAATACGTTTTTAAAGTACCACCTACTGTCTATAAGTATCTAAAATATTTATCATTTGTTCACCAGCAGTGAAGTATCATCATCTCAGAGAAAAAAGCCATCAAAGGAATGACTTGCATTTACCATTCCTTTTTTGTTAGAAGTAGATGGCTCACAAAAAACAGCTTTACCAAAATTCATTGCAGAGATGCACTTCATCAAAATATGTCAAGTAGTAGGTACCTGTCCCCCTATCTTTGGGTAGGATTTGACATCTGTAACTGAACAGATTTCACAGTTCTGGAGAAATCTAGCCAATCTTAAGAAAACTTTAGCTAGAGGTACCTGAAAACTAGAATTATAATATTTCCACATTAGCATTTTTCAAATTCTCCACAAGCCAGCCAAATGTAACTGCTAAAATAAGAATAGCTGTTGAGCTTATGAAACATTGAAATGCAGAAAATCTAGGTATTTCAAAATATGCTGCTATTTTCAGGGATCAACTGAAAGTCTGAAAAAGCAGAAATACAAATTACTCAGAAAAAAGTTTGGACTTCTGCTTATGCACTGCAGTCGTTTGTAGATCACATAATATCTTTTTTTCTTTTGTTGTAGTCAACCATCAGTGATACTGCCCAGTTTCAAAAATAATGGCATATATTCCTACAAAATAAATTGTTAAAAAAACCCACCACACTTGTCAAAAAGTGCTTAGGATCTGTAGAAAATGTTGTTAAAACAGCTGAAACATGCTTCATTTTGGAGACAAAGCTACAAGGCATGATGAGAACTGTAACTCAGCTGTGTTTTCTGTGGTTGGGCTTCACACAGACATTGTCCAGCTGTGCACAAAGTTCTGCTGCTCTGCAGCTGCTCCTTAAGAGCATCCTGAGAACACTCCAGCTAATTTATTAACATTTTGAGACCAAAATAAAAGTGTGGGAAAGAGCAATCTGGAGCATTTATTTGGGTTTTTCTATTGTCAGAAGAAACTGCAATGGAGCAAGTTGTTGCAGTGGATAAGGCCAAAGTGTTTCCAAGTAACTGTTATAGGGTTATTAAAAAAAATTGAGATAAACTTATCATTAACAAAAGAGAGGGACTGTAGCAACCTACTGAAGTAGGTTCTATAATCTATTCTACCAATTCATTGAGCTGTCATCCTTGATTCTATTAGAAGTTGTTATGTAGCGGATCTGCAGATGCCAACCCACGGCTAATCTTTCAGGTGTTTATATTTAAGTTGCTTGTTTTTTTCTCCCTCTTTCTCTTCACAAAAGCCTAGATGACTTACTAAGGTGTGGGGTCACCTTTGCAGCTAATATGGTGGTGGTGGACAAGGAAAGCACGATGAGTGCTGAGGAAGACTACATGGCAGATGCCAAGACTATAGTGAATGTTCAAACCCTCTTCAGGTAAAGCATTTTTGCAATCTACACATCCTCATTAATTGTGAAATACTTGATGCCTCTTGTGCCAAGAACTTACTCTTTTTTTATTCTACTTAAGTTTTCCCTTGCATGAATTTGTGTCTTACGTGGACAAACTTTATCCACCCTGCTTAGCAATTCACTTAGAATCCTGAGGTATTCTCCTGAAAGCTCAGTTGAAGTGCTTTGCATCCCAAAACCAGATATCCATTTTGAAAGTTAGCTGTCAGGTTTACAGGAAGGAAAATAAAGTTACTCTTGAAGACATAGGAGGAAAGATAGTTGAGAAAAGAAAATTCACAGTAATGCTAAAGCCTATATGAAAAGCAGATCCTTCTAATGCTGAAAGGTAAGCACTGCATCACTGTGAAGTTGGTAGTAAGTGTTCACATTTTGAATATCTAGTTTTGCACAGAAGTTAGGTTTTTAGGCACATATATACAACATTACATATGACAGCAACATGGCAAGAGTCACGAGAATGTAATATGATCAGTCTAGTAAAGAGGCTGAGGAGGCTGTGATGAAAAGCACAACACTGAGATTTACTGTTCCTTTTGAGAACTCTCCTCATTAAAGCCTTTGTTTTCAATATCTTGGTTCAGTGAGTACAAAGAAAATGTGTCGCTTTGAGCTGAGAAAAATATTATTTTCTTAATAAAAACACCCAAAAAATCTCACACAAAACAAAATACACTACACAGTCAGCTATGAAATGCCTCCCTGATTTGGGGCTTAAGCCTTGCACTTCCTGGTGTTCATTCTAATAACACCTAGAAGGAAATTGAGTATGATTCAATGTTGCTTTAATTGCAATTACCTGTTTTCTGTGTCAAACCTTCCACAAGAGACCAGAGATGCATAGTAAAAGTGATTTGAATCCACTGGTTTAGAAAAGTGAGCTCATTGAACTACGGTGGAGCTTTTTTCTGTAAATGCAGCTCTGTGAGAATGCAGTTAAATGCTCTTTGCATTTCTGCATGTGCTCAAAGGAAGCAAAATCTGCATTGCACAAGAAACGTTAATTCTGTCTTTTTCTAACATTTCAGTTTCTGAATTGGTACCTGATACTTGCACAGGTGTGTGATTCATACTCACACCTATGAAATTCGGGTTGAAACTATAATTGAACTTTATCTGTGCATCACTCAGATCTACTCCTAACCATACAGTGCTAAGGCACTCGCTGAGGTTTTTTACATACATCAGTTTTTCTGAAATACAGCTTACCCCCACATGGAAAAAGGAGTTGTATCAAAAGCAAAACTTGTAAAAGTAAATCCAGTTGGTTTCTTCCTAGTTGTGTTCAACTTTGTAAAAGAGAAATTACATATTATAGGTATGCCACTAGATGTTACTGTACACTCCTTCAGTTGTCTTGCCCATTGTTTGCAACTAGATGGCAGCTTTAACTCGTGTACAAACTCTCTGTGTGGTTCAGTACTGTTTTAACACTGCATATTTAAAATCAAGGTAAATTAAATACCTTGGTTTAAGACTTACCAACGCTTTTTCATAAAACTTTGTAAACTTCCACAAATAGTGTTTAGAATAAATTTGTTTTCTTTTTTTTCCCCTAGAACACATATAATAATTTCACTGCATTTTTGTATTATGTAAAAGTTGTAGAAATAAGTAAGCTTTGGGAAGAGGCATAAGATAGTGGCATTTCCCTGTTCTACAGAATAAACTACATTCATTGCACTAAAGTAAATAGTTCTCTAAATGACCTTTAAAATATACTGAAAGCTTTTTCATTACTTACGAATACCTAATAATGTCAGAAAGTAATGAAGAAAAGACTAGACATGGTAGAGAGTAGGAGCACTGGACACCAATTGTAGTGTTAAAGAGGGATTTTAAACCCCTGAATTTAAGATGCTGTTTTCAGTAATATGACATCATTGACAAAGACTGCACTTTGGTCTCACCAGGTGAAACTGTTCAGAGGGTACAGGCTGATCTAAACAGCCCTGATGTGAGTTACTCAGGCCTGAAAAAGCCCTGTGAGAGAGCTGCCGTAACCCAGGCTCTTCAGCCCAGGCTGGCAGTTCTCATACACCAGTTGTGTCATTATTCCCTGATTTACATAAATAAGCAATCCTGCTTTGCCTGGAGAGTGTGCTCCCCACCCTGGAAGGCAGAGGCATTGATTATAAGAGCAGGGTTATTAGCACCTTTAGGACTAGAAGCTGTGCCATCCCAATTAAAGCTGTAGCACAGCACTGACTTATGTGACATAGGAAGTGTGTGACAACACATACAGAAGTGTGACTCAAATGGGCACAGTGACTAAGAAAGAGCAGGTTATCACAGCTTAAAAATAAAAGCAGAAACTAATAGTCTTGGACTATACCTTAAGATGCTTTTCACTTTTTAAAATTAAATAGGAAGCCAACCACCGAGTTCCTGTAGACAGGTGTGAGCCCACCTCAGAAAAACAGTACATTTCCTCAGGCAGTAGGTCTGAAACCACGGTAAAGTTTTACTAGTTAACCTCTTAAAGGCTGTGTTTCGAATCCTGCAGGAAGCCTGTTGCCAGCAGTACACGTAACAGGTCAGTGTTTTGGCTGGTATCTAGCTGTCATCACCAATTTAGAGATAAACCAAATGAGGTGCTGTGATGGCATTGCATGATTTTCTGGGTCTGTCACTGTGGTTTGGGAAAGAACTACACGTCTGTCTTGCTTGTCTGATTTCCAATTATGAGTTCAACAGCAAGCCATGCCTTCCATCAGGCTGGTGGGGGCGTTCTCTTCCCCATTCAGTCCTTTCTTACTAGAATGGGGTAGAAGAGAGGGATCTTTGCCCAGAAGGAGACTGCTCCAGTGCTAAAAGCTGGCAGGCAGAGTGCCTTACACCCAGGGCAAGATGCAATCTGTCCCTGACTTCCTGGAGAACAATTTCCCCTACTTCAGCTAAAAGGCACTCGTAAGTAAAATATTTTACCAATACCAATTTTGAAACTGATTTCCTAATACAGATCTGTTTTCATATCTTGGTGATAAACAAAACCATCTTTAAGAGAAACACAACAGCCTGGTTTTTTATCTCCTGTATATATTTTATTCATGAGATCAGCTTTTCATTTCCTATTACTCCTAATTCTGAATTTTGTAGTGCTAATTTTCAAAGACAATGTAGGATTAACACATATTGGCAGATAGTCCGGATATACATTTCCCCACATTTAGGCTCTGCTTGAATTGCCATTTCTGTGGGATTTCCCCCTGCAAAGGTGAGGGAAAAGGACAAGACTTAGAAAAGGGTGCACTGAATTCCATTTCCGTCCACTAACTTACCAAATGCTGCTTCCATGAAAAGTGAGACAGAAGCCACATCAGCGATGTAATTAGTACTACAATTACCAATTGCTAAGTGTAGATAAGTAGCCTCAGGATCAGTGAAAGAGGCCACAAATGTACATCTCATCTTCTGACACAAATCTGCAGAGGAAAGATTTAAATAATAATATGTGTTCTATTCCAACTTGTTTAATATTTAAATAGTGTAAACTATGATTTTCTTTCTGTTTCTTGGAGCCCTAAGTGCTGAAGAGGGGCTCTTGAGTCTGCTGCTTGAAAATCTGTGTAATTCAGCCAGTTCACAGTTGAGCTTTCTTCACTGCTTTTAGTTACTGGAAGCCTGAATTGGTGTTAAGTTATAAATATTTTGTATATGTAAATATTTCAAAGTGAGAACATAAGTATACATAAACATACATTTTCTCAGCAACTCCCACAAGTGTCACTTTTCATCTATATTGCTCAGACTGTAGTCACAGCATACAAACAGACCTCAAGAAAGAAAAACCAACTGGAAGGGTACATAAATCAGTCATACTTTACATGCAAGCAGGTACTAAATACAAGCTTTAAACTTTCGCATTTTTTGTTGTTTCCTACAGATTTGTGATATTGTACCAATCATTAAATAAAACCTCTGATAATGAAATTGTTTTTTTCTAGCATTTAAGTATTTTGTGAACTCAGTGTGTGCTTCTTGGTGAATTCTACAGAGAATGTGTTGCAGTTTCCTCTGCTTTTGGACCAGCATGTCACTGGGCCCAGACCCACCGCAGTTTCAGAGACTCATTAAAAACTTGGAGACAAGCACAAGCTGTAGCTTTATGTAGAGCCTTGCATTTGTAAACTGTTATAATTAGAAGTATAACCATGACATTCTTTTGAAATGCAGGTTGTTCTCCAGCCTAAGCATTATCACAGAACTAACTCACCCAGCCAACATGAGATTCATGCAGTTCAGAGCCAAAGACTGCTATTCTCTTGCTCTGTCCAAATTGGAAAAGGTAAGGAGATTTGCCTCCCCCCACTCTCAGTTTAAATGTTAATATTTTTATTACTTTTTCTGATTTTGTAACAAAGATTTCAAAACAAGTGGAAACACTGAAATGATTTATGGTTGTAGTTACTGTAAAAGTTAATTTTTTTTCAAAAATCTGCCCTCATTTAAGAATAAAGTTCATTTTGATTTAATAATTTTACAATCTAATATAAATCAGCCAACTCTCTGGTGGAATTTGCTCAAGGAAAATGAAATATTTTTGGATAAATAAATATTTAGAGCTAATGTAGTTGTCCAAGAGGCTGACACAGGCAATTAACATGGAACATCTTTTAACTGACTAAATGCTTAAAACATACAGCTTTTATTATAATGCATTTTTTAATTCCTCTTCATTTTAAAGGCATTATAATTGTGTCTTCTGTACACATTTCTGTGTATCCATGGGAGATATTGGCATTAATGGGACAGTTTGAGAACAATAATTGTTCTCTGTCAGAATTACGAGAGGGACAGCAACACTACTTTTAAATGTTAGCTAAAACCTTCATATATAAACCTTCATGCATATTTGGCATTTTCAAATTGTGGAACTGTGGCTGTGTGGAGATGAAATTAATCTGCTTGTTCAAAATACTGTTACTTCAAACAGGTGGAACACAGGAAGTAATACTGTGCACATCTGTTTAAGTCCCTAAACTCAAGGACAGTCCTCTTTCTCATAAATCTTCCCTGGTGATACGACCTACCCACCACATTCTGAGTTTGTGAGAGACAAATAATATCACTGTGACAGTCTTCGCGGGCAGAAATCCTTCACTACATTCTTTTCTTTCTCCCCATCAGTCTGCCAATCAGTATGATGGCTGGGTTTTCTCATATACCCTCCCAGCTGCTGCATCTCAGATACCTTACGTACCTTGGTGAATGTGAATTCCTGCCAAAATCATTACCATTATACAGATTTAACATATGATTTCCATTTCCTAGTTGTACCGTAAATTTCCTAAATTTTGAGAATTTCAGAGTTCACTATTTACTGTACAATATTCACATAGGTAATTTTAACATATACGTAATGGAAAAGAGCCTTTCCATAGAAATTTACCTTCCCAGTCTGGTTTCTTACAGGGGAATTGAATGCTGCAAAAATTCAGCCTGTGTGGATGAGAGGATAAAGATCAGACGTAAATCTTTTACCCAGTTGAATATCACACTTAACACGTCGACCACAGGATGTAAATATCTGGGTGGCCTTTAGTGACCTGTTATCTTTGCATGAAGGCTTGATCTTGTGTTAGGTGGTGTTCTGACAGAGACATAGCCTGGAGAGCTGTGAGGAAACCAGACAAAAGTTAGAGAGGAGCTGTTTGCAGCAGGAGGCTCAGCTTTGCTGGGATAATGCCACCCCCACTACCCTTTAAGCTTTGCACCTGTGGCTCCTCCACTTCCCCCCTCCGTGGTAAATCCATGAAGGATAAGCTACAGCTGGCTGGAATCTTTCAGGGCAACAAAGGCCAACATCTGGCTGGGGCCTTCAACACCTTGTTTCAACCAAACTTAATGTCTTGGTGTACTGTGACTGACAGGGTTTTGAAATTATTTGTTAACATATTCCCTTAATCTGATTCCAGTTGGATTCTGGAATTATCTGTGGGCTGTCTACTTCAATGCAGTGAAACCAGGATTTTTATCTCAGTTCTTTCTTTCTTTACATAGGCTCCTTAATTTTTCAAGCAAATATTCTGGAAATAATTAAAGATATTTTAACTTCTTGACTATCTTATTAATGTATTGTGCAAAAGTTGTGAAGATAGGTTGGAAGCTGAGCATTTAATGAACTTCCTATCTAAACTATGCTCTGCTGAAACAGAGGTAGATAAATTACTTTAAAGAAAGAATATTTTCTTTATTGCTCTTGCAGTTGCCTGCTGTTAATATTTCCCAGTCACTTCATCTTAACATTTGCAGGGAGAACTTCACAGGTGGTGCTGTAGTTCATTTGATGTTTCAGAGCTCCCTCATGCAAGATGAAAGGCAATTAAAAACTCCAGTAAAAATTACCTAAAGCAGTCAAACATACAGTTGCTTGTTATTTCTGCATTAAGTGCCTCATTTTCAGAAAGACTGAGAATGTCAGGCAAGTTGCCTTGAGGTAGCAGTGAAACATACTTGGAAAACTGGCTTTTCAACCTAATGGGCTGCAGAAGACAGATACACAAATCAGATGTCCATCTGCTGTTGCAGCTGCAACTTTTCTCATTTTAGAGATAAATAAATCTGGCAGTAAACTCAGCACTGGCATAGGAGAAAGCAGTGGCCTTTATGCAAGAGAGAAAAGGAAAAATACCCACACTCTAAACTTTACATCTGTGTTCTCCATTTGGCTTGCCTAAGGAAAAAAAAAATGAGGTAACCACTCCCTCTTTCTTGAATGAAAGGGTTTGTAGTGTTTTGGATAGGATTCAGACTTCAGTTTGCTATGGTCTTTTTCCCAAGTAAATATTGCAGGTGTTAGTGATAAAAATTCTAAAGCTGTAAGTGATCATTTTGAAATAAGTACAAGTTTCTATATCTTTTAATCAAACCCAATCCTGAGATTTTGTGGCCCAGTATATTTGCAGTGATTTACACACAGGCTGCTTTTTTAACTTTCAGGATGGGGCCTCCTATTTCCTGTCTCCATTTTTTTTCTTTAATATAATTCAGGTATTAAGCAGATTTGAATTAACATTAAGTAATAAAAAAAAATGACATATGAGTTATAAAAAGAGATTGGTACCTCTTATTATTGATGTCTTATTTTACATAGATCTCTAAAAATTTACATAATTTCTAAAACTGTACAAGCAATTAGCACACAAATTTGACTGTTAAACTGACAGATTTTTAGGAAGTTGTTCCATATCAACACCAGAAGATTAATTTGTTCTTTCCTAGAAAGTAGGATTATATTTCTCACAAATCTCTTTGAAGCAAGAATAAAGGAAAAGCAAGGCTGTAGAAGAGATGGAAGGAAACTAAACCAGCCTGGTCCAGTCATATGAGAGTCAGCAAAGCCAAGGGCTGGGTCCTGCCCCTGGGTCACAATCACCTCCTGCAGCACTGCAGGATGGGACAGAGTGGCTGGAAAGCTGCTCAAGGATGGGTGTTGTGGGTGCTGGTTGACAGCCTGAGCCAGCATGTGTCCAGGTGGCCACAAGGCAAGTGGCATCCTGGTCAGTACCAGGAAGTGTGGCCAGCAGCACCAGGGCACTGATTGACCCCTGTGCCATTTCTTCCCTTTTGTACCAGATTCTGTTCATGTTTCCTGTTCCTAGGACACTTCCTGCACAAGGATGACAGCCCACTGCCAGCACCAAGGAATTGGAGCAGGTTAACAGGAGTTTAGAGCACAGTTGATATCCCTCCATCTTTTTAAAACTGATCTGGTAGAATATGACCATGCAGTTTGAGATGTGATGACTGAAATAACAAACATTGATCAATGTCTTTCAACCTGAAAACCTGTACCTATTGAACAAAGATGTTGCATACTTGTAGGAAGAAACTATGTTGAGAATAAAGGGATTTTACACTTTATCTATTCCATGGTTTTGTTACAGTCCTTCCAAAACCAGCATTAAAAATGTTTTCTGTGTTTTAATTCCTTAACAGAAAGAGCGGGAGAAGGGATCTAATCTGGCATTTATGTTTCGACTGCCCTTTGCTGCTGGCAGGGTTTTCAGCATCAGCATGTTGGACACACTGCTTTATCAGGTACTATGAAGAGTAATGTGACTTAACACAAATATTGCCATCCATTTTATTGTTCTTTATTGCTAGATGACCCTATTTTCTGCCATAGGATCCAATAAAGTGCCTCTATACTGGGAGCAATTAATGGCAAAAGACAATGGAGCATGCTTGATGTCTTAGTTCAGTTATCAATCCCAAAATCACCCTGTGACTGCACAAAATCCAATGTTACATAATATGATACTATTAATGTACCTCTCCACAGTCAAATAGCTTTGATAAGACCTACATAAATTACAGATTATATAGAATAATAATGCTTGTACTCTGCAATAAAAAACACAGTGCCCATTCCCACACGTCATGTCCCTAACAGAAAGGAACAGAATTACTTTAATATGTAATTTATTAGTCTCCTGCATTTGCTGATAAAGGTCTCAATTACTTCACAGGGTCCTCTCCTCTTAACTCATGTTGACTAGACCTGCAGAGGTCCTGTCATTACCCTGTGAAGTAAGGCATGCTTGCCCTTGCAAGAAATGCATTCAGTGTTTGCAAAGACACAGTGGAGGAAGAACAGGCAGCAGTTCAACCTTGTGGCTCAGAATCCAGGAAGTAGTGATGACAGTGAGAATCAGGGAAGAGCACAGCTTCAGAGAGTTGAAGAAAAAATATCAGAAAATACAGTCATGGCAAATGGAGGCAGTAGCTGCTAGTTTCAGGGTGGAATATAGGTCAGTATTGCTCACTCTTCAGCAGTGCCCATGTTTCTGCACACTCTGACTCACCAGGATGCCCAAGGAGCAGCCCCCAGCACCACCCTACAAGGATCAAGGCACACAGTATAAGCAGGAACACCACCATGGCCCACATCATCTGCTCACCTGAGCAGCCTCCTGCCTTGCCTCTACCTGGGGATAGCCTGTGGATGCTTTAGCACTCAGGTGGAAAACATCCTTGCAGGGAAATTAATTTACTTGGTAATTTGGGGCATGAAAGGTGTTCTTTCATCTCAGTGCTACTTCCAAATAAATTTCCTGAAGGCAAATCCAACATAAATAGAAAAATTCCTGGAGCTAAACTTTTCTCAAGAAGCCATTAATATATAAACCAGTCATGTATATGGACATACATATTTTAAAGTTCTAGAAAGAAATGTATTTGCATAGAAAACATCTTCATAATCATGCCCCAGAATATCAGCATCACATACCACAATAAAAATAAGTAAAAATACCAAAGACACATATATAGAAACAGATCTGTCAATCATCAACAGCTCCTGCCAGCACATAGGTAACTTCAGTATTTTATATTTGCTCCTAGACATGAATAATGATGCAATGACTTGACAGAGTAACACCATTCACCACAAAGTGTTTAAAACAAAATGCCTCACATGCTCATTCTCACTTTAATTCCACCTGTCCTTCCTTTGAACTGCTACTGCTCATAGGTGAATTGTCATTTTTCTAGAATTACATTTCTTACTGCAACTTAGAAATTCTGTAACAGCAACTCTTTGTTCTTTTTCATGGTCCCATTTTCTGTCTTTTTCTTCTGCCAGAAACATAGCAAATGACATGGGGGAACATCATGTCATTGGTGCTTCTGCTGGTGCTTCCCATTATGGGCTGAAAGAAAAGCCTTTGAATTATCTTTAGGACAGAAACTGAAAAATGAAAATTTGGTCTTGCAAATCCTGGTGAATAAACTTGGTAATCTAATGAAAATTCCATGGCAGAAATGATGCCACCGAGATAACAAATGTGTTTAATTTGCAAACAAATTTTATTTGAGATGCTTGGCATTTAGCCCATCACGACTGGGAGACTACCAGTAAAAAATTAAAATAGTTAAATCATTATGTATCAAATGAAATCCAGCTAGCATCTGAGTTTGAACAAATCCAGATTCTATAGCTCTAAAGGATTTCTGTAATACCTTTGTGGGGCATTTCTTTGTGAAAACCTCTTGGTTTCATGCATTTGCATGAAGCCAGCAGAGCTATGGTGTGCGCTGCGTTCCAAGGACTGCAATGCTGCCCTGCTACACCTGAGTACAGGTGGCAAAGAACAGCTCAGCCACAGCTAGAGGAGCACTCCCATGGCCCTCTCATTTCAGCAGCCCAACCCAGGAGGAGAAAAACTTGTGATTTTAGCTGACCTAATGGCCATTCCTGGCCTTCATCTACACTTCTACACTAAACTTAATTTCTGCCTTTTAACCAATAGCAACACAATTGCCAATAGCAACACACTGTTTAGCAGAGCAACATAGGCATATCAACCCTTAAAACCCCTTCAGATTACTCATTTGAATAAAATGATAACAGTGCCACCTCAGAGGGACGCAGTGAGGACTGCAGAGCCATCTAACATCTGCCAGTGTTTCTTTTGCACAGAAGAGTTCATTATAATTTCACACCTTGTAGGGCTAACACCTCACTCCACTGACACCTCCATCTTTGCTTTTCCCCTGCCTTGTTATGCCTTAGTCTGCTGAATCTTGTACCTTCATTGCATGCACATGCAGAGCCAATTTAGAAAAACTTACTTAAATAAGTAAATTCAGCTAAAGGAAATGGATAGATATTCCAACAGTGATTAGGATACTTAAAGAGATGGACTGTAAACACAGATGTATAATTCCTTTGAAAGTCATACATAGTGCTAATGGTTGCCTACTCCTCTGTTCATTAAAGCTTTTTTCTTTCTTTTCTGTCTCTCCTGTTAAAAAATCTTGCAGTCATTTGTGAAAGATTATATGATTTCTATCACAAGACTTCTGCTGGGACTTGACACCACACCAGGATCTGGGTTTCTTTGTTCTGTAAGTTATTAAAAAAAAAATCAGTACAGAGTTCTAGAGAAGATTCTGTACTGTCTGCAAAATACTTCAACTTTCTTTGTGTGGCATTTCCTTTTGTGAAAGTTCAAGCAAAGCCATCTGTTTCCTTTTTCATCAGGGAGAAGATGAGGAAATTAAACAGAAAACATACCCATTTTTAGTTCAATAGCAAAAAACATCTCCCCGGGAAAACACAATGCATTCTATTCAGCAGAAAATTGGAAAGTCAGGAAAACACGGGAATACTGCCTTTTATATGAAATAGCAATGGCAGTTCAGCAACCAGTTTAAAAATTAAATAGTTTTTACATAAAGATCAGATGTATTAAATGACTAGGAGTTCGAAAGTCATCTTGTTATTATATATGACCATATTCCCCAATGCAATTTAACTGTGTATATACACACATTAAAACTTACACAGCTGAAGTAAGTTTTACTAAAATAAACCCCACCTTTCTGCTTTCTCCCACACCTATTATACTCTGGGTAGCAAACAGATCACTACAGATTGAGTTATTTACAAGTTACTTTTGGGAATCTATAAAGAATGGCAGGAAGGTATCAATGATTGTTTAAAAAAGTTGTTTAAATAAAAATTACATATTTCTTGGTCAATCATTAAGCTTCATTACAGTGAATGTAAGAACACTTAAAAGTACAATTGAATCTCTAAAAAGGAACTCGTACATCTCGAAATAAAGCTAGTAATGAAGTAAATGAGCTTAATGTAAGACTTCTTATGCCACTTATGCTTAGTGTATTACTTCCTCCCCACATATTCAGCCTGCAGTCTGGTGGACAAAATTCAAATTCAAAATACTCATGCACTCCAGTCTGTCTGCACCAGTTTCTTACTGCTGACAATATTTGGTTTATTCATTTATATTCTAGTCAAAAATAGACACTGGGTGAAGGCTGCCGTGTAAATTTTAAGTAATCTTAAACCAAGACCAGAAGTTCATAATGCTAAACTGCTTCAACTACAATGTCTTCTAAACAGGGAGAAAACAAAAGAAACAGTCTGACAAACTCAATAGAAGTTGCAGATTTGTTGTAGGGCAAAGGTGCAAAACTACAATGGGATAATTACCAGCTAGTGTTTATTTTTTATTTTTTTTCATGAGTTGCATAGTGAACAAGTGATAAACCATCAAGAGTTAAAAGTCCTCCCTCCTATTATTATTTGCTTAGATGAAAATCACAGAAGAGGATCTGTGGATTAGGACATATGCCAGACTGTATCAGAAGCTTTGTTCCTCTACAGGAGACATTCCAATTGGAGTCTACAGGACAGAATCCCAGAAGCTCACAACATCTGAGGTGGGTCAGTCACCGTGCTTTCCTGTGGGTTTGACAGCAGGGTGCACGAGGCCTCTGCTGACACCTGGCTGCTCACACTAACCCAGGCTGAGCCCCAGGCTCCAGCAGCGCCCAGAGCCACTGGACACCTGGCCTTTGGTTCCTGTGCTCGCCTCCTGGAATGGATGGATGGGAGCCAAGGGCAGCTGGGCACGGCCAGGAGCGAGATCTGCACTGTGCTCACTAACAGCAGTGTTTGTGCCAAACCCTTAACCAGGCCCTCTGGCCCTTTGCCAACAATGCCAGCACTGTGTCTCAAAACAGGTGGCATTTCCCTGCTCACGTGGCTTTCCAATTCATTCTCTTGTTGCTCCCTTCTAGTTAGTGTTATTCAAAGTATTGTGGGATCTTCTAAATTTAGCTGCCAAACAGTGGTAATATTTTATATATGTATTTCTATGTTTGCCACGTAAACGTGTACATTTCTCCATCTCTCTGTTTGTAAAAAATGGCAAAATTACTTTTTCTTGACTATTTAACATACTTTTTTGTTTGGGCAGCTTTGATTTCTGTCATGCATTATCCATTTGTTTACATGACCATTAGTATTGCCATCTCATTAGACCATGGCTTTAAAATACAACAGTGAGCAACAACTCTCCTTTCTTCTGAAATACTCAGACAGTTTAAACTGATTTCCAAGATAGGTTGTATCTTCTTTTCCATGTTTCAGAAAAATATTAGAAAACATTCAGCCATTTAATGCTTAATGGCAAGATTTGCTCTTGAGGAAGTACATTCAGCTGAAGTTAATTTTATAAAAAAGTGGTAAAAAGCTGTGCAAGATTCCACCCAGTTCATGGGTATATCTCTTTGTGGACCATCACTTTCTCCGCAGGTGGCTTTTACAGCTTAGCCAGTGGACTCTGGTCACTGCAATAATATCTTTTGAACTATAGGAGCCTTAACATAAGCCATCAAAATCAGTCCTTGGAGAAAAATGTAGTCAGCCTGACTGCTAATATGAAAAAATGTCTGTCACAGCTTTCCACAAAACAGAGGACATACCAGATTTTAAGAATTCATTAAATAAGGATAAGATAAAATTCATGGCAATGCCTTATTCTCACATTCAGGGCTGGGTCTTTAACTTCAGGTCCAAAAAAACGAGAATGAGGAGTTCTGTTATTACTTCCCACCAACTTTGACAGGTAATCTCTCAAAGAATTTGAGTTAAATCAGGTAGAGGCTTTAGGAAGGGAGGATGGAGAAACCTCCTAGTTAAATTTTCAAATTGTCAGGTGTTGGACAAATGTGGAAGAATGGCACTCCTCCTTTATTAAGTGAAGAAAAAGCAGTTGTTGGTCTTTATAAGCTGAAGACTCTGAATGCAGACCTCCAGTAGTATTTCCACAGAAATACTTGTGCAATTTCTTGTTTAGTCAGTCAGAATTTGTACAACCTTTCCCCTCTAGAGAGGGACAGGGAAATCTCCCCTCACCTACCTCTTCCCCAGAATACAAAAGAGCAACATCTTGCTCTGCGTCTGTGGCCCTTATTGATAGAGACCTACAAACACAGAGGTGTGAATGCCCTAATCTTTCTGCAAAGTGTTTATTGTGAAGTTAAAGGAATTTTTTACTTATTTAATTAGTGAAATATTAGCATGGGTTATCATTTTAGCTTTTCAAGACATTAAGCCAGAAGAATGTTGTTGGATAAGATCTTTAAAATGGAAATAAGAAAAGTAGCTCACTCTTTTTATTCAGGAACTATGAACTACTAACCATGAATTTGAAGGTTTGCATCGGAGAACCTTCAACATGATACTCAGTTCGAGTTTAAACAGGCATAAGAAGCTAAATTTGTACTGCACATACCTGGATGCTGTGAGGTAATAACAGAGGTAACTTGAGTCATGAGGACAAAATATGCCAATATTAATATTTAGTATGTACAGTTTATCCTTTGGCACTCCCTTTTTCACGATGCAAATGAGAAGCTCTCACTTCACTGACAGATACTTATAACTTCTTTAAAAATAAAGCAAGTTTTCAGTGACCCAGTAATTAAATAAAAAGTGAATCTAGTCTGCCTCTCCATGACTATCACACCTATGACCCAAACCATTTCCACTACACTCAAAAAATATAAAAAGAGATACAAAATCTTTTTTCATTACCTGTATGGCTGCTTTTCTCTGGCTCCTGTTTAATAGTCCATATTTGTTTCTTTAGATTCACTTCTGTTTAAATTGTCTTTGTTTTCTTTTCCCCCTTCCTTTGTCAGTCATGAGAAATGGCTTCACAAGTAAGTATTTGCTTATTGCCTGCCTGTTTCTGGGTGTCCTGGTTGAAGCAAGCCCCACACAGCTGCTGGCTTGATTGCTTCCCCCAAGGTGGGATGGGGAGAAAACTGAGAGGCTGAAAGGGAGAACTCTCTTGGGCTCAGGTAAAGGCAGTTCAGTAACTTAAGTAAAAGCTGTGTGGGAAAGCAAAGCAAAGAGTTTACTCACTTCTGATGGGCAGGGCGTGTTTGGCCATCTCCAGTAAAGCAGGGCTCCATAGAGCGTCTCATTCCTTCATCTTCCTGCAGCTGTTCCTGCAGAGCAAAGCACCCTGGATAAGGGATATCACTTTGGGATCAGTTGTCCTGGCTGTGTCCCCTCCCAACTTCTTGTGCTCTCCCCAGCCCACTTGCTGCTAGGGTGGGTGAGAAGCAGAAAATGCCTTGGCTCAGTGTAAGCATCACTCAGCAGTAATGAAAACATCCCCATTATTAACACAATATCATCACAAATCCAAAACACAGTCCCATACAGGCTGCTGTGAAGAAATAGCAGAACTACAGCCAGAAACTGTACATTAGGTTAAATTGTGGGAGTGAAATCCTCAGACAAAATGGAACTCTGCAATGGATCATCCTTGAGTAAATGGATCTTAAAGCAACAATGTTCTGGACACAAACAGCTAGCTAAAATCTGAAAGCTGACAGATGGAATTTCAGAGAAGCCCAGTGGAATTCTGGTTCATTTTGGGCCTTTTCCTGTTGAATTCTGAAGGTAACAAATCATCTTTACAGTGAAAAGATCATCTGGTAAAAGCCTTAAGCTTACACACGTTAAATGCTAGTGGAGCAAATTCCCCACGTTTATCACAAAAGGAAAATGTGGCTGTACTTAGCAATGGTTTAGACAGCTTTTGGAGCAGAAAAGCATTTCTAGAGCCCTGGATGCCAGTAGCATTCTTGGTAGGCAGAGCAGTAAAATTTAGTTAGTATAGAACTTGCAGTAAGGTAAAAATAAGGCACTGCTTCAGAATGGAACAGATGAAACTACACCTTCAAACTATTTCACGTTTTACACACAGCTCCCCAAGAGCAGCAAGGCAAGGGAGCAAAAATCTAAAGTTAATTGGTGTTTGATATTATCACCACAGATATCTCAATCACCATCATCTCAAATATGTACACTGGTGTGTCTGTGACTACATTCCCATTCCTGCCATGTGTTGACCAGCCTAATGCTTAGATTTTAGGGCATGAAACATTCTATTAGAACACCATGCCTGAGTAGGTCACAGCTGTCTGGCAGCACAAGTGAGCAATCACACCCTTCAGGGCACACAGTGGGCTATGTGAAACAGGAACCTGTCTTTAAAAAACAAAAAACAAACAAAACCAAGGGTTTAAAGGCAAGTGTTTCTTCCCTGTGTGGCACAGGAGTGACACCATGTCACCAGTTATGCTTCACATGCAACAGATCTACCTGTTGTGGAACAAGAAAATGAAATTCAATGAAAATAATCAAGCCTCAAAGCAATGATAGTTATGAAAGAATTTTTAAATGAAGTTCAAGGCTGGTTAAGACAGAGGGGGACACAGAGAAGTGCTTTGCACTGGAGTTTTATCTTTGTGTTTAACAGCTGCCACCAGCAGACACACTTTTGTGCTGCTTTTGAAAGACAGTTTGGGTTTTGATTTTGCTTTGTCTTTAAAGTTGAATTTTTTTTATCTTGTGTACAGCAAAGGGCCATTCTGCACAGCTTTCTCAACAGGCATGATAAAAGTTCATCTTTGCTGAAGTAAATATTTAGCTTTAGCACCTTCCTTTATGCTTTCAGCTCTCACCTATGCCAGTGTTTCAAAACTTCAAGCTAAGGATTTACAGATTCACAGAAACAAAAAACTTCTTCTTTTACTTGGCCTCTCCCATTTAATCTCTGGCTCAAAAAGTGACTTACCCTCTTGTAGTGACTTATCTCCTGTAGTGATGATGATTGGTCTCTGCCTTTACACTACTGCTGTCAGCAAGTCTGGTTATTTGTTTTGTCAAGAGCTTGACAAGGAAAGCTGCCAGCGCAGGCAGGAAGAAAGGCAAAACAAGGCCATCCTCTACACTCAGTTTGTATCAGATTTGTTCATACCAAATAGCTCCTTCCTACCCATAAGTAGCACCTTTTCCTATAGAATGTACTCCACCTGCCTTCGTCCTTGCTGTAGAATGCACACAAGCCCAAAATGACAGTCTAACAAACAACAAAATCAAATTGCATTCAAAAGGATCCAGGTTCTCTCTTCTTCCCTAACATCAGCAGAGTCAGCAGCAAAACTTCAAAAATCAGGTTTTTAAAAAAAAAAAAAGAAATCCCTTTTCTATTGCAGACTAAGCTGAAGAGCCTCAATAAATTAGCTGGTCTTTACTTGAGGTTTATTGCAAGATTTTAGTCTAGAATATTAAAAATGTGATTTTACTTGAAGTGCTACAAGATAAACATCTGTAGTGTTCTATTTAATTATGGAGTTTGATTGTTGTGCTGTTTGATTGGATTTGTTTGTTGCTTTTTTCTTTTACACAGATAAAAACTAGTTTGTGTAAAAGTGAAAAATACAAGTATCTTTCACACTGTATCCAGCTTACTCATATAAAACACTGTTTTATGGACCCCAGAAACCTCACAGATTCTGTGGTGAGCCTCTTACAGAAATGTTGCATTCAGCACTGATGAGGTCAACAGAATCTTGCTTTCAGATTTCATAACATGAAATGGGAAAGGGGGCATGAAGTGGGAAAAGGACATTCAGTAGCTCCTCTGTTAAATGTGGTTTAGTCACTGATCACTACCAGCATATTCTGAGAGGATTCACACAAACTTAGCCTGTTCATTTACATCATCTTTGTTTTAGACTTCATGTATTTATTTTAAGCACTCATCACATTGAAATCTGTGACCAGTAACTTGGTAATGTGCTTGTACTGACACCATCAAAGACTTTGACTTATGTCAATAAAAGACATTCAAATAGCACAAGAGGAACTCGGGATTGTTAAGGAAGTTGTTCTGAAACTAAATTAAACTACTCATTAAATCTAAAATACACATTGAAACCATTTCTGTTAACAAAAGTTCTCTTTTGAAGCGTTTCCTCTTACGTTCTCTAGGAATTTTTCTATGTTAGAAGTGCACCTGTAGTCCATCCACCTGTGTTACTTCAGTACCTGTGCATGCACATACCATTGGTATTACTTGGGTGGCATAAGGAAAACACAGCAACAGAGCAACAGATTTTGGCTCTTAATTATGGGGGGATTGTCTCTACATGAGCAATATCACTGTTCTTTATGGTAGGAATCAATCACTGCTTTCACAAGAGGTGCCCTGAATCACACTGAAGCAATTCCGTGCATGCTGGAAGGTCAGGAAGAGCTGGGAATTTGAGACACGGTTAACAGGCATGTTCTACCTGTGGTCATAAGAGAGTACTGAAACAGTGCAGCCAAAGTTGAACCATTACTGAATGAATCCACAACACACATGTAAAAAGCAGTTACACAACTTAGATTTCTGAAAATATGCAGAATGAGAAGAAAGTCATTCAGAACGTATTCCTAGATTCAGGAAGGGCAATATCAGAAGGCTGAATTTGCTCTTCTCAGAATCACAGTGCAATTGGGCAGAAAATAACACTCATCTGCTTTTGCACTTGATAAAAGTATTTCTATTATAAATGAGCTTTTTACATGAAAAGTCAAAGTCTAGTAAAGGGTGCCCAGTTCAGGAACACTTGCTAAGTACAAAGAGCTGAATCCCCTCAGCTCCATTGCAGCCAAACCCCATGTCCAGCTGCACTGTTGGAAAGAGGAGAGAACATCTCTTCATCTGTTTCCATCTAATAGAGCCCTTCATCTCTCTTGTCCTTTTCCTTTCAAGTCTCAAATCTCCATCAGCGTGGAGGAATGGGAGGACACCAAAGACACCAAAGACCAGTTCAGCTGCCGCGGTAATCACCGGAACTCAACATCCAGTGACCAGTCTGACCACCCGCTGCTACGGAGGAAGAGCATGCAGTGGGCACGGCGCCTGAGCAGGAGGGCCCCCAGGCACTCTGCTAAAACTGCTGAGAAGATCAACCAGCAGAGGATGAACCTCTACAGGAGGTCAGAAAGGCAGGAGCTCGCTGAACTTGTGAAGAACAGAATGAAGCACCTGGGCCTTTCTCCAGCAGGATACGGTACCACTATACAGTACTTCAATAGCAACATTAGCGTGGTGCAAGGTGGACTTATTTGTAAAAAATTATGGAGCCAAATACTAAGTTTATGATAGTGCTTTTTGTTTTGTTGGTTTAGGTTTGGGTTGTTTGGTTTTAATTTACCAAGAGTGGTTTCAATGCATTCTATGCATTCCTATGCTGAGATGGAAGGCTCACAAGGCAGCATGTCAGTCACATTTATATTTAGTAGATGATGTGTGCATGCTGAATTTATAAACATTCCCCAGTCGTTGAACTGCTGCACCATATTTCCACAAAGCTCTTGAAATAAAGATGAAGAGAGGGCTGTTGTGAAGTTCACTCATATGGCAAGGTGGGGAGTTGTTTATATGTGAGGGATATCGCATTTTCCCCGCAATTTTCAAAAAGGATGCCAAGTTATCATATGAAAGTCATTTTTAGAAAGCATGTTTCACTAGGTCTTTAGATGCCATTTTTATCCATCAAATCATTCTCTGGCAAGGCTGATGTCAGGTTGCTTTTTAGTTTGTAGGATTGTTTTGGGGTTTTTTAAGCTATGGACAGGAGCTCTGTAACACTTTTTAACAAATGCACCACAGCTGCCTAGGTTGCCTTTCTCTGGCCTTGGCCCTGTAGCATGTTGGGTGGAAACCCCAGGACTATAGGTTCTAATTTTCTAGAAACACCAGGAATTTCTAGATATGTAAATACAGGCTCTTTATTCCACATCCCATCTGAATAATTTCTATACCTTATTTCTTAGATGCTTCTATACAACTCTCTGCAGAAAGATTCAGGAGCTTCACAGGCCACAATAACATTTGATCAAACAGAAAAATGTTATGTAAATTTAATTAATATTTATATTAATAACAAGAAAACTGATGTATTCCTGCTTTTTTTTCAAATCCTAGTTAAAAGCCAAAAGTAAATAGTCATTTCATTACTCAAATTTAGGACTGTTAGATACCATCTACAAAGCAGCAAAATCTTGATAGTTAAATGCTTTATCTGATTACATTTATCTGAGTCTGAGTTATATGTTTTCCTAAAAAGCTAAAGAGGATTAAACACAGAAGCACTAGCACTGCCTTTCCTTTTGCCTCTCCTCTTTAGTTCGATAAGATTAAAACCAGTCTCACTGCAGCAGTCCAAGGAATTTGCCAAGAGAAAATGATACATAAGATATTGCAATGGCAGCTACAAAAACGTAGCTTAAACCTTAAAAATAAAAATTACCAGCCTTCATTTCAACCCATCATTAGGAGAACAGTTAAAAAATGCAAGAGACATACCAATTTCCATTCATATAGTCTTCACATTTCAAGCCCTTGGCACAAATGATAAAAGGGAAGTGTTTCCTAGATAAATAGAAAAAGGGAAAAAAGGTTTATGTTGACCAAATCTGGAAATGGATGAGAATGCCATATAATGCATTTCACCTTGGTCATCATTTGACCTTGATGCCAGCCAAGCACAGGAGTCCCTGCTCACCAGAAACTTACCTAAGCTGCAGGACAGATTGGTAAATCACAATGAACTTGGGTTACATTCAAATTGCTGAAAAAAACAGAAGATTTTTTTAAACATTAGAAAACAGGATGTTTTTACAGCTGATAACTCAAAAGATAGTAATGTCAGGTAGTTTCAGTATGAGTACAGTTGAAAAGAAATTGCTAAACTTAGTTGAAATCACTCTGACACAAGACACATTTTTGCAGCTCTACGAACTTTCGTCAAATTAACATGTCAGAAGTAATGCTTCTCACAATACATTTATAAATGTAATTTACTTGGTACTTTTTTCCCCCTGTCCTCTAGATGAAATGAATGATCATCAGAACACCCTTTCCTACATCCTGATCAACCCTTCTCCAGATACAAGATTAGAGCTGAATGATATAGTGTAAGTTAAAGCACACACATAAAAAAATAGTCATGAGACCTGCAGAAAAAAAAAGGAGACTTCTATTTAAAGTAACACCAAATTATACTGCATATGTATATACTTAAAATACACATATAAATATATAATACATATATTTGTACTGTTGTTAACTTGTCATCCTCCTCTTACTCTATTTTAAATTAAAAAAAAATCTAACCAATGCTACCACAGGAACTAAACCAAGCTCCTTCAAAGTAAGTCTAAGTCTCACTCAGGTCTTTTCAACATTACAACTGTATGCACTTCCCTGGCTTGCACCACGTTGTTTTAGTAACAGCTGTGATTTCTTTCTGTAGATACCTGATCCGACCCGATCCATTGACTTATGTTCCAAATGCTGGACCCAGCCGAAAGGACAGCTTCTGCAATACAGTGGGACAAGACACCAGGGAGGAGACACAACTTTGATATGTAACTCACCACAAAATTCAGAGACAGTTTTATACACATGTTGTTTCCACTAACCATTTTGCAAACTGAGTGGTATATTTTATTCAGATTTTGGAAACAAAATGACAGTGGGTAAGTGACCAAATGCAGAAATGTGGTGCCTAGAAACTCTGATTTCAGGGATTATCAGGTCTGTGGCCTGTTCAGTATGGTAGTTGAACTTTGTCAGCCTAACAGAATGATGACACCTGTTGCTATTTAACCCACATAAACAAATGTCAAATACCACCACATTTTGCTTAGATGCTCCTAAGCATATTTAGGTGGCAGCATGTCAGTGACTGAGCTTCTGACCGACATCAGATTATCTGATGCCCACAGAGAGACAATGCCTGATTTGTAGTAGCAAATATGTTAATACCTAAAGCTGCAAACAATGTGTCAAGAATTCAGTCTTTGAAATAATTTTCAATCTCAGCCTGTTGCCCATTTTTATTAGCACAGATTAGTTTCAGTACCTGTATTTTAGCCTCCAGGACCTGGGTTTTTGTTCCTTGGGTTTACACAGATCAGGTGAATGACGCGACCTGGTCACACTGCAGAGGTTGAGATTGAGACACATAAATGAAAGAAGAGCCCAGCTGCAGGAAAGTCCCTCTCATCTCACACAGGCAGCCCTCCCAACACTGTCAAAAAACTGGGAAGTTACTGTGTGAAGCTGCATACAGTGGTAGCTCAGGTGAAACACAAGCCTTTGAACCTTGGTGGGTTTTTCTATAGAAACCTGAGTAGATCATAACACAAAAGTGAGAGCATCCCTCTAGGGAATGATTCTGACATCAAGCCCTTAACGTTTTCATGACTATGCCAGAACTACAGTTTGTCCATAGCATTTCATGCCTAGTCATCCAGAATACCCAAAACTGATACATTTTTACATGAAATTATGTATCTCATTGAAGATTAAAGAAATTTATAACCCATTCCAAAAAGTGAATGTAATTCCACATAGTGTGAAAAAGCATTATGGATCTAAAATCTCTGCTTCAGCATAGATGTACACAAGAAAGCATCTGCTTGTGAAAGAAGCAACTACAATTGGTCAAGCTTTCTAAAGAATTAAGCATGTCTGTCCATGATCTTCCAAGATCATTGTCACAAATGGGGAAGAACATACTTGAGGTTTTAAACTCTCTTCTGTTACAAGTGTCCACATAGAACCAAGTAATTTTGCAGGTAGTCTAATATGGAAAAGATTGTTATTCTCTGAACTCCCTTGATGTCCTATTTGTTAAAAAAAAAAATCAGTCAAAACAGTTTCTATTCTATTCTATATTAATTGGTAGAAGTACATTCTGTTTCTGAAACAGAAAGCACAACCAAGTTGCCCAGTAAGCAACTCCTGGAAGTGAGCGTGTTTATCAGTGTTGAAGGACATTGAAATCAAGTCACATTCATATTAGGAATGACAGCAAATCTGCTTTTACTTCCTGCCTTCCTCTTAATGATTCCAAGGTTTAACAATTCAGTGGTTCTGCTTAGAGTCCATTATTGTTCAGTGCTTTTCCACACTTGACTCATTCACTAGTTTATTCACAGATAAAGTATTTCAAGTGCGCACTGTGGGAAACAAAGAATTGAAACAGCTGCACAGACTGAAGTCTACATTATTTCAGAAAGAAAAAGAAACAGTATATGGTACAGGATCTTGTCCAAGACCTGTCACAGAAGTTACCCAGAAGAGTTTGCATGTGCAGTGTGAATAACTTTTCTATTTTTAATACCTTCAGGGAGAAGACTCTATTCCAGTTGAATATTTTTTTAAAAAATACAAGTTTCTTAAAAATGTTCATTCCAAAATATTAGAAGGATCTGTTTTGCATACTGAAGGCTTCTCTAATGGAGTCTTAAGAAGGCAGAGAGGCTTCCAGAGCCATGGCTATCCTCCAGCAGGCAAGCTGGATACTCTGCTTTTAGCCTGAGTCACAGTTCACAGGAATTCCCTGTGTGTGTATAGCACACACCACTGATTTAAGGACTCTCTGCCAAATGGATCCATAGCAAGGACTTGAGTCCTCACATTTAACAGCCCATAAAGCAGCAGAAACAAGCAGTCAGGTGTGTCCATTTGCCCACTTAACTCAGCAGAATTGCTGCTCAGCTAGATTGAAATAGTGGCATCTAATGTGACCTGGTATTTCTCCAGGCTTAATGAATTTCTAATTGCTCATTAGCCCCAGAAGATTTGCTAAAGCAAACACAAAGACATCTGGAGACACTTGGAGCCCCTAAAATGAATGCAAGGCAATCTTTGTGAACCAAACAGCTCTCTTCAAAATCTGCTGGAAGACAGTCAAGGTAGTAAAAACTAACAACAGCTTCTGATGAAGCAGAAGTTCTAATAACCCATGAATAATGTACCACAAAGTTCAGCCATTCAGAATAATGCTGTCTTTCACGTTGAAAGCAAAACAGGTTTGCTTCCTCTGGAATATCTTCACAGACAGACTGCATTCTAGTGGGATTTCAATCTTCCCAGACCAGCCTAAGCACCACTACATTAACCCTGAATGAGACAGTATGCACAGTCCCTCAGTGGCCAGGGAGGTGATTCTTTAATGCTCATCCCACAGGCAATCTTACGTTCACACACTTCTTTCTCATCATGATTATCAGAAATGTAACACAAGCCTAACTGGACTGGAGACCAGAATGAGGAACAGGAGTCTCAAGGCTCAGTGCTGGAGAAGGGATGATGAAGTTCTAGAATGAGCAGGGTCAAATGACTGTTGGTCACAGGAGTTTGAGCAGGGAACAGTTCACTCAGTAGAGGGAGAAATGCAGAGCTGTGAAAAAAGGGTTATTTCAATGTGTGCTAACTGTATGTATTTTTCCTCCTGGCTCACTTCTATCAACAACCCAAAGATGGCCCTCTTCCCCAGCACTGCCTTAGCACAGGCCAAGCAATTTGGTACCCAGAGTCACAGACCCAGAGAGGGAAGTGCTAGCTGATAATAATTGCTTCATTCTCAAGAGAAATTCCAGCAAAGCCAGACCTGCCTATGAAAATGTGTTACCTAGTCTGCAATAAAAAAATCACAAGAACTCTTTCAATGGCATGCAGTGTGTTTCCTTAACTGTTTCACTCAATTCCACAACACATACGAATTCACGTACAAAGTAAAAAGCATAAAGTTCTCAAGTTTTCAAAACCCGCAGTGGAATGAATTAGTGAAGTTGTGACATTTTGTCCCAGAAATTAAAAGAGTGGTTATTTCCCAGCATAGCTACTTTCTTTCTCACAAACAACTTTATACCACAACTACACTTAAAAACAACTTCCTAGTACACAAATGCATATTACTGAATATTCCACCTCTTTATTTACTGATGCACCAAATAAAGCTAAAGAACAAATAAATGTTAGGCTTCAGCAGTGGAGGAAAACTGAAATGACATCAAATGCAGCAGAGGTAACACACGATTCTCTAGTTTCTAGAGAGTTAGGGCTGAAAGCAACCATTCTGTAACTTTGGAACACTGACATGAGATTTTGCAGCATTGAATTCTGCTTGATATGCGGTGGAAACCAGCCACTAAAATCTGGAAATGAATTAATAACATGAAGCAGCTCTATGCAGGTACATCAATTTGTACATCAAGGTAGTGCTATAAATGTGGAATTTATAAAACAAAGCAATATGCATAAAATATGGTTGTATATTTTTGATATTCTATTAGAAGCAACCCTACCCACCTTGAAACAGATGTGCAATGAATAAATGTCTAAAGAGCAGCATTTCAAAATTTCAGCCACTGTTCCTTGTGCTTGGTGCAGAATATGCACTGCAGTGATACAGGAAAAGAGTTAATAATTCATATTAAGTTATGAGAGATGACCCAGATTTTGCTTCTTTTCATTTTCTGAAGCTAATTGAAAATATTAATGATAATATTGTGTAATACTTAATTATTGCTTCCACTGCCAATGCAAAGATGTCAGTAATGGTAATTCAACACAAATATAAACTCCTAAGAAGCTTAAAAAGGCAAATATTT